>NC_063045.1:48815690-49133190 GCF_018812025.1 Megalobrama amblycephala
TTCAATTTATAACAAAATGTCTAAGTTACTTTTTCAAATAAGTAATGCAAGTTACTTTTTCACATTTATTGACTGACAGCTCTTCTGTCCCCATGTTGAGAGAAATAAATTGCAGAGGTGTTTTGTGCACTGTGTAAACATGATGGTTATTGTAGTTCTAGACTAAATGTGAGCATATTTACTCATCTCACTTGTACGAAAAAAATTCAGTATTTTACGTATCTCAGAATTTTACACAAACCTGTAATATTTAACTATATTAAATTGCACAAATATACATTATGTATTTAATCTCACTTTATTAACCAGTGTCTTTGCTGCTGACCTTCAATGATCTAATTCAACCATACTAATAAGCAAAAATTACTATAGATTAGATTTAGAAATAAGAGTGTTAAACTTCCTCCTCTTGTATCCTATTCTTCTTTAATCCATAATAGCAGCACAGCTGAAAGGTTTGTTTGCGCTGCGCCCTCTTCTGTACAGGTGTAAATATGCATTTCCTTCAGCCTGGGGCTTATTCATTTCACTTTTCGTTTGAAAGGGCCTTTACATTTGCCAAAAATAGAACTTTTTTGTTGTTATTAAAAAACAAACAAACAAGCCCAGGTGAGAAAAAGTAACGCAGAAGTAATGTAACACATTACTTTTCATAAAAATGCAATTAGATACTTTTTGGGAGTAACGTAATATTGCAATGCATTACTTTTAAAAGTAACTTTTCCCAACACTGGTTGTGCTTATAACGTGCTTATGTAACAAACGTTTTTGTGTACGTGATAAACCTGAATGGAAAGGACATGATTTTGAGTGAATACATCTTACAGTCAGCAAAATTCTTTTTTTTTTTTTTTTTTTTTGAATATGGCAATATTTAATATAAATGATTTATCCATGCATATTTCAAAATGTAAATTGAAAATAAGAGCATTATTTTACGAAAAAGACATTAAATTGTATAATTTGAGCCCTAATTTTTAAGGAAATGGCTATTTTTTTAAAGATATTTTTTCCTGTCCCTTTATGGGTTCATATTTCATTATTTTCAGAAAACATATACTCAAAATAGAGTTTTGAGGGATCTAAAAACTAGAGCTGATTCTGGCTAAGAAAGCTGCAGGTGTCAATATGTGCTGATGGCATCAGTTCAAGTCTTACATAATAGAAGGAAAGATTCTGCTTCAGCATCATTCAGCTATAATAAGCTCCTAATAAAGAAGGTGAATCTTCTTGCCCACCCTGATTTTATTTCACACATACATGAACATATTAATCTCACATGACCTACTCCAGACCCCAGTTTCTCAGCATCTCTGCAGAGTCGCTCTCCGTGTGTAAAGAATTAGGCCTCTGACTCAGAGTCCATTGCCCCTTTAAGCCTGAGTGAAATTTGAAATGACTTTGTCCAATTCACAGACTTTCTAAAATTGAGGAAACGGTCAAATATTTATGCCGACCGCAGCAACAAAAAAAAAAAAAAGAGCAAGGGATAAAGAATGAAACCCGTTGAAATAGGCTATTTTCTCTCATAATAGCCAGCCGTAGCCTTTTGTGCTCCTCTGGTCTTGTGCCAACTCATTCTCTATAGTTCTGGGACAACCCATTACCATTCTCTATTATCTTTTATGCACCAGGAACACATTAGCATAGTGCCGGCCAAGCAACTAGACCTGTTTTCAGTAGATTTCAGAACTTTATCAGGAGTTTTATAGCATTCAGGACTATTATAGCAATTGATCTTATTTTGGACAGTTGTGGCCTAATAGTTAGAGAGTCAGACTTGTAACCCGAAGGTCGTGAGTTCGAATCTCAGTATACTGGCTGGAAATGTTGGTGGGGGGAGTGAATGAACCCACAACCTCATTACCCAAGGCATTGAGCAAGGCACCTAATCTCCAATTGCTCCCGGGCGCCGCATTAAAAATGCGGGTGTGTGTGCACGTGGATGGGTGAAATGCAGAGCACAAATTCCGAGTATGGGACATCATACTTGGCTACACGTCACTTTATACAGATACATTGTTTTTTACAGACACATTATTTAAAAGAAGTTGTTGCTCCAATGCTCTTACTGAATGTGTTGATTTGTATGAGGAAAGGGACTCTAAGAAAACTGTGGTGGCTTTGGGAGTTTTTATAACCAGGCTCTCCTCATTAAATATCCCAGAGAAAATTATGAAATGTAAGTGTTTGTCTTTCATAAGAGGAATGTGGATGCCAATTGACAAAACAATTATTTCATCAGCAATCGAGGCAAAAGCAGCTTAATATATTTAAAGGTTTTGACAGGCTCTTGACAGTTTTGCTGTCTACCTGGAGCTACAATCAAAGCAAAATCCAGGTGGCGGAAGATGATACACTTGATGTATTTGATGCAACATCTCATTAATATTTACATCTGATTTTCATCTCTCCATACATCACTGCAGCCAGCTCTCAATATTCCAATAATCATTCTAGAAGATAAACTCATCTCTATCTAATGTAAATGATTGTTA
The DNA here is from genome assembly GCF_018812025.1 of Megalobrama amblycephala. NCBI lineage: Eukaryota > Metazoa > Chordata > Actinopteri > Cypriniformes > Xenocyprididae > Megalobrama > Megalobrama amblycephala. The sequence goes on from NC_063045.1 coordinate 48,818,189, forward strand.
ATGAACAAATAAATACCAAATTTAGGGCAACCTCAGTTGACCTTCTAAATTCCAGATCCTACAAACTAAATAAATCTTCTTGTTAATTAGGGGGGGCTTTGTATCTCATTTTCTTTCTTTTTTTTTCATTTAAGTTTTGAGAGTATTATGATGTCTTTTGGAGTTTGGGGAGATCAATTAGCTCGCTCTAAGGACAAACATGTTTACATTGCATCACTGCTAAGGTCATTACCTCTTACCCTCATGAGATGAGAGCAGCCTGGGGCTAATTAGGGCAGAAATCATTCACACAGACTAGACCTGATTTGTTTCTGTCTCAATTGCTTTAATAAGACAGACAAATGAGTCTGTTTTTGTAATTTATGATGATAAATAATTGTATAATGACATGGGAATTACACTGGTATAACGACGTAAACATGAAATATAAGGACATTTCATGAGTCCTCATATTTAAAATAGCTTTAAAAACATGCATATAAACAATGTTTTATTAAAAATGTAAAAATGCAGAATGTTTTCTGTGATGGGTAGGTTTAGGAGTAGGGGTAGTGTAGGGGGATAGAATGCACAGTTTGAACAGTATAAAAACCATTACGCAATTTCTTCACTTTGATAGCAAAACAAATATGTGTGTATACGATATGAAATCTTTGACTTTGTGGGGTCCTTTAATTGTGGACCCCACAAGGACAAAATCTTTTATATGAGACTAAATGTTGACTCAATATACTATCGTCCTCTCCTACACTACACCTAAACCTACCCGTCACAGGAACCTAAAGTAGTTCTAACAAACTATATAGAAGAAAATTAAAACACATATTTAAGAATGTTAGAATTACGTTAGGTTCGTGTGATGGGTAGGTTTAGGTATAGTGTAGGGAAGGGCCATACTATAGTGACTAATAAGGATATGTGTGTGTGTGTGTGTGTGTGTGTGTGTGTGTGTGTGTGTGTGTGTGTGTATGTGTATGCGTGTGCGTGTGTGCATATGTGTGTGTGTGTCTTTACATGTGGCACAGATGGAAGCATTTACAAGGAGATTTTCTAGCTTTATTCTGAATTTGTAGAACTAACAAAGACTATTCTGTCCTTCTGTTAATTGTTTGTCTGACCAAATGTCAGAACGGAAACTGAAGCATTAACACCATAATCAGTACCCCCACAAGCCAAAAATGACATAGGCCTACTGATGTTACTGCAGCTCTTGAACTTTTGGGTCTACAGGCATAATGTATTATCACATGTACTCTATCATATTGTGTATCATCATCGTCATCAAACTTTATTAAAAGACAACAACAAGACAATACATCACAAAACAAAAACAACAAAAAGTGTGTGTTTGGGGGGTGTATAAATTACGAACATACAATGTCTCCTCAACTTGGATTAGTAGCGTGTAGTACATTTGATAAGTCCACAATGATCTAATTTTCAAAGCCGGCAAGTAAATTTATACACAAGAAAGCAAAACTGTTTAAAAATTGACTCCTGCAGCTACAATCATTTCACTTGCATTATGCCATCTAGTTCACTTTAATAAAATTCTCATAGCATAATGTCTCTGTAAGCTTGCTATCCTATAATTTGACCACAATGTGGTGTACTATATATATATATATATATATATATATATATATATATATATATATATATATATATATATATATATATATATATATATATATATATATATATATATAAATATATATATATATCAGTTTAAATTTGACTTAATTTGACTAAATTGCATCAGTTGTTCTCTGGCTGTTGTAACAGAGTGTTTATGAAGCACATTTGTTATAACATTAATGTCAAGAGAATATATAATCAGGTATTGATGGTTAAATGTTGATGATTAGGGTCATCATTTACTGACCTGATTTACTGATCTTATTCAGAGTTTAATCTCTGAGGAAGTGGGTGATGCATTATTAGCTTTGTGCTTTGTGCTGTTGTGATTCATAGTGATTCTTGATGTCTGTATGAGTCAGAATGATGCATTAGACCAAAACTTTGTGCACAAACTGGTTGTCACAACACTGCTGGATCTCATGTTGTCGAATCACAGTTCCACTATAATAAATAGCACAAAGCTAACACTGCAACACCCATTTAATCAGAGATTAAACTCTGAATAAGATCAATAAATCAGGTCACTAAACAATGACTTTCAGCATCTGATCATGCATTTTCTTAACATTTATGCCATAACAAAATGTATTTCATAAACACTCTATTACAACAGCCAAAGAACAACTGACGCAATAAAGTCAAGAGCCCAATTAAAGCCAACACTGACCTCAAAGATGGTATCTTCAAATGAATCTCAATAAATCATCAACATCCAAACATCTGTTAATTCTCATAAGAACTGCTGTAGATGTAAGACAAAAAATAAAGTCAGTCTAGTTAGTAATGAGTGAAGCTGGTAATGTTTTGTTTGTGGAGTTTGTTTAATCAGATCGTGAGAGATTTAAAGGTGCCCTAGAATTCAAAATTGAATTTACCTCAGCATAGTTAAATAATTAGAGGTGTGTACATGGACATGACATACAGTGAGTCTCAAGCATTTAAAGGGGAAGCACGCTGAATCTGCGCATATTTAATTATGCCCCAAAATAGGCAGTTAAAAAATTGAATAATAAAAAAATCTATGGGGTATTTTAAGCTGAAACATTACATCTTGTGAAAAAGCGTTCTATGGCAGTTGATTCATCGAAGGCTGTGACTGAAGTCTTGTTTCTCCTTCCTTTAGTGATTCTGCTTGTTAACAGCAGGTGTTCATCATTAATGTTCAATCATCACTTAATTATCTCATTAACTCCGACACTGCTTCAATGGTACTTTAACCCAGGCCTTGTCCACACGGAGACGCATTACTGTGTATACGCACAAATTTTGTATCGGATAGGCGTCCAGACGGATCTGGTGTTTTCAGAAGGTGAAACCGGGTCCCTGAGTGGATAAATCTGAAAACGCCACCTTTGCGTTTTTGTATGTACAGCCAATCCGTATATTTTGTGAATTGATGATGTCATCAACCCACATGTTGACTCTAGACAGACACTGCTAACAGCACAAAACAGCAACAACAACAACAATAGCAGAATCTAGATGTTTGTGTTCGTGCTGCAGAAGCTAAATAAAGCGTTATTTCTAAAGTTTGTATATAGCGCGCAAGGTTTATGCACATACTCCAAGTCTTATTTTCTGTTTTAAGTGTATCTCTGTGGCAGAATTACAGCGCCACATACTGGTCTGGCATGTATACTACAAGATTTCAGTGGTTTCGTGTGTATGCAGATATTTCTTAAGACGAGGAAAAAAAAAGATCGGATAGGGAAAGATCTGACTTTGTGTGGATGGGGCCTCAGTAGTGCACACACACTTTAACACTAATCATTGTTAATTAACCTGGGTATTTTTTCGTGTATTATTACATACATCTTATCTATTTCATTTTTGTATGACTGACAAATATGAATCACATTAAGTTTATTTGTTTATGTTAAAACTATGTAATCCAAATGGATGGAAAATTTGTAACAATTTGAATGTAATGCAATTACATAAAACTTAAATTTAGTCTGAAATATATATTTTTTGAGTGTACAGTTTATAAACTGTATCTAACACAGTTTATAATACAGTATATATTATAAATATTGAATACTTGATACTAAAAAAGCAATTGCCCGCTGGTGGCACAGTGCGGGTTAATCTGCAAAAATTATAGGCCTAGATCTGGAAAGGCTGTAACCACTTGAAACACCTTGAATTTGGTTTTGGTTTTGCTTTAGTTTTACTGTGATCTGTTTTATCTAGCAGCACTGTTTGTTCATAGTATTATACTTCTCAAATGAACCAGTGCCTTCAGGGATCTCAAATTAATTTATTTTAATTTACAGCAAGAGCTTGACATCTCTAAATGTAATTATAATAGAAAGAAAGAAAGAAAGTTTCAGGACTGATGTCAATTTAACATCACAATCAATCAAGCTGTGTAACTTGTGTTCACTTCATCAAAGAGTCACTTTCTTTTCTCTGTCTTCCTCTCACTTGCACATCTGGTAATGCTTGCAAAATTGTTGTATATTTTATAATGTTTTTTAAAAATTGTTTTATATTTTACTTATTTTATTTATTATTATTATAAAAGGAATTATTTTAAAGCATTTCCCTTACAATTTAAGGTTTTTGTTATGTGATTTTCCCCACTTTGAGTGTTATGGAGTTGCTGTCTTTACATTATCCCTCTGGGAGATTATATTGTTGTTACAAAAATGAACACAAAAACAAACAGACTAATTAGTGACACTTAAGGCAATTAGTTATACCATCAATAATCTCACATTAGTGACGCAAAAAACACTAATGAATGTCTCTTCTCTCAAGACTCTTAGATAATGGAGGTTCTTTCCTGTTTAATGACACCTCTGGAGGACAAATTGGGCAATATATTGCCCAAAAATCTTCTCAAGTTTAAATTTAGATTCCAGATCTGTGAAGCAGAGGCAAAAACTGTGACTTGTTATCTGCAAACCACCACAACACCTTTTCATGTATGCATATTTATTATTAAGACAATGTAACATTTTCATTGTTAGATTTCTGGTTAAATGTTTTAAGAGCTTATGCCATCAAATAACACAGATGTTGAAGGTGAATTGTAAAGCACAGGCTGTTTGTAACTGTTTCTCATAGGTATCTGCTTTCTTCTCCACTGAAAGCAAGGAAACTGTGTCGTAAAAGAAGGACGGCCATGCAGAACAGCAATTCTGCCCCCAACAACTCCATCAGTCAGCCTGAAGGATTTTACATTATTGGCTTAAGTTCAATGCCTTACAATAATATCTATGTCATGTTCCTTACTGTGCTTTATGTGATCACAGTCATATGCAATGTCTCTCTGATCACTATCATTTTCTATGACCACCGACTGCATGTCCCAAAGTTCATGGCTGTTGGTAATCTGGCTTTGGTTGATCTTGTTCTCAGCACTTCTCTTGTGCCTGGCATGATAAAGACTTACCTTGTTCTAGACAATTTTGTGCCATTCAAACTGTGCCTTGTGCAATTGTACTTTTACTTTACTTTTGTATCCCTCGAGTCATTTTCCATATGCATTCTCTCTTACGACAGATTTGTTGCAATCTGCTTGCCTTTAAGACAGGAGTCTATAAACACAAACACCAGAATGGCTTACATAGTTGGTGCACTTTGGTTCTTTAGTGTTGTTATAATAATCTATGCTATTGAATCCTTCCCAAACCTCTCATTTTGTAGCTCTATGATCAACAGCTATTTTTGCGATTATTCTCCTATTTTATTACTTGCTTGCAATGATATAACATATCAGTGGAATATTGGCACTACTTTAGCTACACTCTTCATTGTTGTACCTTTGTCTTTTATTTTCTTGACCTATATGGGTATATTGATCGCTGTATTCAGAATGAAGAATAATCAGAGCCGTTATAAGGCGCTGGCCACGTGCACCGAACACCTCACATTAGTCGCCATATTCTACATTCCAATTTTAATTGTCTTCAATTTTATATTTTTTGAATTTAATTGGAACCCCAACGTAGGTCTGGTGTTCTTGTCTTTGTCGTCCCTCATCCCACCCTGTGTGAATCCCATCATTTACTCATTGAAAACTAAACAGATTCGAGACAGGATTTATTCCTTGTTAACCCACAGACTGTCTGTTTATCCTCTTAAAAATGCACATTAATGTATAGAACATAACTGTGGCTTAACTTTTTATAATGTCATATCTTGGAGGATTTCTGTGATGCTTTTTGTATTATTTTGTGTTCATATTAAAATGCATTGTTTTTCAATCAAATTTGAATATAAAATTCTGCATTTTCTCTGCAGTTAGTCATAAAGAAGCCATCTCCATGTATTCTTTCATTGTGCAATATCTCTGTAAATTGTTCCCACCTGAGAAAAAGCTGCCTCTATATTAGTTATCATCACACACATAAAACCAAGTCTTTCTTTTTAATAATTGCAATGTGTAAAATTTTCTTTCCCTGTATCTAATATCAAAAGCTGCTTGGTTTACAAAGTGCAAAGGATTGTACCAGGTTTACATGTACTTAAATTTAGGTCTAAGGCTGGCTGACTAGTTCCATGTAGGGGGGTAAAATCTGACATGCTTTCAATAGAACCAGCTGATAGCAGATTTGCTGCTAATCCAAGATGGTTTACAAGCTAATGGCAAGCCAGTGACTATCTAGACCAGAGGTGTCCAATGCCCTGTCCAAATACCTACACTTGCGGTCTTGACCACTAAGTAAGTGCGCAAGACTGTCCCATATCTTAAAATTGCCCAAGTGCAGTGCCCTTAATGCACACTAAACCCACACTATCTTGAATACCACTTCGGAGCGGTATTCGAGGCTAAGCGTATCCCATCATGCATTTTGGGAACTCATATGCCCCGAAATCACAAGATCTCAATGAAAACATTAAACTTTTTTTTGATGCAAAGTTGAGTCAGCTATATGTATGTTGTACATCATTTGCAACAAATTTTTATCACTTAAAGAAGCACCACAATTTTAACATTTTTAAAATGTTAAACCTTCGCGCCGTCGACGAGCCGCTGCCTCCCGATCCCGTGAACCGGCCGCTACCCAGCATGTCTCCTGCATCTTCCCGCTGTCACTTTACCGCGCCCCAGAGCACTTTCCAGCGGTTTTCACCGCTACGAGTCCGGCCCTCGCCGTTATAAGAGCCTCCCAATCGCCGTTTTCACGGTGCCCCGCCATTTTTCAATGCCACGCCACTGTGCTACGTGCAGAGCCCCGCTGCACGAAGATGACGGTCAAGGGGAGTGTGTTGGATGTCTGGGCGTTGCCCACGCGGATGACGTGCTTGCCGGCGGCTCATGCCCGCACTGTGAGTGCATGAGTTTAGCGTCTCTGCGCTCGCGGCCCGCCTTCTTCTCAGAGAGCAACCCCCCCGTTCGTGCCCTCCCATCTCCCGCGCCTGCCAGGAAAAGACCGCGGCGCAGAACGGTTCAGCGCATGGAGGTGGGCTAGCACACGTCGGCCCAGCACCTGCGTGCCTCGCCCTCTCCCCACAGAGAGCAAACCCCCGTCTCATTCTCCCGCCCGGACCAGCGTCCCTCGATAGATGCGAGCAACCTCGTCTCCTTCGGTGGATCGGACGAAGAGCCGCTCTTTGACTCTTTGTCTATGGCAGCCTCTGAACATGAAGCGTGGGCTGGCGAGCCGGACGACCCCGCCCCCCTGCCTTCACTGGAGCCCATTGAGCACGGCACAGGCATGGACGCCGAGTTGTTCCGTGTCCTGTCCAAAGCCGTGGAAGAATTGGACCTCGACTGGGCCCCGCCAGAGGAGCCATCGCGGAGCCGCTTGGATGAGTGGTTTCTTCCAGGCCGCCGCCAGGCCCCTCGCCAGCACTCCGCCCCGTTCTTCCCTGAAGTCCACGAGGAGCTGACAAAGTTGTGGCGCGCCCCCTACTCTGCCCGCCTACACACGACCCATCGCTCAGCCCTCACAGCCGTAGACGGCTCGGAGGAAAAGGGCTACGAACACCTGCCGCCCCTGGATGAAGCAGTGGCCGCTCATCTCTGCCCTCCCGCGGCTGTGGGATGGAAAGCCAAGAGAGCCTCAGCGGGCCAAGCCGCTTCAGCACTTCACTCCATGGCCATCTTCCAGGTCTTCCAGGCCAAACTCCTCCGCTCACTGGATGAGTCCGGCATTGATGCGCCTGCCTTCAAGGACCTCCGCAGCGCTACCGACTTAGCCCTGCGGGCCACGAAGGCCACGGCCCAGGCCATTGGCAGGTCAATGTCCAGCCTTGTGCTGGAACGCCACTTGTGGCTGAATCTGACAGAGATCAAGGAGCAGGACAAGACGGCCTTCTTGGATACCCCCGTGTCCCCGTCAGGACTCTTTGGACCCACGGTGGAGGGTTTCACAGAGCGTTTTACTGCGGCGCAGAAGTCCTCTCAGGCAATGAGACACTTCTTGCCAAAATGCTCTAGCTCAACGTCTGCTTCTAGCCGCCCCAGGCCTGTGCCGGATCAGCAGACCAAGCCCGCCCCCTCTGCTTCCCAAGCAGCACCGCCCAAGGAGCAACGCCAGCGCTCGCGCCCTTCTAAGCGCTACTCCTTCCCCAGACGCCAGGGACCCCGGCCCAGGATTGTGCTGGACCCGGTGACTCCTAAGTCATCCTGATCTGAGAAGGAAGAGGTTTGGGGCAAGTCTCGCCGCAGCCGGACCGCCCCAAAAGCGCTCTCGTGCAAACTCCCCCCCGCCTCGTTTATATCTGGGCGCGGGAGGAACACAACCTGCTGTAACAGGGCCCACATGTGTTGCGCCCTTACCAACCGCCGGCCACATGTCCTCCGAACCGAGGTTTTAACTCTGTTGAGAAAAGGGGCTATAGAAATAGTCCCCTTCCCAGAGAGCGAGTCGGGCTTCTACAGCCGTTACTTCTTGGTGCCGAAGAAAGATGGCGGTCTCAGACCCATTCTGGACCTCAGGTTACTGAACCTTTCCCTCATGAAGCGAAAGTTCAAAGTCCTGACACTGAAGTAGATCCTTGCGCAGATTTGCCACGAGGACTGGTTCTTTTCACTGGATCTGAAGGACGCTTACTTTCACATCCAGATAGCCCCCCGTCACAGGCAATTCTTGAGATTCGCGTTCGAGGGTGTGGCTTACCAATATACGGTCCTCCCCTTCGGGCTCTCCCTGGCTCCTCGCACTTTTACGAAGTGCATGAACGCGGCTCTTTCCCCTCTGAGACAGATGATAATACGTGTTTTAAACTACCTCGACGACTGGCTCATCCTAGCCAGCTCGCGCACAGAACTAGAGCACCACAGATCCGTGCTTCTCAGCCACCTACAGTGCCTGGGTCTCAGGGTCAACCCAGCCAAGAGCTCACTGCTTCCCACTCAACGTATCTCGTTCCTGGGCGCAGTCTTCGACTCTGTCCATATGACGGCAGCAGTCTCGCCAGAACGCGCTCTGGCCATTCAGCAGCTTGCGGCCTCCGTCAAGAACAAAGCCTACCTCCCTCTGAAGCTGTTCCAGAGGTTGCTAGGGCTCATGGCTTCCGCCTCCCCAGTTCTCCAGCTTGGCCTACTTCGCATGCGGCCTCTGCAGTACTGGTTGAAGGTTCGGGTACCTCCCTACGCTTGGCGTCACGGTCGCCTGTGTCTCAAGGTCAATCAGGCCTGTCTGGCAGCCCTGAAACCCTGGATGAACCCCACTTGGTTCACACTTGGAGTACCCCTTCAGGCGGTGTCACGAAGAACGGTACTTTCGACAGACGCGTCCAACTCGGGTTGGGTCGCTCTGTGCGAGGGCAGTCCGGTCTTCGGCTCGTGGACACACGAGGAAAGCCACCTACATATCAACTGCCTCGAAATGCTGGCAGTGGCACGAGCCCTCCATGCCTTCCGGGCTTATCTGACGGATCGCCAGTCGGACAGTATGACAGTGGTCTCCAATATAAATTGCCAGGGGGGTCTTTTGTCCAGCCGCTTATGCGCTCTGGCGAAACGCCTTCTGGAATGGGCATGCCCAAGGGTTCGGTCGCTCAGAGCGACTCATATACCCGGGAAGAACAATCTGGGAGCAGATATACTGTCTCAGAACAACATCCCCTCAGATGGGTGGATGCTCCACCCCCAGACGGTTCTCACTATATGGGAGTTCTTCGGGAGAGCGGAGGTGGACCTCTTCGCCTCAGAAGACAACTCTCATTGCCCAACCTATTATTCGAAGGAGGATGATGCATTGGCCCACACCTGGCCCAATACCCTTCTTTATGCCTTTCCTCCGATCGCCCTGATCCCTCAGGTTATCAGGCAAATCAAAGAGGACGAGCACAGAGTTCTGTTAGTGGCCCCACTCTGGAGGAGCCAGATTTGGACCTCGGAGCTGTTCCGGCTATCCACAAAAGCCCCATGGCCAATCCCCCTGAGACGGGACCTCCTCTCTCAGGCGAACAGAACAATCTGGCACCCGCAGCCGGAGCTTTGGGCTCTACATCTGTGGATCCTCGACGGGAACCACCTGACCTTCCGAGGGAAGTGCTAGATACCATTTCACAGGCGAGAGCCCCGTCCACAAGACGCCTTTATGCCCAGAAGTGGTCGGTCTTTGTTAGCTGGTGTTCCACGCGCAACATAGACCCAGAGGAATGCGATGTTTCTTCCGTTCTAACCTTCCTCCAGGAGCGTTTGGAGTTGGGGCGAGCCCCCTCTACGCTTAAGGTCTACATAGCAGCCATTGCAGCGTTTCACTTGCCCATCGCTGGACAATCAGTGGGGCAGAACGATTTGGTCATTAAGTTCCTGAGGGGCTCTAGGCGATTGCATCCTCCTCGTCCCCTCACTGTTCCCCCTGGGACCTCTCCGTGGTCCTCAGAGCTCTTAAAGGTCCTCCTTTTGAGCCAATGCGTCTAGCGGGCCTCAGACCCTTAACGCTCAAAACCGCCTTACTACTTGCTTTGGTATCAGTAAAGCGGGTTGGCGATTTGCAGGCACTCTCAGTGAGCCCTGCATACCTTGAGTTCGGTCCAAACGACTCCATGGTCGTTCTGAAACCAAAGGTTGGCTACGTTCCCAAAGTGCTCTCAACGCCGTTCAGAACACAAGTGATTTCACTCTCTGAGCTTCCCCGTTCATCGGACAAGCCAGAGCTGGAATCTTTATGCCCCGTTAGGGCTTTACGCGTCTACATCGAGCGATCACAGCCTTTCCGGCAGTCTGATCAGCTATTCGTTTGTTTTGGTGGCTGCACCAAAGGGTCCCCGGTCTCAAAACAGCATCTATCACGATGGATCATTGACGCTATAGCTCTTTCATACTCCTCTGTGGGGGCAACTTGCCCCATCGGAGTTAGGGCCCATTCCACTAGAGGCATGGCTTCATCGTGGGCCTGGTCCAGTGGAGTCTCAATCAAAGACGTTCCGACCTTACATGCTCGGGTCCTTTCAGTGTAAATTCGCGGCCCTCAAGGCATTCCGCTTTTTGCACAAACCCAGGAGTTCTCTCCTTCGTAGTGTAACAGGGTAACGACGGCTTCGGCCTTCACTGTCGTTCCCCAGCTGTGGCACGGCGCAGTTGAATTTGTTCCCCCATACGCAGTACGAGTGAAATATCGAAAGGGAACGTACTCGGTTACTAACGTAACCTCGGTTCCCTGCGATATGGAACAAGTACTGCGTTACTTGCCGTGCCACGAGGCTGCGGCTTAGGTCGTCGCTTGAGTCGATATGGCCTGATGGCCTATGGCGAAACGCTCGCTTATATAGCACATTACCCCGCCCCTTTTGGCAGGAATGTTCACGCGCTCTCTTCTCATAGGCCGCGCAGCTGAGCCGCACCGCCATTGGTTCAACAACTTGTCTATGAGTGAACCAATGACGGTGCAGTTACACTGTGTTATTGAAAAGGCTTCAGTAGCGGGGAAAAAGGGAGACTTTTCCCCCATACGCAGTACTCGTTTCATATCTCAGGGAACCGAGGTTACGTTAGTAACCGAGTACGTTTTGTCCACAGTTTCCATGGAGGCCCCACATGTGGGTTAGCCCAGATGAAAAGAACACTGCTCAGTGTGCACACTACAGGCAGTTATGTAACACAGAAACATGCTGGAGTTAATGAGATAATAGGGTGATAACGAGCAGACTTACGAAGGACAGAGGAACAACAAGAACTACGACTTCAGCCACAGCCTTCGATGAAATCAACTGAAGATAAAATACATTAACTCTCTGAGGTCTGAAAACGCGCCGGTGCGTTTTGCAGGGTTTTTTTCACATTGCAGCAAAACAGACTTAAAATACTCCATCATTTCTTGTCATAGAGACATAAGTAATATATCAATTGAAACTATAGAATATCTTCTTTTATTTGTGTACACTCAGAGTAAAAACACAATGTTGTGCTTTTTGTAAAATAAAGAAAACTAACATGATGCATGATCTCTCCTCTCCCTCTGAACGAAGTCCAATCTGATAGTTCTCAGAAAATGAACTGTAACTTCCTGTAACTACTAATGACAAAAAAAATGACACTTACGTCTAAAGAAATGTTGAAATGTCAGGTTTTAAATCGTGCAAGTCAAATCGAAAACAATTTTCGATTGGAGCCAGTGCTATTCAGACGCAAATTCAAAGGCAATACATGCATTCATCGTCTCAATCGTGTATTTATTGTCTTGAAAAGTGTTTATTTGGATGTTAAAGCAATGGTTAGCAATCTCTAGAAGACATGCAGTTAGTTCCTAGTTCCTTTTCTTCTTTATATTATGAATTTGTGGACTAAAGGTGTAAAGAGTGCCCTCCGGCTGCAAGTATGAATTAAAAACACAGTATCCAGCACTCATAGTGATGACAATAAATATTATTTCTCAGTATAGAAAATTGACATAAATATATAAGAATCCATCAATATTTCTCCAAATGTGCATGCTTTTAAGCTAAAAGCCTATATGAAATGCCATAGAGGTAACATAATTGTTCAGACACTTTGCACCACAGAAATACATTATATTTTAAAGAATATAATAGAATACCATTATTTACTATTTTATCGCGTCGCATGATCATTTTATTTATTTATTTATTTTCACTGAAGTTTTGTAGAATTTCGTTTACAATGTTGATCTGTTTACCGTGTCGCACGCTGGACGCTCACCACTGCTTCAGCCATCGTATGAATATCCAAATAAATCTATGTGATCAACATACTGAGAAAAGTCGATTCATTTATTTGTTGGAAACGTTTAAATGGTGCTTAAACGAGCATACTGAGTTGGCCTAAAACTTGTCATTGTAATCCCCCTTTTCCACGATCACAGATGAGGAGAATCAGAGATTATGGTTCAAATTCAGCGGACAGACGGACACGAACACAATGTATTTTTATATTTATTTTAACAAATGACAACCACACTAAGCAGTTTCATACCTTTATAAAACCGTTATGAAGAAAATGTATAAAATGCTTGCATTTTAAGTGATACTGAAAGTTTATATTTTGGTCTCATCCGTTTTTCTGCATGTGCTTTATTTGTAAATAGAATTTGGTCTCTTTAATATCAGTCTAAGTGCATTAAGCCTTTTCTTGAGAGGACACGAGAGGAAACAGTTTTTATAAACGTGTTGCGTTCATATTTTGGGCTCATTTGCGTATCTCCACGCAGCTTTAATAAAGATACAGAATTGTTTGTTTGTCACATGAAGCGTTTTTCTTGTTAAGCATTTGAATGTCCCCGTCAAGTTCTGCTAATTCACGAGTGCAGTGAGAGTCAGACTTGCAAAGGTAATGTTAATTATTAAACCAAACGAAATCAAAACGTTCAAAAACACTTATGAATGCCATTCTTTTATTGAGTGATAAGCAGTGGGTTTAATCAGTGCCATTAATAATAGATTTGCCATCCGGCGTCTTCTCGTCATCTCCTTGACCTGCTTCCCTTGGTGTTTTTACACATAGAAAAGGCGAAATAACGTTTTTCACTGTCTTGTTTTCTCTCAGAACGATGATCTGAGTTACTATTACAATTATCGATGCAGCATTAATGACATACAATGGTGACATTTTTCCCGATCATGACAGAAAACAAATTACTGCACTAAACTCAATAACGGAAAGGCTGCGTGATCCTGTCAAGATGGCGAATAAACAAAGAAGTTACCCAGAACTCAATGCGGCGTGACGTCAGATTCGTATTCTCTATTACTCACTATAAATAAAGTGCAAAAGAAACTACGAGCATGCAACGTCGTAGTTCTGTTGTCTATTAAGTCACATGAAATAACCAAAAGGCGATTAAAGCTGCATTAAAACTTTGCATGCATGTATGTAGGCCTATTTGAGATATATAGCCTATGCGTCACATGTCTCTCTGGACTGAAATATTCTGCTATGTGAGATCACAATATAAGGCACAAACTGATATGTAATTTTTAATGCATAAATTAATTTATAAAGTACAATAAAAATGTATCATCACACTCACTTACCACTTACCGTCTCTGAACGTTCTGGGAACATTACTAGGCGACAGGTTACACTGCTAGAAATTTTACGTTCCCATAAAATAACTAAAATAGAACGTCCCCCTAAAGTCATATCAGGAATGTTATTAAATGACCAACAGAGGAATATGTGGCAACGTTCAGTTAATGTCCCAAATATCCTCATTGTAACGTTCTTATGTGACCATAAATTTAACCAAATTGGAATGTCCCCCTAAAAGCATATAAGGAACCTTGAACTGCAGCACTTTCATTACCAAAAGAGAAAATTTCAGAATTATCATCACCTTTAGAGAACTTTTAGGCAAAGTTTTTTAGGCAAAGACATTTGTCAGATGAATTGGGTTGTTTAGAGCTGGTGATTCAATCATCATGGAGTGTCCTGATTCACTGATCATCACCAGAGTCTAAACCATGAAAGTATTAATTGTTAGTTTTGCATTCATTAATGGTTTGGTGTTCAGTGTTTTTTTAAATTCATTACACAGACAAAGTTTTAATCAGTGTCTTTTAGACTCACACAGACATCATGAATCAGCGTATGATCCTCAACAATGGTGACGATAAACAAAAATCTTTTTTGTCACTTTAGTAGCTTATTTTGTGATGTTCAGAGTTTTAGATGTTTATCTGAAAATTTTCTCACCATTGCTGATGATCATACGCAGCAGAATCTTGATGTCTGTGTGAGTCTACATGATGCTGGCTGAATAATTTCTGCAGAATGATAAAAACTTTTAAAGTATCAAAGCAGGGAGGGTTTTACACATTATAAAGTGACTACAACAAAATAAAAATAAAAAATACGATCTTCAGAGAGCCGCAAATTATGATATCAATGCGCAACCAAATCCATTTGATCAGATTTATTTTCTCACAGTTGTGTTTTTGGTGTAATAAAATGCTTTAAAAACACACAGTTATAACAACTGGAGACAAAGCAATGTCAAAATATCAAGAGTCAGGAGCCCAACTAAAGCAAGCGCTTACCTCCGTAATGGTGACGTTTATAAATTTTGATAAAACATCAACACCTCATTAAGAAGATTTGTATGAAAGAAACAAAGTCAGAGTGGTTTGTAAAAGTGAAGACGCAGAGATCTAGAGAGATCTGTTAGCGTTTAATGTTCTGTTTCTGTTATCTGAGTTTTGTGAGGTTACCATTGTGCTGGAGAGTAGAGCCTGTGATTCAGTCAGTGATGATCCAGAAACACTGATGTTCTGCTGCATGTTGCTTTATTTAAAGACTGCCGTAATTGTGTAGTTGCTGATGCAGTGATACAGCAGTCATGTTAGCTCATGCATGTGTTGTTGTCAGTTAAAGACTTACTGTAAGAGATTCTCATTTTAAAGAAAAGATTTCATAATATTAATCCAGGAATTAACTAAAAAGTGTTTTTTTTTTTTGGTTTTATATAAGAAATTTAAGAAAAAATGTTTTTTGTTTAAACAGCCAAATAGTCAATTTAGCTGTAATTTTCAATTCAGTTTTTGACAAGGGCAACAGGGACATTCTGAAAACATTTCCAAATAAAGTATGGTTCCCTTAATGTTCAGAGAATGTCTTGATTGTTCCCTGAAGGTCTGCCAAACCTTAAAATAACTCCACATCTTGACCGTCTCTGAACGTTCTGGGAACGTTACTAGGCAACATCCTTAACACCAGTGGGGACGTTCTGAGAATGTTCTGGGAACGTAAAATTTATAGTGGGGGAATGATGACTTACTAGCCATTGCTCTGGTCTTTGTAAATGTCCAGGGATGCGTTTCCCAAAAGCATCATTAGCCAACTAACATTGTAAGTTCTGTCGTTACATAGTTCATAGAATATAATTGTCATCATGTAGTGGCTTTATTCACTGATCTAATGACTGAGCTTTACATGAAAAATATTTTATTAATTTTGTGCTGGATCTTTTCTAGAACAACAATAAGAGTTGAATAAATTAGATCAAAAAAACAAATCTGAAAAATATTATGCAAACCAAACACTTTAAAATACCTACAACAATTATTCACACAAAGACATCAAGAATCAGCATATGAATCTCAACAATGGTGACATGCTTCATGCCGCAGTGCATTCTGGGTGCCTCGTACAAAACTCATCCATGGCTCCCAGAATGCATTGCAGCATGAAGCATGTCACCATTGTTGAGATTCATACACTGATTCTTGATGTCTGTGTTTGAATAAATTTTGCAAGACATTTGAAGTGTTTAGTGTGTTTTTCATATTTTCTGATTGAAATGGTCTTATCTTTCTTGAAGAGACCCAGCACAAAGTTAATCACATTTTGCTCATAAAAAGCTCAGTCATTAGATCAGTGAATTAAGCCACTAAATGATTACATTCTTATCATCTAACAGCTGATCACATTGTCTTTTGTTTTTCTTGCCATATCAAACAGCTGAAGTAGCCACACAAACACTAACGCTAAAACAGTTAAGAGTCAAACTGCCTAACTGAAGTAAGCACTGACCTTGATCATGGTGACATCAAACCAAACTTATTTTCAACAAATCATCAACATCTAAACCTCTGGTAATTCTCAATAACAACTTTTGTAGATGTATGTCAGAAATAAAGTCAATCTGGTTAGTAATAAGTGAAGCTGGTAATGCTGTTTGTGGAAATGTTTAATCAGATCTTCAGTTGATTTCATCAGAGGCTGAAGTCGTCAAAATGTATTTCATAAACACTCTGTTACAACAGCCAAAAAACAACTGATGCAACAAAGTCAAGAGCCCAATTAAAGGCAACACTGACCTCAAAGATGGTATCTTCAAATGAATCTCAATAAATCATCAACATCTAAACATCTGTTAATTCTCAGAAGAACTGCTGTAGATGTAAGAGAAAAAATAAAGTCAGTCTAGTTAGTAATGAGTGAAGCTGATAATGTTTTGTAGAGTTTGTGGAGTTGTTTAATCAGATCATGAGAGATTTGATGTGTTTTATCTTCAGTTGATTTCATCGAAGGCTGTGACTGAAGTCAGTTGTTTCTCTTTTCATTTAGTGATTCTGCTTGTTAACAGTAGGTGTTTATCATTAATGTTCAGTCATCACTTAATTATGGTTAAGACGCATTTCTGTGTATACTCACAAATTTTGTATCGGATAGGCGTCCAGACAGATCTGGTGTTTTCAGAAGGTGAAACCGGGTCCCAGAGTGGATAAATCTGAAAACACCACCTTTGCGTTTTTGTGTGTACAGCCAATCCGTATATTTTGTGAATTGATGATGTCATCAACCCCCATGTTGGGTGCTTCTCAATTCTTATTTGTGCATCCTCGTTTCCTTTCCTCGCTTCCTTTCCTCGCGTCTTAGCTCCACCCCTTCAGGATGCGAGGGAAGGATGCAAGGAAAAGATGCGAGGATGGAGGAATTGAATCAAGTGAAATGATATATCCTCGCTCCCTTTAACGTCACTTCAAAGCGTCATCAGCTGCGCTCGAGGGATCTACCCATATGTAGTTAAAGTTTGGTAATTTAAAAAATTATAATAAATATTAATAAAGCAAGATGCCCCGTTGAAATATATGAGGTATAAAGTTTATTTAAACTGTAAAACTAAAGCATACATTTAAATTATTGTGACAGATATGAAGGGGGAGGAGAATGTATGCGTGCGTCAGGTTTCTCGACGAGAAAGACTTCCGCAAAGGATGCACCTGTGTACCTTCAAGATGGCTGAGCTCGATCGTTTTCCGGGTCATAGGATGGAGGACGGAGGAGCGAGGAGACGAGGAGGGATATTGAGAAGCAGCCGTTGACTCTAGACAGACACTGCTAACAGCACAAAACAGCAACAACAACAACAATAGCAGAATCTAGATGTTTGTGTTCGTGCTGCAGAAGCTGAGCCAAAATAAAGCGTTATTTCTAAAGTTTGTATATAGCGTGCAAGGTTTATGCGCATGTTCCAAGTCTTATTCTCTTTTTTAAGTGTATCTCTGTGGCAGAATTACAGCGCCACATACTGGTCTGGCATGTATACTACGATGTTTCAGTGGTTTCGTGTATTTCTTGAGACGAGGAAAAAAAAGATTGGATAGGGAAAGATCTGACTTTGTGTGGACGGGGCCTCAGTAGTGCACACACACTTTAACACTAATCAGTGTTAATTAACCTGGGTATTTTTCTGCGTATTAATACATAAATCTTATCTATTTCATTTTTGTATGACTGACAAATATGAATCACATTAAGTTTATTTGTTTATGTTAAAACTATGTAATCCAAATGGATGGAAAATTTGCAACAATTTGAATGTAATTCAGTTACATAAAACTTAAATTTAGTCTGAAATATATATTTTTTTGAGTGTACAGTTTATAAACTGTATCTAACACAGTTTATAATACAGTATATATTATAAATATTGAATACTTGATACTAAAAAAGCAATTGCCCGCTGGTGGCACAGTGCGGGTTAATCTGCAAAAATTATAGGCTTAGATCTGGAAAGGCTGTAATCACTTGAAACACCTTGAATTTGGTTTTGCTCAATCCAATAACTTCTGTCCAGCCCAAATCCCTTGTAGAGTGGAAACTTTGATTAAAATGAATGAAGTCCTGATTATGTGTTATCAAAGCTAATTATAAGTTTCAAGCAGTTAAAAAGCGGGTTATAAAGACAAAAACGATAAGGATTGTAAAAAATGGCTTTTTAAATAGTACTCTTCAAATTAAGACATATATACGGTGATGTGTTTTACTCTAGCAGCACTGTTTGTTCATAGTATTATACTTCTCAAATGAACCAGTGCCTTCAGGCAACTCAAATTCATTTAATTTACAGCAACAGCTTGACAGCTGTTGCTGTAAATTAAAGAAGTTTCAGGACTGATGTCAATTTAACATCTCAATCAATCAAGCTGTGTAACTTGTGTTCACTTCATCAAAGAGTCACTTTCTTTTCTCTGTCTTCCTCTCACTTGCACATCTGGTAATGCTTGTAAAATTGTCTTATATTTTATAATGTTTTTTAAAAATTGAATTATATTTTAGTTATTTTATTTATTATTATAAAATGAATTATTTTTAGAACATTTCCCTTACAATTTAAGGTTTTTGATATAATATTTTTCCCACTTTGAGTGTTATGGAGTTGCTGTCTTTGCATTATCCCTCTGGGAGATTATATTGTTGTTGCAAAAATGAACACAAAAACAAACAGACTAATTAGTAACACTTAAGGCAATTAGTTATACCATCAATAATCTCACATTAGTGAAGCAAAAAACACTAATGAATGTCTCTTCTCTCAAGACTCTTAGGTACTGGAGGTTCTTTCCTGTTTAATGACACCTCTGGAGGACAAATTGGGCAATATATTGCCCAAAAGTCTTCTCAAGTTTACATTCAGTTTCCAGATCTGTAAAACAGAGGCAAAAACTGTGATTTGTTATCTGTAAACCACCACAACACCTTTTCATGTATGCATATTTATTATTAAGACAATGTAACATTTTCGTTGTTAGATTTCTGGTGAAATGTTTTAAGAGCTTATGCCATCAATTGACACAGATGTTGAAGGTGAATTGTAAAGCACAGGCTGTTTGTGACTGTTTCTCATAGGTATCTGGTTTCTTGTCCACTGAAAGCAAGGAAGCTGTATCGTAAAAGAAGGACAGCCATGCAGAACAGCAATTCTGCCCCCAACAACTCCATCGTTCAGCCTGCAGGATTTTACATTATTGGCTTAATTTTAATGCCATACAATAATATCTATGTCATGTTCCTCACTGTGCTTTATGTGATCACAGTCATATGCAATGTCTTTCTGATCACTATCATTTTCTATGACCACCGACTGCATGTCCCAAAGTTCATGGCTGTTGGTAATCTGGCTTTGGTTGATCTTGTTCTCAGCACTTCTCTTGTGCCTGGCATGATGAAGACTTACCTTGTTCTAGACAATTTTGTGCCATTCAAACTGTGCCTTGTGCAATTGTACTTTTACTTTACTTTTGTATCCCTCGAGTCATTTTCCATATGCATTCTCTCTTACGACAGATTTGTTGCAATCTGCTTGCCTTTAAGACAGGAGTCTATAAACACAAACACCAGAATGGCTTACATAGTTGGTGCACTTTGGTTCTTTAGTGTTGTTGTAGTAATCTATGCTATTGAATCCTTCCCAAACCTCTCATTTTGTAGCTCTATGATCAACAGCTATTTTTGCGATTATTCTCCTATTTTATTACTTGCTTGCAACGATATAACACATCAGTGGAATATTGGCACTACTTTAGCTATACTCTTCATTGTTGTACCTTTGTCTTTTATTTTCTTGACCTATATGGGTATATTGATTGCTGTATTCAGAATGAAGAATAATCAGAGCCGTTGTAAGGCGCTGGCCACGTGCACCGAACACCTCACATTAGTGGCCATATTCTACATTCCAATTTTAATTGTCTTCAATTTTATATTTTTTGGATTTAATTGGAACCCCAATGTAGGTCTGGTGTTCTTGTCTTTGTCGTCCCTCATCCCACCCTGCGTGAATCCCATCATTTACTCATTGAAAACTAAACAGATTCGAGACAGGATTTATTCCTTGTTAACTCACAGACTGTCTGTTCATCCTCTTAAAAATGCACATTAATTTATAGAACATAACTGTGGCTTAACTTTTTATAATGTCATATGAGGATTTCTATGATGCTTATGTATTATTTTGTGTTCTTATTAAAATGCATTGTTTTTCTATCAAATTTGACTATCAAATTCTGCAGTTTCTCTGCAGTTAGTCATAAAGAAGCCATATCCATGTATTCTTTCATTGTGCAATATCTCTGTAAATTGTTCCCACATGAGAAAAAGCTGCCTCTATATTAGTTATCACACAAATAAAACCAAGTCTTTCTTTTTAATAATTGCAATGTGTAAAATTTTCTTTCCCTTTACTTAAGTTTAGGTCTAAGGCTGGCTGACTAATTCCATGTGTGTGTGTGTGTGTGTGTGTGTGTGTGTGTGTGTGGGGGTGTGTGTGTGTGGGTGTGGGTGGGTGGGGTGGGGGGGGGGGGGGGTGTCGGGGGGGGTGTCCAATGCCCTGTCCAAATACCTACACTTGCGGTCTTGGCCACTAAGTAAGTGCGCAAGACTGTCCCATGTCTTAAAAATGCCCACTAAACCCACACTATCTTGAATACCGCTTTGGAGCGGTATTCGAGGCTAAGCGCATCCCATCATGCATTTTGGGAACTCATATGCCCTGAAATCACAAGATCTCAATGAAAACTTTTTATTGATGCAAAGTTGAGTCAGCTATATGTATGTTGTATATCATTTGCAACAAATTTTTATCACTTAAAGAAGCACCACAATTTTAATATTGTGTATTCTGTTAGGTACATAGTGACCACTGAACAGACATTTAGAAGTGTATTTTAGAACGCAATGTATTGAAAATATTAAAAAAAAAAACTGTTAATGCTTGCATTTTTTTGCAAGACTATAAGTGTGTCCCATTAGATAATCAAAAATTCTACACACACTTGAGCCAAATACAGGAAATACTTCATGTATGTAGACAAGTGGTCAAGTGCAAAGCCCAGCCAGCACAGCTATGTGGGGCCCAGATGTCACCTGGGCTGTCTAACTGGGGCCCAGCCGGTTTTGTCCACAGTTTCCATGCATGGAAACTATGCATTTTTTAAGTATGTCAAACATATTTTAGGCAAGGCAATTTTATTTGCATAGCAAATTTCATACACAATGGTAATTCAAAGTGCTTTACATAAAGAAGAACCAAATACATAATATTAAAAATGGAACGCATAAGAAATAGAAATAACAGTAAAAACAGGGAATTCCGCTATCTGGCTAGAAGAGTTTAGAAGTTTCAGGGAGTTTTTTGTTGTCTGTCAGAGTGGATCTAAACGGATCTATCCATCAGAGCGGAATTTTTTTTTGTGTTTTCTTGTGCTTGAATACTAAAATGGCCCTCCTATGAGGTGTCAATCACAGAAACGGCCCCCAGCCAATATGAGTTTGAGACCCCTTCCATAGGCCCTCATTCCTGGGACTGATTGTGCACACACCTGCACCACATCACTCTCACACTATTTAAGCAGCACACACCCACACCTACACCGCGAAGTCTTGATTTGCACTTGTGATCATTTCTGAGTGTTTTCTGTGGATTGTTATTACTGTTGCCGTTTGGACTGTTTACCCCATGTGATTCTCTGCTGCCTGCCCTGACCCTTGCCTGTTTACTGGACTGTGTTTGTTTGCTGCCTGCCCTGATCCTTGCCTGTATCCTGAACTCTGTCTGTCTGCCGCCTGCCTCAGCCTCGACTGTCCCTGTTTACGTCTCAACCATTGCCTGTCCCTGTTTATGTCTCTGCCTTTGCCCTTGCCTTGTTGATACTGTTCTTAATAAAAAGCTGCAAATGGATCCCCACTCCGTTGACTCTTCATTACAGAAGACTTCACCAAACAGCAATCCAGCAGCCATCGTGCAGCTCACCACTGAGCTGTCTGCTCAGGCCAATCAGCTCGCTGTACACCAGCATCAACTAAATTGGCTAACATCCCTTACCGAGGAGCTGGTCAAAACTCTGCAAAGCCTCCGATTCAGTCCCGCCGAGGCCGCTGCCGCTCAGCCCTCTGCTCCCGCCAGTCAGGCCTTCACTCCTGCCACTGCAGTCAACTCGCGACTCACTTTCCCTGAGAAGTTCGACGGCAATCCAGCTAAATGTAAGGGGTTTCTGCTTCAATGCTCACTCTTCGTCAATCAGCAGCCCTCACTGTATCCCACTGACTCAAAGTGGATCTCTTTCGTCTGTTCGTTGCTGATCGGACACGGGCTGGATTGGGCCACAGCAGTATGGAGAGAGGATGGCTCTGTGTTTCCCACCTTCTCTTTGTTTCTCCAAAGCTTCAGAGAGGTCTTTGAATACCTCATGGGAGGTACAAACCCAATTCCAAAAAAGTTGGGACACTGTACAAATTGTGAATAAATAAGGAATGCAATAATTTACAAATCTCATAAACTTATATTTTATTCACAATAGAATATAGATAACATATCAAATATTAAAAGTGAGACATTTTGAAATGTCATGCCAACTATTGGCTCATTTTGGATTTCATGAGAGCTACACATTACAAAAAAGTTGGGACAGGTAGCAATAAAAAAGTTAAATGTACATATAAGGAACAGCTGGAGGACCAATTTGCAACTTTTTAGGTAAATTGGAAACATGGTTGGGTATAAAAAGAGCCTCTCAGTGTGGCAGTGTCTCTCTGAAGTCAAGATGGGCAGAGGATCACCAATTCCCCCAATGCTGCGGCGAAAAATAGTGGAGCAATATCAGAAAGGAGTTTCTCAGAGAAAAATTGCAAAGAGTTTGAAGTTATCATCATCTACAGTGCATAATAGCATCCAAAGATTCAGAGAATCTGGAACAATCTTTGTGCGTAAGGGTCAAGGCCGGAAAACCATACTGGATGCCCGTGATCTTCGGGCCCTTAGACGGCACTGCATCACATACAGGAATGCTACCATAATGGAAAGCACAACATGGGCTCAGGAATACTTCCAGAAAACATTGCCGGTGAACACAATCCACCGTGCCATCCGCCGTTGCCGGCTAAAACTCTATAGGTCAATTCACGAGTTCACACTTACAAATAATCAGATAGAAAATAGTATGCGTAGTAGTATGCGTATTTGGTGTGCTGTCCGAGGAGAGGGCTCTGAGCTCGGTATTTTGGCCCGAACCCAGATTACTCCCCCCCCATTCTGGTTAGTATTCTGGAAAGTAACCAGTGCAGGTGTGAGGAGACGGGGTGGTGGAGGGATGCTGTCAAACTGTCGAGGAATATGGGTGAGTCGACCGTGTCTTTATATGTGCTTTCACTCATGCTGATTGGGTAGGTATGTTGATTACTGATTGCTGACAGCTGGCCAAGATGACGTGATGATTAGTCAGATTATTTGAACGTTGCTCCTCCCGAATTTTGTTAATAAAACATCATTTCACGAGTTCACACTAATCAGATAGAAAATAGTATGCGTAGTGGTATGCGTATTTGGCGTGCTGTCCGAGGAGAGGGCTCCGAGCTCGGTATTTTGGCCCGAACCCAGATTACTCCCCCCAAAAATTGCAAACCAATGCAGGACAGCAGCCGGAACATACTGAAGACCCCCAAAATTGCCTTGCTTAGGCTGAATGTGCTGCTAGGAGGGTTAGTAAAGGACCGGTAGAGTTATCGTCATATGGATGAAGACATTGGACAGCGCTGAGCTCCTGCGGGAGCAGAGGTGACATCAACTGCTGCGGCAGTGGGGAAATTAGCCAGAAGAACTGAGCTCCTGCGGGAGCTGAGGCGACATCACTGCTGCGGCAGTGGAGGAATTAGCCAGAATAACTGAGCTCCTGCGGGAGCCGAGGCGACATTACTGCTGCGGCATTGGAGAGAATAGCCAGAAGAACTGAGCTCCTGCTGGAGTCGAGGCGACATCACTGCTGCGGCAGTGGAGAAATAGCCAGAAGAACTGAGCTCCTGCGGGAGCTGAGGTGACATCACTGCTGCGGCAGTGGAGAAATAGCCAGAAGAACTGAGCTCCTGCGGGAGCCGAGGCGACATCACTGCTGCGGCAGTGGAGGAATTAGCCAGAACTGAGCTCCTGCGGGAGCCGAGGCGACATCACTGCTGTGGCAGTGGGGAAATAGCCAGAAGAACTGGGCTCCTGCGGGAGCCGAGGTGACATCACTGCTGCGGCAGTGGAGGAATTAGCCAGAACTGAGCTCCTGCGGGAGCCGAGGCGACATCACTGCTGCGGCAGTGGAGAAATTGGCCTGAAGAACTGAGCTCCTGCGGGAGCCGAGGTGACATCACTGCTGCGGCAGTGGAGGAATTAGCCAGAACTGAGCTCCTGCGGGAGCCGAGGCGACATCACTGCTGCGGCAGTGGAGAAATTGGCCTGAAGAACTGAGCTCCTGCGGGAGCCGAGGTGACACCACTGCTGCGGCAGTGGAGGAATTAGCCAGAACTGAGCTCCTGCGGGAGCCGAGGCGACATCACTGCTGCGGCAGTGGAGAAGTTGGCCTGAAGAACTGAGCTCCTGCGGGAGCCGAGGTGACAACACTGCTGCGGCAGTGAAAAGAAATCCCGGGATGGAATGATGGTATTGGTTTAGTAGGATGTGATGATGAACGGGGCTAGAGCTGTGGTCTAGCTGATGAGTGTTCGTTGAGCTTTTTTAATATGGATGAGATTTGATCGGATGTAATTCTTAAAAGCTTCTGATGACCAGCGACCCAAAGTTTGGATTTGGTGCTGGGAAAGGCCTTTTTGGGCAGCTGTAGTTGCTGCTCCTATGCGGAACGAATGACTGGAGAAGTTGTCTGCTTGGATGCCGGATTGAATCAGGATTACTTTAAGGTGTTTTTGGAACCAAAAACGTGTGACAGGGCGGTTGGAATCGTCAACAAAAAGTGGGTCAGATGGGAGTTTAGCCGAAGCATTTCTGAAGTGTAAATATGCTGAAAGTGTTTGGTACGGCTGGATTGGTGCAGGGAGATTGAAGATGTAGATAAAATGGCCTTTTTTCAATTTGTCTGTTTTACTTTGTTTGATGAAGTAAGATATGGTGTCGTCATCTGACACTGATAAGTCTGAAATTGTGGGGTGGATTTTTGGGTTGAAGCTGGACGTGATGGTAAGTTCTGAACATCTGAGGAAACCAAAAAAGGCCAGTATGAACATTGCATCAAGAGTACGGGCTGTGTTGGTAGAGCAGTAGCCTCGGCGGAGAGTGGAGATGCATTTAGTGAGGATGTCTAGGGTGATGGGTTTCCTGGTGTCTTGGCGTGTGGGTTGGGTTCTTTAGATGCCTTTGATGAGAAGGGATGTTTGTGAATTGGTTATTTCAGAAGATGGTGAGCCAAATATAAGTTTATGAAAGAACTGGATTCCGCTAAGATAACCCTTAATGGAGCCGACTTGGAGGTTCTTAATGCTGTCTAGATAAGATATGAATGAAGTAATTGTGAGAAGAGAAAAATCAGGAAAAGTTAGGCTGTAGGTGAGGTGAAATGACTTGAAGCATCTCCAAGCAGTTAAGTAAGATTGTAGGGTTCTGGGAGAAACGGCTTGAAAAATGTAATTGAGAGAGGTGTCGAGGAGTGTTTTCAGTGGATGGTTTATGGGAATATCAGCTCTGAATAATGAGGTACTGGGGTTGGGAAAGGGTCCGCCTCTGGTGCCAACAGCTTGAATTTCTGAAAAGCAAAGCGAGAGAGAGAGTCAGCGATTTGATTTTTGGATCCAGGGACGTGTTTGGCAGTGATGATAAATTGATCACATGCTGAAATCCAAATAAGGCGCCTTAGGAGAGGCATGAGCGCGGGGGAGTGTGAACGTCCCTTATTGATGCAATGTACTGTTGGTTCATTGTCGCAGTGAACTACGATGCTGTTGGTAGACCACTCTTTCCCCCACAGGAAGGATGCTACGACCAGAGGGTATAGTTCGAACAGTGCTGAGGAATTTGCTGACGGTTGTACATCCGAAAGCTGAGATGGCCATGTAGACGCGAACCAGCGGCCTTGATAAAACCCCCCGAAGCCAATAGAGGGAGCTGCGTCGGTATACAGTTGAATATCGATGGGGTGGGAGAGCAAGTTATTGTAGAAGAAGGAGAGACCGTTCCACTGTTTAAGGAAAGTTATCCATAAACTAAGTTCGTTGCAACACAAACTATTTAATGAGATTTGATCTTCTAGTGCGTGAATTGAAGACGCAAGGGAGAGGAGATGAGATATGAAAGGGCGGCCCTGCGGGATTATGCGCATCGCAAAATTTAAATGTCCGAGCAAAGACAACAGTTCGCGTTTAGAACAGTTTGGACTGTCTAGAAGGCCGGATGCAATCAGAACTATTCTGTCAATTTTTTCCTTTGGCAGCGAGGCCTGGAAATGAACTGTGTCCAAATTAATGCCCAGGAATTCGATGGACGTGGCTGGACCCAAGGTTTTATCTTGGGCGATTGGAATCCCGAGCTCAGCGAAAGCCTTTTGGACCGTGAAAAGATGAGCGGCTGGAATGGCTTCGGGAGGCGAGATAATTAGGAAATCGTCGAGCAGGTGGATCACGTAAGGAATAGAATATTTGTTAGATAAGATCCAGCAAATAGCTTCAGATAGCATATCGAAAATCTTAGGGCTGCTTTTGCATCCAAACGTTAAGCGCACAGCGAAATAACATTTTTCGTGTCAACGTATGCCAAATAAGTGCCATGAGTCCGGGTGGATGGGCATCACTTTAAATGCAGAAGTGATGTCGACTTTTGCCAGCCAGGCGCCGCAGCCGGCATTTTTAATCAATGTTATTGCTTGGTCGATGTTGTGGTAATGAAGAGAAAATTCTTCGAGAGAGATGAGGCTGTTTATGCTTGGAAAAAGCGAATTATGCGGGGCTGAGAGATCGATTATTAAGCGTTTTTTGCCTGAAAATTTCCTGGTAGCCACTCCAATAGGGCTGATACGGAAAAGATCGAAAGGAGGCATGGAAAAAGGGCCGATCATGAAGCCTGATTCTACTTCTTTTTTGATTAAGTTGCTTACTGTGTCAGGTTCAGCGAGTGCAGACTGAAGATTGTTGCAAATTATATTTTGAGTGGGGAGGCTTTCCACTCCATGTTTGAAACCGTGCTCGAGACCGGTCAGTAAATACTCTGTAAAGTTAGTGTCAGGGTGGTTAGATAATTCGGCAGACAGACGAGAAATATTCACAGGAGTCGACAAGTAATTTTTTGAATTTTTATTTTGAGATCTTTTTACAGGGCATATGATGCAGGAATGAGCGCCGCCGCAGTAGTTGCAGATGTGCAGGAAGCGACACCGCTGTTGTGCGCATCCCCCTGAGTTGAAGTTAATGCAAACTTGCTCTCGGGAGTTGAATGCGATTTTCTTAAAATCCTTTGTAGAAGCGTTAAAATTTGCTGATCGTGGGACGTAGCTAGTTGATCTTTCCGATGAAGGAACTGGGCAGGGAGGAATTGAAGGATTAACCAGCGGACATGATATGGTTGAGTGAGAGAGTGATCTGCAGACTGCACAAGTGATATTACGGCAGCCCAAGAAAACTCGTTTGTGGAGCTCTGTGTCCAGAGCGCCCCAGTAAGTGCACTGGTTCCATTGAGAGATGCGCACGGCGCATTTAGCTGAAAACAGCTTGTGGTATGTGTAGAAATGAGAACCTCCATAAGATAACGCAAGCTCAGCAATTATCGCGAGATAATCACTCAGCTCGCGTCTCCTGTGGGGAAAAATGCTGCAGATAATTTCGCTATAGCGATTAAAAGCAATAGAGAATTCGATGAAGGAAAGGAGACGAGATGGATTGACTGCAGAATTCTTTAAGGTAACTGAAAAGTCACCCACTTCTATTTGGTGGTCAGAAACGGATGGAGGAAGTAGAGATAGTAGAGCAGAAAGATCAACGTCCACACCTGAGAGTATCTGTGTCCTGATGTTGTTGGCAACTGGAGTAGGTTCCAGAGCTGTTGCATTTGGTGGGATGGGCATCGGCACTGCTGAGGACAGGGTGAATGGAGTTTTTGTTTGGGGGATAGTATTAGGAGGAAGGGAACCTGGGACCGGAGCCGTTAGCGGAGGCAGCCTCACGCTCGGTTCGGCCCCTGGGGCTTGGGGAGGAGCAAAAGTGTTGGAAAAAGGAAGCTGGGAAGGAAAATAAGGCGTCAGGGCCGGCGCCGTTAGCGGAGGCAGCCTCATGCTCGGGTTGGCCCCTGGAGCCTGTGGGGAAACGAAGATGTTAGGGAAAGACGTAGGCTGTAAAGGAAAATAGTGCGTCTGGGCCTGCGCTGCTAGCGGAGGCAACCTCGCGCTAGGGTCTGAAGATGGGGCTGCGGGCCACAGACAGGGAAGAGGATTAGAGACAGTGTGAGAAAAAGGTTGCGACGGCTGGGCCTGTGTTTCTAACGGAGTCATACTCACGTTAAAAGAACTGCCTGCGGGCAGAACGGAAGAACGAGGATCAGGTCTAGCAGCCACGGAGTCTAGGGCGCAGCCCAAACTTGCTGAAGGCTTGCCGCGTCCTGAAGCGCGAGGAAGCGCTGGTCTTGTGTGCGAAGGAGACGGTGATTCCTGTGGACGCGATGTCGGGGCTTTGCGACCCTTGTGCGCTTTAGCGCTTTTGGAGGGAGGAGTGGATTTGGGAGAAGGAAAGGTGGATTGAAGTGACACATACAGATCATACAACTGAGCTTTAGTCATCCTCCTAGAAAAATGAATGTCAGCGCTGATGAGTGCTTGTCTCAGACTTACTACTGTCCATTTTTCAATTGCAGGAATTGTTGGATGGGCCGAGGCGTAAGAAGACGCTGGAGATGCTGGTTGTTGTCTTGTAGGCGGAGGCGAGGGTAATCCTCGGCGTCGTGGAGAGCGGGAAGTAGCCCGAATGGGCTGACGTCCACGCAGTGGCTCCGGAGATTCGGAGATGACAACCGGTGGTGGAGATTCCTGGGAAGTGAAGGAGTCATTGTCGGAGGGGAAAAGTTGGATTTCGGACATTGCAGCAGTTTGGTAGACCAAATGCTGTCAAACTGTCGAGGAATATGGGTGAGTCGACCGTGTCTTTATATGTGCTTTCACTCATGCTAATTGGGTAGGTATGTTGATTACTGATTGCTGACAGCTGGCCAAGATGACGTGATGATTAGTCAGATTATTTGAACGTTGCTCCTCCCGAATTTTGTTAATAAAACATCATAAAGAATCCATATCTAAACTAGGGATGCACCGATCCGCCTTTTCACTTCCGATACCAATCCCGATACCTAGGATTCAGTATCGGCCGATACCGATCCGATCCGATCTTCAAGTAATAAGAAAAGCGCTAAATTACCTAATAAACTGTATGCCTCACTTAGGGCTGTGGCGGTCGGCATGACAACCGCGCCACCGCGGTCGTGGAGTGTCACCG
Organism: Megalobrama amblycephala; assembly: GCF_018812025.1. Lineage (NCBI taxonomy): Eukaryota > Metazoa > Chordata > Actinopteri > Cypriniformes > Xenocyprididae > Megalobrama > Megalobrama amblycephala. Next base: position 48,848,217 of record NC_063045.1, read on the forward strand.
GCGGTAGTGTGGCGTGTATATAATATATAATCTCAAAGGTCGGGTTAACCGAGAATTTTCCGTCATTGATGGAATTTTTTTTAGCAGTGACGGAAAAAATCTGCAGCCTGTCCGTCATTTTGACAGATTACTGAGGCTGATGTAACTTAACTGTAATTCCCACCCCTGTCCAGTAGGTTGTGAGCGTGCTCCAGTGTGGCAGCAGAGCGCAAGTTCAGTCTCCAGAATAAAATGAAAACGATGCCTTATTACACACACCCAGTTTGTCCATTTTATTATATATTATATTATAATACTTATGCTTACATAAAGTTTCTAATCCGTTTGGTTTTAAATAGTTTTTATTTTTGTTGTTGCTGACTAAGTTTATGGTCAATGAATGGCTTTTCCTACGTGACATTGTTTACAACACTGATTGAACTGACGTGATACAGATTTCGGTAAGCTACTGCAACTTTCAACATATTTTTTGATTTTCATTCATGTTTATTTCCTTCTGTAAAGTAGTAAAGAAGAAGAGATGATCACGTTCACTCACGATCCTCAAAAAGTGTTGAGATGAGATGTAAGATGAAAACTGAAAAGTGACGCAGACTTTAACTTTTCATAATACTTTCTTTTCATAATATAAATAATTGCATAGCCTATGCCTATTTGTTTATCTTATACGTTTGTGAATACATATGAAAATGTGGACGAAATCAGAAGCTATTAAATGTCTTATAATTAAAATATAAAAATTAAAATGATGCAGCAACATATGATAGATAGGACAGAACAAACAAAATGCTATTAAACAATCTTTCATTGCGCAAAAATATTATAATATGAACGGCTCCCATGAGCGGCACAAAGCACTTTTATGCGTATCCCGTGTGCAGAATGATGTGCTTGAAGCACCATGGAATCAGCGCGCAGCGGCAGCGCTCCGCAGTGAAAAGTTCAAAGCACAAAGTGAAGAAATATTGATGCGTATTGTATTACCGGTATCTTGATTAAGTATAATAATAGAAACATTGATTCATCTTGGAGAGAGTTTCATTGTGTTGACTGTCGTAACTGAACGCGACACGCAGTCTGAATGCTGAATGGAGAGTGACTGACAGCCGCAGCGGAGGGAGGCCTTTACGTGAACTTTAATTTAACAACTAAAATATTCATCTGTACCTCAAATTAAACTATGGAATGGCTTCAGAACACTTGGAATATAGTGCACAGAAACTTTATGGTGCTTTTTAATGTGTTTGTGCCTTTTGTAGAGCTTAACAACAACAGAATAGTACACGCACAATATCGGATTTTGGATCGGTCCCGTCCGGCCGATACCCGATCCGGCAAAAATGGCAGTATCGGCGCCGATACCGATCTGAATATCGGATCGGTGCATCCCTAATCTAAACATGATCCAGAAGCGCAGGCGTTTTCTCTGGGCCAAGGCTCATTTAAAATGGACTGTGGCAAAGTGGAAAACTTCTGTGGTCAGACGAATCAAAATTTTAAGTTCTTTTTGGAAAACTGGGATGCCATGTCATCCGGACTAAAGAGGACAAGGACAACCCAAGTTGTTATCAGCGCTCAGTTCAGAAGCCTGCATCTCTGATGGTATGGGGTTGCATGAGTGCGTGTGGCATGGGCAGCTTACACATCTGGAAAGACACCATCAATGCTGAAAGGTATATCCAAGTTCTAGAACAACATATGCTCCCATCCAGACATTGTATCTTTCAGGGAAGACCTTGCATTTTCCAACATGACAATGCCAGACCACATACTGCATCAATTACAACATCATGGCTGGATCCGGGTACTGAAGCATCCGGGTACTGAAATGGCCAGCCTGCAGTTCAGATCTTTCACCCATAGAAAACATTTGGCGCATCATAAAGAGAAAGATGCGACAAAGAAGACCTAAGACAGTTCAGCAACTAGAAGCCTGTATTTGACAAGAATGGGACAACATTCCTATTCCTAAACTTGAGCAACTTGTCTCCTCAGTCCCCAGACATTTGCAGACTGTTATAAAAAGAAGATGGGATGCCACACAGTGGTAAACATGGCCTTGTCCCAACTTTTTTGAGATGTGTTGATGCCATTGTAGCGAATTAACTCAAATGGGAAATATTAATTATTATTCATAACTAGTTATAATTAATTATTAATATTTGGATCAGTTAATAAAATTAACTTAATGTAAAAAAATTTATATTACAATCAATTATCCCGTTGTCCAATGAACACACAGTGTTAATTGTTTATTAATTCTAAGAAATGTTCATTTCCAGGTTATGGGAAATAACAATCTTATTGTACAGTACTACTAAGAGCCTGTAAGTCAGGATCTGCATGAATAGGGACTCCAGCATATGAGCGCAAATCACAGACAACTTTACATGTGACATGAACAAGACTTTATTAACTAGACTAAACACTTAAACTACTCTAACATTCACACACATACATGCATACAGTTTACCGAGAGAGAGAGCTAAAGCAGAGTACAGTAAAGCAAGAAGTTACAGCATTGTTTGACATTCAGCAGATCAACAGCCTTGAGCAAACCATCAGTTTAGTTGTAACAGGTCCTTCTTTAAAAGGGGTAAGGATACTCAATGTATCAGATAATGAGACTAAGTTTGATACTTGTATGTCTCTCCAAGTTGAATTAAAACTGTCCTGATACAATTTGTGGAGGCTCCCGTTGAATCTTTGCTGATATTGTCTTGAAAGAGAACCAGTTGGATTCAGAGGATCTTTGGTAAATGGAAGTTTCTAGGCCGAAGCCTGGCACAAGCTTGGGGTTCTGTAGAAGCTTCTAGCTTCTTACAGCATCATCTTAACATCAGCATTTTTCAGTAAAAAGGGAAGAGAGAGTTTGATCTTGTGATCAGTGAATATAAGGGGTGAAGATGTCACACCCTCTTAAGGTGTCTGAGCCAGTAGGGAGCTGCCCCCTCGGAGGGAAGTTTTATGAGTCTTTGTTCTGTAGCAAGATTAAGAGAGTTTATTTGTCCTTCTCAGAAAGAATGAAGTCAGAGTCACTAGTCTCTGCAAAATTCTTCCTGATCGTAAAAGGTCCAAGTATCTGTAACAGGACACTTAGTTCTGCCTGTGGTTTAGCTACGTTTGGGATGCTAGTTGCAGTTTTAGGGGGATGGGTTCACAGAACTTTGCAAGTGAGAGTGAGTTTGTATTTTATTATCATTAAATATAATGAATAATTGTGTGGCTGATTGATCCAGACGCAACATCATGAAATTTAAAATCAACTTATTTTTCAAGGGTGATGTGGAGAGTGATATGGTGAGTGATGTGGAGAGTGTTGTGGTGCAGATGTGTGCGCAGGTGTGTGCGCAATCAGTCCCAGGAATGGGGGCCTATGGGAAATGTAGTCCGAATGGAAAAGGTCAGTATTCCGGTGAAGGCTCCCTCCGGTGGTGCGGGAGAGGAAGTGCGGGAGCCTCACTTGTGACAGAGCCCCTGACCCCCTGCGAGCGGCTCGTGACGCGAGAACGTGGACGACGCCGGGGTCTACCATATGGTCGAAGGGCCGGTCTCTCCGGATGCGCCTGTGCTCTTCCATGAGTGAGGGCTCCATCCAAGGATATCATCCATATCGACCCAGGATCGTTGTACCCCTCCCAGTCGTCCAGATACTGAAGTCTCCCACCCCGGCGCCTGGAATCGAGTAGCTCTTGAACTTGGTAAGCGTCCTCACCTTCGATCAGGATGGGTGGGGGGTTGCGGGCTTCAACTCCCTCTGACTCTCCCCTCGGACCACCAGAGGGTTTCAACAGGGAAATATGGAAAGTGGGAGAGATACGATAGTTAGCGGGTAAGTCTAATCGAAATGACACAGGTGTGATTTGCTTTATAATTTTGAAAAGCTCTACATACCTGGGACTGAGTTTTTTGCATGGAAGTCGAAGGCGAAGATCCCTTGTGGACAGCCAGACCCATTGACCCATGGAATACTCTGGACTGGGATGTTGATGACGATTGGCTTGTACTTCCTGCCTTCTTACAGCACATTGCAAATGGGTATGATATTTTTGGAATCGGGTTTGTAAAAGCGCCGGGGACCAACTGTTATCTCTATGCCAGGGCAGAACTTCCGCTGCCGAGTATGCTCTATCATTCCATACTCTGGCTGCTCAAACGAATTGGGTTGATGATACGCTGAAACTGCTATTTCGTAAAGGACTGTCCCTAGAACTTCAGGCCGAACTAGCATGCCACGATGAGGGAAGAAAGTTCAATGAATTCATCGAGCTTGCTATCCAGATTGACAATTTGCTCCATTAACGACGACCTGCTCGGTCACCAGTTCTCCAAGCACCAGCCAACCATGCTCCTAAACTCATGCAGCTTGGCTATACCCCTCTCAATCCTGCTGCAACGTCTGATTCAACACCAACTCTACGCCAAAGGCGAGAAATGTGAGTTTCACCGAACATTCACATAATTCCTGGGCTATATAATCAGTCATGATGGAGTGGCCCTGGACAAGAGCAAAGTGAGGGCAGTATTGGACTGGCCTCAACCACGAACATTAAAGGAACTGCAGCGAACCTCTACCCGTCTCACCTGGTCCCGTGAAGCTCTGCAAGCCTTCCAGGAACTCAAGGATCGTTTCACCTCTGCTCCTATTCTCTGCCATCCAGATCCAGAGCTCCCATTCATCGTGGAGTTCGACGCATCCAGTACGGGCATCGGGGCTATCCTTTCACAACGTCAGGGGAATCCTGCCAAAATGTTCCCATGTGCGTTCTGCTCACGAAAGCTATCTGCAGCAAAGTGAAACTATGACGTGGGCAACCGGGAACTGCTAGCGATGAAGGCAGCGCACTGGCTAGAGGGAGCACAACACCCATTCACCATACTCACTGATCACAAAAATCTGGAATACCTATGGTCAGCCAAGCGCTTGAATCCCCGACAAGCGAGATGGGCAATGTTCTTCACCAGGTTTCAGTTCACTGTTACATACCGACCAGGCTCTAAAAATACCAAGGCTGATGCGCTATCCCGGCAGGTGGAGGAGGGGGAAAGAACAGACACAGAAGAACACATTCTCTCCAACAAGCTGCTGGTTGCTCCCGTACAATGGGACATTATGACCGAGATCACTCAACACATCGAACAAAATCCACCACCTCCAGAATGTCCCCAAGACCATACGTTTGTGCCAGCTATTCTCCGCACCAAACTTCTGCACAAAGTCCATGCCCTTCCCAGCTCTGGTCATCCTGGCATCACCGCCACATTCCACCTATTACAAAATCGCTTCTGGTGGGACATCATGTTAGCAGAGACCACTCAGTTTGTCAACAACTGCACAGCTTGTCAGACATCCAAACCATCTCGTCAACTGCCATCAGGTCTGTTACAGTCACTCCCCATTCCTCAACGCCCATGGTCCCATATAGCTAGGGCTGCACGATTAATTGCACGAGATTGTCATGCGTGTCTCATCAGTAAAGCCGGTTCTGTGATTAGCGGTAAATGTCCATCACCTGCTTTCAAATGGAGCGGCACTTAATATACAGAGCCGTAGTTCGCGGACAAGCTACGCAATATCGCGTTCGTAATCGAAAGCGATTCATCTGTGATTATGAACACGATATTGTGTAGCTTGTCCGCTTTACTGACGAGACACGCATGACAAAAGCATGCGATTAATCGTGCAGCCCTACATATAGCCATAGATTTCGTCACTGACCTTCCTGTGTCCCGTGGCCATACCACCATCCTTACGGTAATTGATCGATTCTCGAAATCCTGCTGACTCATTCCACTCCCCAAGCTACCTACAGCCCTTGAAACCGCAGAGGCCCTATGTGAATACGTATTCCGCTTCTATGGTCTGCCCGAAGACATTGTATCGGACCGGGCACCACAATTCACGTCCCGTGTATGGGCAGCTTTCTTCAAGAACCTAAACGTCAATGTCAGGCCATATGGTAGACCCCGGCGTCGTCCACGTTCTCGCGTCAGGAGCCGCTCGCAGGGGGGCAGGGGGCTCTGTCACAAGTGAGGCTCCCGCACTTCCTCCCCCGCACCACCGGAGGGAGCCTTCACCGGAATACTGACCTTTTCCATTCGGACTACATTTCCCATAGGCCCTCATTCCTGGGACTGATTGCGCACACACCTGCACCACAACACTCTCCACATCACTCACCACATCACTCTCCACATCAGCCTCGCTGCCTCGCTGCTGGTGGTTTGGCTCGCTGCCTCGTTGCTGGTAGTTTGCGTCTCCGTATAGCTTTGTTTTCTCTTACTTTTATTGAATCTCTTACTTTTATTAATTGTTGCTTATATTATTATTATTGCCTACCACATTAATCTGACGTCGCTAGCTTGTAATCTTTGAATCTAAATCGCTGTTACAACGTGTTTGCATCTCGCTAGCTTGTTAACTTGTCATCAGTCTCGCGCGCTCCTCTTTCAACGCGTTCATCAAACAGCTGTGGTAACTCGGAACGGATCAGTCTACAAACACGGTGAGTCGTCATCCTCTCCCAGTGTTATTTCGTGTTCAGTTTGTCACATGTTCAGTATAGCTCTCTCTGTCAGCGACGAGGGATTTACATGTCATAAATGTAGGGAAATAGTCAGGCTGACAGAGAGAATCTCAGAATTAGAGACACGCATCCAAACTTTAATCGAGGATAGTAAGAATGCAGGGGCTTCAGATACTGTTTTGGATGCGACTAGCTTAGTGAACTCTGTACTTTGTTCGGTTCCGGCTGTAGAGCCCGCGCAGCAGGGCAATTGGGTAACGGTGAGGCGGCCTAGCCGCAGAAAACACCACTCTTCCATTCCAGTAAGAACATCAAACAGGTTCTCCCCACTCAGTGACGCACCTACTGGGAATCCTGTTGAAAGTGCCCTAGTTATTGGCAATTCTATTACACGGAACGTGAAAATAGAGACACCAGCCACCATAGTCACATGTTTGCCGGGAGCCAGAGCACCTGACATCAAAGCAAATTTAAAAGTGCTGGCTAATGCTAATCGTAAATACTCTAAAATTATTATTCACGTCGGCACAAATGATGTTCGACTTTGCCAGTCAGAGATCACTAAAATTAACATTAAAGAGGTGTGTGAACTCGCAAGTACAATGTCAGGAGAAGTAATTTGCTCTGGTCCCCTTCCTGTTCATCGGAGTGATGAGGTAGTTAGCAGATTATCATCACTCAATGGCTGGCTGTCTAAGTGGTGTCCGCAGAATAATATAGGTTTCATAGACAATTGGAAAAGTTTTTGGGGCAGACCTGACCTGTTGAAAAGAGATGGTATTCATCCGTCCCGGGATGGTGCTGCTCTTGTCTCTAGTAATATGGCACATAGTCTTAGAGCTGAAACATGACAAACTGGCGCCCAGGACAGGAAGCAGACAGACTGGCTAAACCGACCGTCTGTTAGCTGCCTCATGTTACAGAAGTCAGATAAATCCCAACACATAGAAACTCTTACACCTAGATATTATCACATAGAGACTGTGTCTGTACCTCGAATTAGTAAAAACAAAAAACTTCCAAATTGACTTCCAAATTCCACCCATTTAATGGTAAAAATTTAACTGATGTTCAACAAATAAAAAATAGAGATAATAATGCTAAACCAATGATAAAGCTTGGGTTGTTAAATATTAGATCGCTTTCTTCAAAAGCACTTATTGTAAACGATATTATCACAGACAATAATCTAGATGTGCTGTGTTTGACAGAAACCTGGCTAAAACCAGACGATTACATTACTTTAAATGAGTCTAGTCCTCAAGGTTATGATTATCGACACAATCCTCGTCAGAAAGGCAAAGGGGGAGGTGTTGCTGTAATTTATAGTAATATTTACAGTATCAGCCAGAAGTCTTTCAAATATAATTCCTTTGAAGTGATGGTGCTTTACGTAACATTATGTAAGTTGACATTTGTACTGGCTACTGTATACAGGCCACCAGGACACCATACAGACTTTATCAAAGAAATTGCCGATTTTCTATCAGAATTAGTACAAGCTGCAGATAAAGTCCTTGTTGTTGGTGATTTTAATATCCATGTAGATAATAAAAAAGACTAATTGGGATTGGCATTTACAGACATTCTAAACTCTATTGGTGTTAGACAACACGTGTCAGGACCCACTCATTGTCATAATCATACTTTAGATCTAATATTGTCACATGGAATCGATATTGATGCCGTTGAAATTCTGCAGCAGAGTGATGACATCTCAGATCATTATCTAGTCTTGTGTATACTACATTTAGTCAAAGAGGCTAAATTGCCTCCCTGCCATAAATATGGTAGAACCATCACTTCTACCACTAAAGATCACTTTATAAATAATCTTCCTGATCAGTTTCATCACCTTAGCATACCAGACAACTTAGAAGACCTCAATGTTGTAACAGAAACTATTGCCTCTGTCTTTTCCAGCACATTAGACTCAGTTGCTCCTTTGTGTTTAAAAAAGATTAAGGAAATTAATCCAACGCCATGGTACAATGAGCACACTCTGGCCCTAAAAACAGCAGCTAGAAAAATGGAGCACAGCTGGAAGAAAACAAAACTAGAAGTATTTCGCATTTCATGGAGAGAGAGAATGATTGAGTACAGAAAGGCCTTAAAAACTGCTAGATCTGCCTACTTTTTCAAAACTTTTAGAAGAAAATAAACACAACCCTTGATATTTATTTGATACAGTGGTTAAATTAACAAGAAATAAAGCTTCAACTTCTGATGTTTCCAAAGAGCATAGCAGTAATGACTTTATGAACTTCTTTACTTGCAAGATTGATAATATTAGAGAAAAAAATATAACCATGCAACCGTCTACTACAGTATTGTGTCAGACAGTGCATTGTAGTGTCCCTGAAGAAAAATTCAATTCATTTACTGCTTTAGGAGAGGAAGAATTGTCTAAACTTGTTAAATCATCAAAATCAACAACATGTATGTTAGACCCTATACCGACTAAGCTATTAAAAGAGATGCTTCCGGAGGTCATAGATCCTCTTCTTAATATTGTTAATTCATCTTTATCACTAGGATACGTACCAAAAACTTTTAAGCTGGCTATTATTAAACCTCTTATTAACAAACCACAACGTTAGTTTTCACTGTTATGCTGATGATACTCAGCTCTATATTTCTTTGTGCCCTGACAAAACTTACCAATTCACAAAAGTAACGGAATGCATAGCTGATATAAAAAATTGGATGACCAGTAATTTCCTACTACTAAATTCAGAAAAAACAGAGATTCTAATTTTTGGACCAAAAACTTCCTTACGTAATAACCTAGAATACTGTCTAACACTTGATGGCTGCTCTGTTAAGTCTTCGTCATCAGTTAGGAACCTGGCTAGATTACTGTAATGCTTTACTGGGTGGTTGTTCTGCTTGCCTGATAAATAAACTACAGCTTATACAAAATGCAGCAGCTATTGTTCTTACTAGAAATAGGAAGTATGACCATATTAGCCCAGTTCTGTCATCACTGCATTGGCTTCCTGTTAAACATCGTATAGATTATAAAATCTTGCTAATTACTTACAAAGCACTTAATGGTTTAGCTCCCCAGTACCTGAGCGAGCTCTTAAATCATTATAATCCATCACGTTTATTGCGATCTCAGAATTCAGGCCAGCTGATAATACCTAGAATATCAAAATCAACCGCAGGCGGTAGATCCTTCTCCTATTTGGCACCCAAACTCTGGAACAATCTTCCTAGCATTGTTCGGGATGCAGACACACTAATCTACACAAATCTAGACTACAAACACATCTCTTTAACCTGGCATACACATAACACATTATCAATTTATATTTTCAAATCCGTTAAAGGATTATTAGGCTGCATAAATTAGGTCAGACGGAACTGGGAACACTTCCTATAACACCAGATGTACTTGTTACATCAGAAAAAGAATGGCATCTACGCTAATATTAGTCTTTCTGTTTATCCCAAGGTTTACCGCAGTCAACCGGATCCGGGCCGTATCCAGCTGAGACCAAGGACCTGTGCCTTGACACGACCACAACGCAGCCCTGAAGTATCAGCAGAGATCGAGTCGACTAGATAATCCATTGTGAAGACATCATCAACACGACAGCCAGTGCCACAGTTCCTCAACAGACCGACCACACCGGCGTGATGAATACGATCCTCAACTGGACACGACCACAACGCAACCCTGAAGTATCAGCAGAGATCGAGTCAACTAGATCATCCATTGTGAAGGCCTCATCGACACGACAGCCAGTAGCACAGTTCCTCAACAAACCGTCCATACCAGCGTGATAAATACGATCCTCAACTGGATGGAACTGAAATAAATACTTTGATTGTTGCGATCCTATCAGACTTATGATAGCAACCTGATTCGTAACAAAGCACTGTTCGCCAGAGGAGAACTGGCCCCCCGACTAAGCCTGGTTTCTCCATTTTAACACCTATTTGCCACCTGATGTCACCTGTTGGAGTTTGGGTTCCTTGCTGCTGTCGCCTTTGGCTTGCTTAGTTGGGGACACTTGACATTTCACTTGACATTTGATATTCAACAGTATTCTTGACATTTTTTCAACAGTGCTTTGATCTGCCTGCATTGACACTATTCTTTAAGAGCTGCTGTGCAGCAAAAATTATGTACCAGTTATCAATGTAAAGCTGCTTTGACACAATCTGCATTGTAAAAAGCGCTATATAAATAAAGGTGACTTGACTTGACTTGACTCTCACACTACATGTGCTGGTCATATAATTAGAATATCATAAAAAAGTTGACTTATTTCACTAATTCCATTCAAAAAGTGAAACTTGTATATTATATTCATTCATTACACACAGACTGATATATTTCAAATGTTTATTTCTTTTAATTTTGATGATTATAACTGACAACTAAGGAAAATCCCAAATTCAGTATCTCAGAAAGTTAGAATATTGTGAAAAGGTTCAATATTGAAGACACCTGGTGCCACAATCTAATCAGCTAATTAACTCAAAACACCTGCAAAGACCTTTAAATGGTCTCTCAGTCTAGTTCTGTAGGCTACACAATCATGGGGAAGACTGCTGACTTGACAGTTGTCCAAAAGAAGACCACTGACACCTTGCACAAGGAGGACAAGACACAAAAGGTCATTGCAAAAGAGGCTGGCTGTTCACAGAGCTCTGTGTCCAAACACATTAACCCTCAGGGGTCTGAGGATTTTTGGGGCCCTTGAGAAGTTTTGACATGCCCTGACATTTGTGCTTTTTTCAGTTGTTCATAAACATGTTAAAAGAAAAAGTGTCATTACACTGTATTCAGCACAAACTAGGCTACAATAATATGTGAGGAACATGTATGTACATGTTTGAATTTTTGAAGGAATAACGTTTATGCGTGGTTATTGAAAAAACAAAAAACTTAAGTCATTGAAATAAAGCCAAAAAATATATATTAAATCTGTGTTCACAAGACTTCTAGGTATTGGAGGTTGTAGACTAGAGTTTTTCTTCAAAATGAGGTAAAAATTATGCTGCCTGCTTGTTCATATAAAACAATAGAGAGATTAAAATTTTCTAAAACATCTTTGGTCAAGAAACACAATATGCATGGAGGCGTGAATCATCATGAATAATGGGTGATTCTCACATGAGAAGACAAAAGAATCGCATAATGGCCTCTAATGACCTGCATAAATAATGAGCTCTTTCAGACAGGTAAGCTGTGAAAAAACCCTCTGTTGATCATGTCTCAAAGCTCATCATGGTGTAAATCAAACATACTGAAAAAACAGCAATACTGTGAAATATTATTACAATTTAAAATAATGGTATTCTATTATATTCTTTAAAATATAATGCATTTCTGTGATGCAAAGTGTCTGAACAGTTATGTTACCTCTATGGCATTTCATATAGGGTTTTAGCTTAAAAGCATGCACATTTGGAGAAATATTGATGGATTCTCATATGTTTGTCAATTTTCTATACAGAGGAGTAATATTATTTATTCAGTATTTATTGACATCACTATGAACGCTGGATACTATTTTCAATTCATACTTGCAGCTGGAGGGCTCTATGTGCACCTTTAGTCCACAAGTTCATCAAAAGAAGAACAGGAACCAGGAACTAATGGCATGTCTTCTAGAGGTCCTCTAACCATGGCTTTAACATCCAGATAAACACTTTTCAAGACAATAAATACACGATTGAGACGATGAATGCATGCATTGCCTCAGAATTTGCCTCTGAATAGCGCTCGCTCCGTGTGCGTGGCCGCATTAGCGGATAATGAGCTGAATCACCGACTTCTGATATGGCTCTCTTTTCATACAGATTACACAGTATTTTTGTTTTAGATTTGACTTACACGATTTAAAACCTGACATTTCAGCGTTTTTTTTAGACAGAAGTCTCATTTTTTTTTGTGATTAGTATTCACTAAGTTACAGTTCATTTTCTGAGAACTATCAGATTGGACTTCGTTCAGAGGGAGACGAGAGATCACGCATCATGTTAGTTTTCTTTATTTTGCAAAAAGCACAACATTTTGTTTTTACTCTGAGTGTACACAAATAAAAGAAGATATTCCATAGATTAAAATGGTGTATAGCTCTTAATTGTATGTGCAACATTGACAGAGTATTTTGAGTCTCTTTCACACTGGTTAGAAAAAAAACGCAGTGGTCACGCCGGCGTGACCGCCGACCCGAGGGAGTTAATAGAGAGGTGAAGGGAAGGAAAAGATGTGGTAGAAAAAAAGTGTACAAGCAATAGGGATAACCGCACCCTGGAGAGGATTGTGAAATAAAACCCATTCAAAAATGTGGGGGAGATTCACAAAGAGTGGACTGCAGCTGGAGTCAGTGCTTCAAGAACCACTACGCACAGACGTATGCAAGACATGGGTTTCAGCTGTCGCATTCCTTGTGTCAAGCCACTCTTGAACAACAGACAGCATCAGAAGTGTCTCGTCTGGGCTAAAGACAAAAAGGACTGGACTGCTGCTGAGTGGTCCAAAGTTATTGTGGCGAGCAGGGTGGGCGAGAGCCGTTAGGGAAAGGCGCGAGGCTGGTGACGCGAGAGATAATGAGCTTCACCCGCAAGGCGCACTGGCCTTGAGTCTCTCACGGAGGAGCTCCGGAAGCATAAAAGGAGGAGCGACGACAGTGAAGGATGAGAGAGGACCAGGCCTGGATATTATTTTATGTTTTATTATGCTTGTGTGGCCGGCAGGGTCTGCGAGGGTCTGCCGGCATTACTTTCGTTTTGTATTTGTTTATTTTGGTATTAAAGTTTGTTTGAATGTTCGCCGGTTCCCGCCTTCTTCTTTTATGCTTCCGGAGTTCCTCCATGAGAGACTCAAGGCCGGTGGGCCTTGCAGGTGGAGCTCATTATCTTTCACGTCACTGGCCTCGAGCCATTCCCTCACGGCTCTCGCCCGCCTTGCTCGCCACAGTTATGTTCTCTGATGAAAGTAAATTTTACATTTCCCAGAGTCTGGAGGAAGAGAGGAGAGGCACACAATCCACGTTGCTCGAGGTCCAGTGTAAAGTTTCCACAGTCAGTGATGGTTTGGGGTGCCATGTCATCTGCTGGTGTTGGTCCACTGTGTTAAGTCAACGCAGCCGTATACCAGGAAGTTTTAGAGCACTTCATACTTACTGCTGCTGACCAACTTTATGGAGATGCAGATTTAATTTTCCAACAGGACTTGGCACCTACACATAGTGCCAAAGCTACCGGTACCTGGTTTAAGGACCATGGTATCCCTGTTCTTAATTGGCCAGCAAACTCGCCTGACCTTAACCCCATAGAAAGTCTATGGGGTATTGTGAAGAGGAAGATGCGATATGCCAGACCCAACAATGCAGAAGAGCTGAAAGCCACTATGAGAGCAACCTGGTCTCTCATAACACCTGAGCAGTGCCACAGACTGATCGACTCCATGCCACGCCACATTGCTGCAGTAATTCAGGCAAAAGGAGCCCCAACTAAGTATTGAGTGCTGTACATGCTCATACTTTTCATGTTCATACTTTTCATTTGGCCAAGATTTCTAAAAATCCTTTCTTTGTATTGGTCTTAAGTAATATTCTAATTTTCTTAGATACTGAATTTGGGATTTTCCTTAGTTGTCAATTATGATCATCAAAATTAAAAGAAATAAACATTTAAAATATATCAGTCTGTTTGTAATGAATGAATACAATATACAGGTTTCACTTTTTGAATGGAATGATATTCTAATTATATGACCAGCACCTGTATATCCTGAACTCTCTCTGTCTGCCGCCTGCCTCGACCATTGCCTGTCCCTGTTTACGTCTCTGCCTTGTTGATACTGTTCTTAATAAAAAGCTGCAAATCAATCCCCACTCCGTTGACTCTTTCTCTGTTAGGACGATTCTAAGGGCCCATGCACTTTTGGGGCCCCCAGAGATCGGTTTTAGTAGTACTATTAGTAATTTAATAGAAGTTATAAATGTATAATCTACCAAATAATTAAAAATAAAACAAAATGACTTCTTATTTCTGCATTTTCCGGCAAAATGATCCCCCCCATTCACTGGTTTCGTCCCGTCCTACATAGTGCAGGACTAGAGTAGTGTTTCCCAACCAATCCACTGCACCGCGCACTAATGTGCCACAGACAGCTTGTCAGCTGTGCCGTGGTAAATGATAAAATTCTTAAAAAATAAATGCTACAAATAAGAATCATCGCGCTGTCCAGACAAAACCTTATCTCTTTATTTCTTCATTGTTTTATAAAATTAATGCTAAGGTCATCCTTTATGTCTGTATATGGGTTTTACAAATATTTAACCAATAAAAAGCATTTAAAAGAGGTTGTGACTAAACCTCATAACTCCATTGGCTCCTCAAACTGTCAGTCAAAACTCATATAACTCCGCCACGCCTGCCCGCGCATAGTTTGGAGTCAGTGATCTCTGCTTCTTTGCAGTGCGAGGGTAAATAAAGAACTGATGTTTTCGTAAGTACAGTGTTTTCTTTACTCAAGAAACATAAAGGATAAAGGATAACGTTTTTTTTTTGTTTTGTTTTGTTTTGTCTAGTTGAAGCATTTTGTCCTGTGCATAGCGCTTCATCATATGAGATTTTAATCATGAGATTTCAACAAGACTGAGCGCAACAATAAACTTTATATACTGTACGATGATGAAAACATAATGCAATGCACTTACTACCTCAGATGTGACTGTTTCAGTGAGAGACAAAATATCTGGTCAAAAACCTCGTAACTCAATTTAAACTTGATTTTCATAAAATGTTAATGTTATATGACATGTGCAAGTCTGCTATATAATAGCTATATAAAGCCACAACACCAACTTCAATGACAGTGTTTAATTAAATATGAGTTTTAAATTTAAAGCAATGATATGTAAATTTTACATTTTATCATATCATTATTGTGTTCATATTTGACTTAAGCTCAAGTTAAGCATTAAATGTGAGTACTACATTTAATACAATAGTTTTATATGCATTTTGCAGCAATGTGTGTTTGTGCAGTTTTGTTTTATTTTTTTGTTTTTTACACTGGAATAGAGTCACTTTGTGAGATATAAGATGATAAACTGTCAAATTAGAGATGTCTTCGAGTTTGACGAAGGTTGTCAAAAATGAAAAGAGAGGTTATGAGGGCAGAGAGAGAGAGAGAGAGAGAGAGAGAGAGAGAGAGCTTCCTTTGCTGTAATGTTAGCTCTAGTTGTCTCTAGTGTCTAATTGTTTATTACAAGTCACTGTTGCAGTGTATTTCATATTGCACTTTGTTCA
The DNA here is from genome assembly GCF_018812025.1 of Megalobrama amblycephala. Classification (NCBI taxonomy): domain Eukaryota; kingdom Metazoa; phylum Chordata; class Actinopteri; order Cypriniformes; family Xenocyprididae; genus Megalobrama; species Megalobrama amblycephala. Next base: position 48,864,029 of record NC_063045.1, read on the forward strand.
TGTTTAATATAATGTATGTTCAACCATTGTTTAAGAATGTTAAATTTTCTATGAATATCTGTACTGTATTTGTCTAAATACGTTTACATTTTAATAATTCATCTGCTAGCTATAGCCATTGTAGGTCTCTGACTAAAATCTGATACCTAGTGGTCAAAACCAAAAGCAAAAGTAATAGTTCAGTATTAGTAAATGTAGACAAAGACTTTTGGTTGGCTTGTATGTTTGGTGCGGAATGGGTTGGGTAGGGACCCCAACCTCATTTTCTTTCATAGGGCCCAAAATTGCTAGCTGCGCCCCTGCTTGCACGTCTGGTAATGCTTGCAAAATTGTCTTATATTTTATAATATTTTAAAAAAATTGTATTATATTTTACTTATTTTATTTATTATTATAAAATGAATTATTTTTAGAGCATTTCACTTACCATTTAAGGTTTTTGTTATATGATTTTCCCACTTCGAGTGTTATGGAGTTGCTGTCTTTGCATTATCCCTCTGGGAGATTATATTGTTGTTACAAAAATGAACACAAAAACAAACAGACTAATTAGTGACACTTAAGACAATTAGTTATACCATCAATAATCTCACATTAGTGACGCAAAAAACACTAATGAATGTCTCTTCTCTCAAGACTCTTAGATAATGGAGGTTCTTTCCTGTTTAATGACACCTCTGGAGGACAAATTGGGCAATATATTGCCCAAAAATCTTCTCAAGTTTACATTTAGATTCCAGAACTGTGAAGCAGAGGCAAAAACTGTGACTTGTTATCTGCAAACCACCACAACGCCTTTTCATGTATGTATATTAAGTATTATTAAGTATGTCAATTTATTTATTTATTTATTTTTATTTATTATTAAGACAATGTAACATTTTCATTTAGAATTTCATTTAGATTTCTGGTTAAATGTTTTACGAGCTTATGCCATCAAAACAGATGTTGAAGGTGAATTGTAAAGCACAGGCTGTTTGTGACTGTTTCTCATAGGTATCTGGTTTCTTGTCCACTGAAAGCAAGGAAGCTGGGTCGTAAAAGAAGGACAGCCATGAAGAACAGCAATTCTGCCCCCAACAACTCCATCAGTCAGCCTGCAGGATTTTACATTATTGGCTTAAGTTTAATGCCTTACAATAATATCTATGTCATGTTCCTCACTGTGCTTTATGTGATCACAGTCATATGCAATGTCTTTCTGATCACTATCATTTTCTATGACCACCGACTGCATGTCCCAAAGTTCATGGCTGTTGGTAATTTGGCTTTGGTTGATCTTGTTCTCAGCACTTCTCTTGTGCCTGGCATGATAAAGACTTACCTTGTTCTGGACAATTTTGTGCCATTCAAACTGTGCCTTGTGCAAATGTACTTTTACTATACTTTTGTATCCCTCGAGTCGTTTTCCATATGCGTTCTCTCTTACGACAGATTTATTGCAATCTGCTTGCCTTTAAGACAGGAGTCTATAAACACAAACACCAGAATGGCTTACATAGTTGGTGCACTTTGGTTCTTTTGTGTTGTTGTAGTAATCTATGCTATTGAATCCTTCCCAAACCTCTCATTTTGTGGCTCTCTTATGATCAACAGCTATTTTTGTGATTATACTCCTGTTTTAGCACTTGCTTGCAACGATATAACACATCAGTGGGATATTGGCACTACTTTAACTATACTCTTCATGGTTGTACCTTTGTCTTTTATTTTCTTGACCTATATGGGTATATTGATCGCTGTATTCAGAATGAAGAATAATCAGAGCCGTTATAAGGCACTGGCCACGTGCACCGAACACCTCACATTAGTGGCCATATTCTACATTCCAATTTTTATTATCTTCAATCTTACATTTTTTGGATTTAGTTGGAACCCCAATGTAGGTCTGGTGTGCTTGTCTTTGTCGTCCCTCATCCCACCCAGCGTGAATCCCATCATTTACTCATTGAAAACTAAACAGATTCGAGACAGGATTTATTCCTTGTTAACCCACAGACTGTCTGTTCATCCTCTTAAAAATGCACATTAATGTATAGAACATAACTGTGGCTTAACTTTTTATAATGTCATATCTTGGAGGATTTCAATGATGCTTTTGGTATTATTTTGTGTTCATATTAAAATGCATTGTTTTTCAATCAAATTTGAATATCAAAGTCTGCATTTTCTCTCCAGTTAGTCATAAAGAAGCCATCTCCATGTATTCTTTCATTGTGCAATATCTCTTTAAATCGTTCCCACCTGAGAAAAAGCTGCCTCTATATTAGTTATCATCACACAAATAAAACCAAGTCTTTCTTTTTAATAATTGCAATGTGTAAAATTTTCTTTCCCTGTATCTACTATCAAAAGCTGCTTGGTTTACAAAGTGCAAAGGATTGTACCATGCATAGGCGCCGATCCCGTGGGTGATCGAGGGCTGGAGCACCCACGGAAATGGTCGAGCACCCACGGAAAAATACGAGATATTCTCCATTGATTTTAACCTATAAAAATTTGATTGGAGCTTTCAGACACGATCCTCACCCTTTTTATAGTTTATTTATTGTTTCTATGGCGATATTTTAATAGCAAACGTCAAGAGCGCATCCAAGTGAAGCGCAAGCACAAACGGCTCTGCTCTCGATCAGATACATGCGCTCGCTCAAACTCAAACTCTCCTTGCACCTCGACATTCGACTGTAAGTTAAATTATGTATTACATATAATTTGGTAGTAAAATATAAAGTGTTGCACATTTTATTGATGCAAAGTTGAGTCAGCTATATGTATGTTGTACATCATTTGCAACCATTTTTTATCACTTAAAGAAGCACCTCATTTTTAAAATTGTGTATTCTGTTAGCTAGATAGTGACCACTGAACTGACATTTAGAAGTGTATTTTAAAATGCAAAGTATTGAAAAAAATAATAATAAAAAAGCTGTAAATGCTTGCATTTTTTTTTTTTTTTTTTTTTTGCAAGACTATAAGTGTGTCCCATTGGGTAATCAAAAATTCTACACACACTTGCAGTCTTCAAGCCCACTGAACACTTGAGCCAAATACAGGAAATATTTCATGAAAGTAGACAAGTGGTCAAGTGCATAGACCGCAAGCGTCAGTATTTGGACAAGGCATAAATCTGCTCCTGGAGGGCCACTATCCTGCAGAATTTAACTCCGACCCCAATTAAATAACCCTAAAATACACCCTGTCAGTATCCAAGAAACAGCTGAAAGCTCATCTCTTCCAGCAGTTTTCTGTGCTGTCACTATTTCTTATATACCTCCCTGTTCTAGCTTTGGATAAAAACGTCTGCATCCTATAGTTTAACTTAAGCCTTTCAAAATCAGTGTTTATTCTTGTTATACACCTGCATAGCTGTAAGGTGTTTGAGTTTAGTCTGAAGGCCACTAGACATGATTTTGAGTGTAGGAAGGAGTCAACAGTCCACACGGTCATTGTAAAGGTGAAGTGTTTAATTAAATTTAATTCACTGAAAAGGTGATTAAAATTTAATATTACATGTTTAAGAGTTTTGCTACACCGAATCTAGCATGAAAGAAAATCTAATACTAGTGTAAGTTAAGGCAGGCTGATGGGCAGGGAGTTTTTGCCCAGAATAGAACTAGACAGCTACAGACCTGTTTCTCTCCTACCATTCATAGCAAAAACACTTGAACGAGTTGTTTTCAACCAGGTGTCATCTTTCCTCTCACAGAGCAACCAATTGGATGTAAATCAATCTGGTTTCAAGAGTGGTCACTCGACCGAGACTGCACTGTTATCGGTCACTGAATCCTTGCGGATTGCAAAGGCTGATTCAAAATCATCAGTTCTCACTCTACTCGATCTATCTGCTGTCTTTGACACGGTGAATCATCAGATCCTTCTGTCCACCCTCTCATCACTGGGCATCACAGGTACTCCACTTCTCTGGTTTGAATCCTATCTCACAGGAAGGTCTTTCAGGGTTGCCTGGAGAGGGGAGGTATCCAAAGCTCATCAACTGACCACAGGGGTTCCTCAGGGTTCAGTGCTTGGACTGAGTGCTTCTCCATTTACACTACATCACTTGGTCCCATCATTCAGGCACATGGTTTTTCCTACCATTGCTATGCTGATGACACACAACTCTTCCTTTCATTCCATCCAGACAATCCCACAGTAGCTGCTTGAATCTCAAGCTGTCTGGCGGACATCTCGGCATGGATGAAAGAACATCATCTACAGCTCAACCCGGCTAAGACTGACCTTCTCGTCTTCCCTGCCAATCCGACTCTAAATCACGATTTCAGCATCCAGCTTGGCACATCCTCAATTACTCCATCAAATTTGGCCAGAAATCTTGGAGTAATCCTTGATGACCAACTGTCCTTCAAAGACCACATTGCAAAGACAGCTCGGTCATGCAGATTTGCGCTATTCAACATCAGGAAAATCAGGCCTTTTCTAACAGAACATGCAACACAACTTCTTGTCCAGGCCCTGGTCATTTCTAGGTTTGATTACTGCAATGCTCTTCTGGCTGGACTGCCATCATGCACAATCAAACCTCTACAAATGATTCAGAACGCTGCAGCATGTCTCATCTTTAACAAGCCCAAAAGAGCCCACGTCACGTCTCTCTTCATCTCTCTACACTGGCTACCACTTGCTGCTTGCATCAAATTCAAGGCGTTGACGCTTGCTTACAGATCTACCACAGGCTCAGCACCCTCCTACTTCCACTCACTCTTACGAGTCTACACTCCTACCAGAAGCCTACGGTCTTCAAAGGAGCGAAGGCTTGTGGTTCCGTCACAGAGAGGCACGAAATCACTCTCCAGGACATTCTCATTCACTGTCCCTTGCTGGTGGAATGATCTTCCTGCCTTCATCTGGAATGCTGAATCCCTGGCAACATTCAAAAATTCATCTCTTTCGTGAGCACTTAACCTCATCTTTAAAAAAAAAAAAAAAAAAAAAAAATTATTATACCTATCCTTTCACTTCCTCTCTATTGTAGCTTATGATACTCTGAGCACTGCCTATAACTTTTATTGTGAGCACTTCTTGTCTATTTGCCTCGTCATTGTAAGTCACTTTGGATAAAAGCATCTGCCAAATGAATAAATGTAAATGTAAAACTATAGTGCCAGGTTCGGATTGGCTGTTTCAAGCAGTGGTTCTCAACCCCACACTAAACCACCAGCACTGCACAATTTAGATGTCTCCCTAAGCGAACGCACCTGATTCAAATCATCAGCTTGTTAATACAAACTCTAATGCTGTGTCTGAAATCCCCCCAATACCCTTAAATAAGGTACTATTTGAGTGAACAGCTATTTGTAGTGGAGTTCAAAATCATAGTGGATATTATCAAATGCACTTATTCAATAACCATAATACACTGTGACTTTAGTGCCAAATGAATTCCCACATCTCGCCAGAAGATGGTGCCTTAGGTGAATCATCCATCCATTCATCCATTTTCCAAACTGCTGTTCCTATGTGGCTACAGTGTTATATCACACAGGTATAAATTCCTTTTGAATCAATTATTAAATTGTTTAATTAAGGTTTATACATGCTAGTTTCCATGAGGGAGTTCAAGATAAATCTTTTCATTACTACTTAGAGCTGCCAGTTTGCTAAGTTTCAAATGATTATTAAACAGCAAGCACAAACTATACAAAAGCGGCAGCCCTTCTGGCACACTCAGTGTCCAAATTTATTCACTCGTTTTAATTCACTTCTTCAAGTGGACAATATTAGTGGCGTAATATAGGGAATAGTAAACTGGGGTATAGGGGGCGATTTCAAACACAGCTCAAGACTTCACATGTGTGTGTCAGATAAGACAGACATCCAAAATGTGCATTGTTGGGGGTGGCTACTCCAGAACCACAGTTGAGAACCACTGATCTGGAGCACCAGGAGTTTTAAAAGCAGCCTAATTCCGAAGGGAAAACCACAGACTTGGCAACACTGATGACAGAACACTCAAAGAAAAAATCCATTACCCCTACTTAATTCATCTTTAATTTATTCATTTTAAATAAAGCAGTTTAGTTGGGGCATTTAAATTTAAATGGATTAGCTCAAGTATTTTATTCCAATATTTTTAAGCTTACTCTATTAACTTCATCAAGCTAAATTTCACAGCCTAAGCACAAGTGTCACTCTTCAGCACAATGGTTAAAAATGGTCAATGGTCTTCACACTAAATTCAAAAACATTACAGAAACTCTTCTAAATGTCCTACATAACTAAACACGAACATATGTTTCCCTTTACTAAAAAAAAAAAAAAACATAAAATGACAATTAATCCCTAAATTTATTCTCCTAGACCCTTGCAAAGCATGCTAGGAACTACATATCCACTGTCCACTTAGGGGTTAAAACAAAAATGATTCTTGCAGTCCCAGCACAAATGGATTAAGTAAACTACAATCTTAAATATATTAGGTCTATTAACACACACACACACACACACACACACACACACACACACATATATATATATATATATATATATATTGTTTTAATTGGAAAACAGCATGTTACTGTCGAAATTTGGCAGTTTTTTACAGCATTTTTTTTACAGTATACACAAAACATACTCTTAGGCCTGGGACACACTAGACGATTTTCAAATCTTAACTGATTTTAAATGTGTGGGAGACCACAGACATAATGACAGTTTCAACAAATTTTTAGCATTATAATCCTCTGAATGGACACACAAGATGATTCGACTAGACCATGAGTCAACACACTTGTAGATTACAGGAACAATTTCCCAATGACACAAGATCAAACATGACTTGAGAAGAAAAACAAATGAACAACTGATGTTGTCAGCAGGCTCTCCTGCCATGTGGAGTATTTTGCAAAAGTATATGGACGATCTTCTTTCTCAATACTCCACTTTCACGGCAGGTTTTTTAAATTTTTTGACTTAAGAGTATTATGATGTCTTTTTGAGTTTGGAGAGATCAATTAGCTCACTCTGAGGACAAACATGTTTACACTGTATCACTGCTAAGATCATTACCTCTTACCCTCATGAGATGAGAGCAGCCTGGGGTTAATTAGGGCAGGAATCATTCACACAGATTAGACCTGATTTGTTTCTGTCTCAGAATTGCTATAATAAGACAAACAAATAAGTCACTTTGCCAATGTTTTTTATTTTTTATTTTTTTTTATTTTTTTTTTTATTTAGAGGCAGGAGTCATTAGGTTGTTTATGAGTGTCTATTTCTCCCTTTGGGTTGTCATTTCTTTATACAGTATGAGTCACAAATGGAAGCATTTACAATGAGATTTTCTGACTGCATTTTGTTATAAACAGTGTTTGGGAAAGTTATTTTTAAAAGTAATGCATTATAATATTGCGTTACTCCCTAAAAAATTAACTAATTCCCTTAGTTACTTTTTATGGTAAGTAATGTGTTACGTTACTTTTTCTCCTGGGCTGGGTTTGCTTGTTTGTTTTTTAATAACAAAGAAAAAAGTTCTATTTTTGGCAAATGTAAAGGTCCTTTTACACAAAAAGTGAAATGAATAAGCTTCAGGTTGAAGGACATACACATCTGTACAGTAAAGGGCACAGCTCAAACAAACCTTTCAGCTGTGCTGCCATTCTGGCTTGCAGAAGAACAAGATGCAGGAGAAAAAAAGATTAACACTCTTTCTTCAGCAATAAAAATGTAAAAAATGTAAACAAATGTGATGTTTAAAATAAATTTTTGCTTATTAGTATGGTTGAATTGGATAATCAGTAGCAAAGACATTGGTTAAAGTATTAGTTCACCCAAAAGTTGTGGTAAACCAACGGAAGCTCAAGCATGTTTGCTTGACATGCAAGGACCAATTTCATTCTTGTGTTAGGCAGCACGTTTGAGCTTCCGCAAGAGGTTTGTTTTAGCGGGTCAGGCAGGTTTGGTTGAGCTTCTGTTCATGTTCATTGATCAATGTTTATATGTGAGTAAAAGCCTAAATTCAATCTGTTCATCATATAAAGCGATTTAATCTCTTCAGAAAATTTGGACTAAACCACTCAATTCAAACGGATTAGTTTTACAATCTCTTTATGAAATTTTTGAAGCAGTCTATGGAGGGACAGAAAGCTCTCAAATTTCATCAAAAGCATCTTAATTTGTGTTTCAAGCATCTCTCAAGCAGAAGTTACTCTTTATTGAGAAACACGCTGTGTGTCGCTGTAGTCATCCAAGTCTAACTAATGCAGTGTATACATGATGTTTTATAGGCATTCAGTGGGCAGTCCTTAAAGGTGTTGCCCTTACACACAGCTTTAGAAGTGACCACTAAAACAAAAGTCAGCAGATCTTAAACAGATTCTTAAATTTGTAATCCCACACATTTTAAGATAATTTCATGTCTGACCAATGGCAGACTGGAAACATTCACTAATCTGGAGAGGCTGTTACCCCTCGAAACACCTCAAATTAAGACATTTTGTCAATCCAATAGCCTCTGGCCAGCTCAAATCCTTTGTACAGGGTAAGCATTGATTAAAATGAATTCTGATTAGCTTGTGCTATCAAAGCTAATTATACGGTTTTCTTTATGCAATTAAAAATAGATTATGAAGATAAAAAAAACATAAAAAACTGTGAAAATTGTTTATTTTACTCTCCAAATTGAGGCAGATGTCTACTCTGATGTGTTTTACTGTGGCAGCAATGTTTAGTTATGCACAATAAGATTCTTAAATGAAACTCAAAAATAACAGCAATCACTTGATATCTTTAAATGTAATTATTGAAAGAAAGAAAGAAAGAAAGAAAGAAAGATTATGTAAATATTTATTTATTTAAAAAATGCTTCAAAGATTTTTACAGTTTTTCCTTCCTTTTTCATTTTTGATATACAATTTTCACACTTTTTTTCCATAATTCAATCTTTGCATTATGTTATAAAAATGAACACAAAAACAGACTAATTAGTGACTCTTAAGGCAATTAGTTATACCATCAATAATCTCTCATTAGTGAAGCAAAAAACACTAATGAATGTCTTTTCTCTCAAGACTATTACATACCAGAGGTTCTTTAATGACACCTCTGGAGGACAAATTGGACAATATATTGCCCAAAAAAGATGATCAAGTTAACATTCAGGATTTGCATGATCCACAAACCACCACAACATTGTTACATGTATGCATATGAAAGACGGTCATTGTAACATGTTATTTTTATTTTTTCATTCTTGCTGCTGAATTTGATGCTTAAGCCATCAAATAACATAGGTGAATTGTAAAACACAGGCTGTTTGTGACTGTTTCTCACAGATATCTGGTTTCCCATCCACTGGAAGCAAAACACACTGCAAGGAAGCTGGGTCGAAAAAGAAAGACGGCCATGCAGAATGCCAGGAATTCTGCCCCCAACAACTCCATCATTCAGCCTGCAGGATTTTACATTGTTGCCTTGAGTTCAATGCCTTACAATAATATCTATGTCATGTTCCTCACTGTGCTTTATGTGATCACAGTCATATGCAATGTCTTTCTGATCACTATCATTTTCTATGACCACCGACTGCATGTCCCAAAGTTCATGGCTGTTGGTAATCTGGCTTTGGTTGATCTTGTTCTCAGCACTTCTCTTGTGCCTGGCATGATAAAGACTTACCTTGTTCTAGACAATTTTGTGCCATTCAGACTGTGCCTTGTGCAAATGTACATTTACTATGCTTTTTTATTCCTTGAGTCATTTTCCATACGTGTTCTTTCCTATGACAGATTTGTTGCGATCTGCTTACCTTTGTAACCGGGTGGAAGAAAAGAGACACACACCGGAAGCAAAATTATGCTTTTCAAAATTTGGGGTTTGTTTAATCTGACTGCTGTTCAAATAATGACAGCGGTCGATGGGAGCAAGACTTGAATAGGCAAGCTTACAAAAGGAGATTTTGAATAATTAAAGATTTCACTTATTATCATACAAAAAGGAAAAACTCTTATCCACAATTTAAGCAATCAAATTCTGAGAAATGACGATCAATTGTTGCAAAGATAAGTTTACGACAATAATAAGTGTCACATCAAATCGACTAGATGTAGTTCAGAGGAGGACATGCAACCACTGAGATACAGTAAGATGCAAGGTGAAAGACTAACAAAAAAAACACACCAGAGTCCACCGGAAATAACCAAATTACTTGAAAAAAACTTAAATGGTAATATAGACTGGAATACGGCAGTGGCTGAGGTACAGAAGAAAAATAAGAGCACATTAGTAAAGCCACATTCCCTTTGTTTCACATATTAACCATGAACCATAAGAAAAATAAATCAGAATCAATCATAAAATAGCTCTTAACACATCTATAACAGATATATATATTATATATATATACATGCATAATCAAATAAACATTGCTTTGAAATACTTATCAAATTGTGAAATTTACATACCCAATAATCCTTTACTATTTGCCACGAGGTTCACTCGTCAGACACGCGATCCAAAAGCATTGACTGAAATATAAACATCAAATACTCTTTTGAACTCCATTTCAACGCATATTTGTACAATATTAAACATATTGGAGTAATATTTACCCGAAAAGATGATGAAACTACATTAGATTAGATGAAATGCATGCACTACCACATGGAGCTCTCATGTACAGTGAGAATGGCTTCTCTGGTCGCGCGCACGCATCCAAATCGCGCAAACAGTATCGCGAGAAGAGAGAGAGAGAGAGAGAGAGAGAAGATTTCTTAAAGGGGCCATTACATTTTTTAACAAAATAGAAACATTGTATATTTAGACCACTTGGCCACACTCTCCCCTGCTAAGAAGTCATTGTCCTCAATGACATCAATACATATTCTTAACTTCTTTCACAGCCTCTCTGAAGAATACACTACCAAGACTTGTCAAAACCTGGGAGAAAACTTCAGGACTGAGAGAGACAGAATTACAGGCCGATCTTGGCTCATTAAATGGGTTTGAATGCATACCAGCATTGGGCCGACTGGTTCTTCTGGGAGCGGGAACAGGCCTCCTTGAGTCAGGTTTGGTTACTGAAGGAACAGGGTCAGGTTCATGTTCCACTGATGGTTCTGATTCCACTGGCGGTTCCTACATTATCCAGTACGGAAACAGGTCCAACATCTAAAGCTTCGTCAGCTGAAGCCAGAGACTCCAACATGAACATTCCTTGTCTCTTCAAGATGAGGTAATGTAACCTCTTCCAACACCACAAACTCTGTGTCAGTATTTCCAACTTCCACAGGCTCAACCAGATCTGTAGATGGTGATGATGACAAACTACTCCCTGTTACCACTGGTTCCACAACAGGATTCACACAAGGGCGTAAGTCAACTCTGTGGACTCTCTTACTGGGACCACCCTCCACAGGTTCAACCGTATACGTGGTGCCCTGTACCTGTATGACCCGATACACAGTAGGAGCCCAAGCATCCTGTATCTTGTTTCTACCAGCAGGTCGGTGACGTAAATACACCGTCTGACCAACACCAACAGTAGGACAGTAGACTTTGTCATTTAATGGAGCAAGTCTCTCAGCAGCCTTGCGCTCTGCATATTCTCTCGTTTTTTCATGAGCTTCTTTGAGGCGATTCTGGTGAATTACTAACCAATCCTGTTTTCTATCCACAGCTTGTTCCTGGCCTAGAAGAGCATCGACAGGAAGACGTGGTTCTACGCCGAACAGCAAGAAATAGGGTGAGTAGCCTGTTGTTGCATGTGGTGTTACATTGTATGCATAGATTAACTCAGGAAGGTGTTCTGGCCATCGCCTTTTCTTCTCAGGAGGTAGTGTTCTTAACAACTCGTGGAGCGTCCTGTTAAATCGCTCACACTGAGCATTACCTTGCGGACGGTAGGGAGTTGTGCGTGTTTTCCTTACTCCATACAGTCGACACAACTCAGCGATCACCTCGCTTTCGAAGTTCCTCCCCTGATCCGAATGTAACCTCTCTGGCACTCCATACTTCATGAACCACTCTTTCAGTAAAATCTTGGCTGTGGTTTCAGCTCGCTGGTCTCTGGTTGGGAATGCCTGTGTAAATTTAGTAAACACATCGGTTACGATCAACACATTCTCACGACCATCTGAGGCAGGTTCGAGCACTGTATAATCCACTGCCACTACTTCCAAAGGCCTTGAAGCTAAGAACGGCTTCATAGGAGGACGGATTCTCGGCTGCGGCATTTTGGTTAGAATACACCGTTGACACTTTTTGACCCACCTTTCGACATCTTCATACATGCCAACCCAGAAGCACCTTTGCCTTAACAGGTTGAGGGTACGTTCAATTCCCTGATGTCCCATCTTATCATGAACACTTTCAAGGACTTGATCTTTTAAACAGGCTGGCAAGAGCAACTGCTGGCACTCACCAAGATGAAGATCATCCACCACACGATAGAGCAATCCATCTGATTCTCTAATATATTTCCACTGCTTTAACAGTGACAATACAGGTTTAGGTAGGCTGTGTCGTTCCTGACTGGTGGGCTTTCGCTTCTGATCCCAAAACTCTCTAAAAGAGCAGAGAATCAAATCCTTCAGCTGGAAATCCTTTAACTGAGATTTGGTATAGCCTGGAAGAGTACATGTACCTCCCTGAGTGTCAGTCCCTTCCACCCTGGCTCCACACCCCAAAGCACGGATCTGGCTCACTTTACAGCACTGATCACCCGCTGTCAGCAATTCCACATCTAAGGGTGTACCCTTGTTGATCACATTACAAATGGCAACACAATCATCATATTCCATGTCCTCAGAACTAGCAGGCTCCCCCTGCTAATGGCTGCCTAGAGAGGGCGTCAGCAGCAGCATTGTGCCGTCCAGGTTGGTACTTAACCTCAAACTCGAAAACTGCTAATTGGGCCATCCATCTTTGCTCGATAGCACCCAATTTCACTGTTTGCAGGTGACATAAAGGATTGTTGTCTGTGACGACCACAAATTTTGAGCCTAACAAATACCCCCGGAATTTTTCGGAAACAGCCCATTTGAGAGCTAGTAATTCGAGTTTCATACTACTATAGTTCCGATCATTCTTCTCTGCATTACGTAGTCTTCTACTAGCGTAGGCGATCACTCTCTTACAGTCACCTTGTTGTTGGTAGAGGACTGCACCTAGACCTTCATTACTAGCATCAGTCTCCACTATAAATGGAAGAGAAAAGTCTGCGTAGCCTAATATAGGAGCAGATGTAAGCTTATCCTTTAACAACTCAAAGGCTGCCTGACACTCGGCTGACCACAGTGAACAAAACTCAGACTTTCTCACAATTCCGTGTTGTTTCAGACACAAGTTCACCAAATCATGAAGAGGGCCAGCGATTTTGGAAAAACCTTCTATAAATTTTCTGTAATAACTACAAAAACCTAGGAATGATCTTAAGTCCTTTACTGTGCCAGGTGTTTTCCAATTTCTCACCGCCTCAACTTTCCCAGGGTCAGTACCAATGCCTTGAGCTGAAATTTGATGACCCAAGAACTTTACCTCTTCCTGGAGAAAATGGCATTTTTCAAGCTTCACCTTGAGCCCCATTTCCTTCAATCTACTGAAAACGACCTCTAGTCTCTGGAGATGTTCATGGAAAGTAGATGAATATACAAGAATATCATCCAGATAAACCAGCATAATCTGGAAGATCAAATCTCCCATAGTAGATTGCATAAGACGCTGGAATGTAGAAGGCCCATTACAAACTCCGAAAGGCATACGAGAGTATTCAAATATTCCAAACGGGGTAGTAAATGCGGTCTTCGGCTGGTCTTGCTCACGCACAGCCACCTGATGATACCCGCTAGCCAAATCAATAGTTGAGAAGAACTTTGCACCTTGTAATGCATCAAAACTCTCATCAATGCGGGGCAAAGGGAAGGCATCTCGTTTTGTCTTGGAGTTCAATTTTCTGTAGTCGACACATAGTCTAAGACTACCATCCGCCTTCCGTACAAGTACTATGGGCGATGCATAAGCACTATTACTAGGTTTGATAATCCCCTTCTTAAGAAGCTTGGTGATATGTTCCCTGGCTTCACCATACTGGGTTGGTGGAATGCGCCGATAGGGCTGAGAAACTGGAACGTCATCTACCAGATTGATCTCGTGCTGTACTTTATCAGAAAACCCCAGTTCTTCATCGTCCAGCGCAAATGCATCCACATACCTCAATAGCAAAGCTTTAAGCTCAGCCTGTTGCTCAGCAGTACCACCTAACCGTAGCTTGTTAAGAAAGTCGGTTATGGTATTCGCCAATACCAGTCTCTCTTCTGTGTTTACAGTTATCTCTTCCACTCCAGCTGCGATTCTTTGGAACTTAACTTCACAACCCTCCGTTGGACTTAAGGATTCAACAGGACAGAGAGTACCCAGCCGGGTGCGGGGCTGCAACCATACAACCTCTGTGGAGAGATTCACAACATGCACTGGAAACAAGGGTTTTACAGTGGACACAAGGGATGGTACCACGATCAAGCCGCCAGGTAAAGGTAAGTTTCCAGGCTCCAACAACAGTTTTGAACCCTCAGGTAATGAACTTTTTATCCCCCGGACCATTAAAGTTGCAATAGATGAAGCAGGTATGTACCCCGTCTCTTTTCCAGCTACTCGTGCAACAAAACGTTTCTCACGTGGACTGACACTTTGCATTTGCTGGAAAACCTCTCTCCAGTCAGACTGTAGCTCCCCTCCTAAGGTGGTATCGAACTCAGCATGAACTAACTCTCTGCATCTGCCTATAATATTCATGCCGATGAGAGCTGGAACGGCTGAAGAGCTTTGTGCATCTCGGACTACTAGAAAACCACACTCTGGCAGAGTGATACCCATGGTTTCAACTGTAAGCTCAAGATAACCAAGATACGGGATGTCTAATCCATTAGCAGCGGTAATTTTGAGCCAACCGGATGTGGAAAGCATGTTGTCTACTTCACCTGCTAAGTGCTCTTTAAAGAAATGTTCTGTAATTGTACTCACTTGACTTCCTGTGTCAAGTAAACACGAAACACTCACTCCCCCGATTTTCAAGTCAACTACAGGACATCTCCCCACAGCATGTTGGAGTAGTCGATCATGATCTGAGTCCTTGGGAGTCGAGCCAACAGATTGCCCTCGCATCGCTTGGCTCACAGCGACCGAGGGTGTGCATTTCCCTGTGGCATGGCTGATGATGCATCCTCATTTACTGCTTGTTTGTTTCTTCTCACACAGTTTTTGGCTATGTGCCCCACCCCATTACACTTAAAACAGATAGGCTGGCCGTCATCAGTAAACCTAGGCTGCACCTTAGATTTACTACGATTCACAGATTCAGGCTTAGTGCAATGTAAAGTCAATTTCTGAACAGCTTGAGTCAACTCCCCTATGGCTTTGCCTTGTTCCGCCACTAATTTTAGAACTTCATCAAGCGTAACAGAGCTCTTCGCTGGCATCACCACAGACGCACACTGGACTTCTGTAGCTTCGGAGCTTACTTTACGGTTAAGGGCTACTTTACCAGCACGCAGCTTGGGATCTTCAAGAGACCACATTAAAGCTTCATCTCTTACTTCAATCAAAGTCGACTGTGGCTTGTCCCTCACCAATTTACGAAGTTCCCTTCGAAGCGCTGCATCTCTTGTTCCCTCAATGAACTGGTCTCGTAAAGCGACATTCGCATTTGCAACAGCATCGGGTGACTGCTTCAAGAGAGAGTTCAATATTTGTGACAAGGCATGAGAGTATGCACGCAGGTCTTCACCTTCTAACTGTTTGCGAGTATAGAAAGTCTGCAGTAACTGGGCAAGACTACGCTTTTCCCTAAAGGCCTCCCTAAGGTAGAAAAATATGTCTTCCGCACACTGGGGTTGATCCCCCCGCCTTAATCTAACCTCTTCCAAAGCGGCACCTTTCAATAGGGAAAGAACAAAGTCAGTTTGGTCTTCGGAAGTCTGGTTTCTTACAAGCAATACCCTTTCCACTTCTTCAATGAATTCATCCACATTTCTACCATCTTTGCTAAAATCACCACTGAAAGACTGAATGTGGCGTTCCCTTGGTACATATATGTAAGACCTAGTTGGCTCTCCACTTAGGTTGGCAATAGCTGCCATAGCTTCAGCATGTTTTCTGCTAAGCTCTTGGATTTGTCTCTGCACATCGTCCATATCATGACTTAAACCCTGTTCACTAGCAGCACCCTGTACTGGATCTTCATCATCAGACTGTGACATGTTGAATTAAATTTCAATGTCCTTTTGGCAGCACAAAGTCTGTTTAATGTCTCTTTTCTTTAGTTCAAAGGATATGTGATAAAGAATGTCTGTGTAACACTGCTTCCTCTTCTTGCAGAACACACAAAACAGTCATAGAAGATTACAGCACACTCCTGAGCTTCAGCCACAGATGGCGATGTCCCCTCCTCGTCCAGCGATCCAGTCCCTTGGCCACGAACCCTCAGCCGACGTCGTCACACTGGACACTTAAAGCACGGTTGACCGCCTCCACTCCGGGTCCCTGCAGCTCACGTACCCACCACTACCGTATTCCAGAAAAAAACGCACTAAACACCTAAGAGCTCCCAACTGTCAGATACCCCACTCCTGGTACCAAAAATGTAACCGGGTGGAAGAAAAGAGACACACACCGGAAGCAAAATTATGCTTTTCAAAACTTGGGGTTTGTTTAATCTGACTGCTGTTCAAATAATGACAGCGGTCGATGGGAGCAAGACTTGAATAGGCAAGCTTACAAAAGGAGATTTTGAATAATTAAAAGATTTCACTTATTATCATACAAAAAGGAAAAACTCTTATCCACAATTTAAGCAATCAAATTCTGAGAAATGACGATCAATTGTTGCAAAGATAAGTTTACGACAATAATAAGTGTCACATCAAATCGACTAGATGTAGTTCAGAGGAGGACATGCAACCACTGAGATACAGTAAGATGCAAGGTGAAAGACTAACAAAAAAAAACACACCAGAGTCCACCGGAAATAACCAAATTACTTGAAAAAAAACTTAAAATGGTAATATAGACTGGAATACGGCAGTGGCTGAGGTACAGAAGAAAAATAAGAGCACATTAGTAAAGCCACATTCCCTTTGTTTCACATATTAACCATGAACCATAAGAAAAATAAATCAGAATCAATCATAAAATAGCTCTTAACACATCTATAACAGATATATATATTATATATATACACATGCATAATCAAATAAACATTGCTTTGAAATACTTATCAAATTGTGAAATTTACATACCCAATAATCCTTTACTATTTGCCACGAGGTTCACTCGTCAGACACGCGATCCAAAAGCATTGACTGAAATATAAACATCAAATACTCTTTCGAACTCCATTTCAACGCATATTTGTACATATTAAACATATTGGAGTAATATTTACCCGAAAAGATGATGAAACTACATTAGATTAGACGAAATGCATGCACTACCACATGGAGCTCTCATGTACAGTGAGAATGGCTTCTCTGGTCGCGCGCACGCATCCAAATCGCGCAAACAGTATCGCGAGAAGAGAGAGAGAGAGAGAGAGAGAGAGAAGATTTCTTAAAGGGGCCATTACATTTTTTAACAAAATAGAAACATTGTATATTTAGACCACTTGGCCACACCTTTAAGACAGGAGTCTATAAACACAAACACCAGAATGGCTTACATAATTGTTGCAATTTGGATCTTTGGTTTTACTACTGTACTCTATGGCACTTCATCCATCCTGACCCTCTCGTTTTGTGGCTCTCTTATGGTCAAAAGCTATTTTTGCGATTATACTCCTGTTTTAAGACTTGCTTGCAGCGATACGACGCACCCGTGGAATTTTGCCACTGCTTTAACTATACTCTTCATGGTTGTACCTTTGATTTTTATTTTCTTGACCTATATGGGTATATTGATTGCTGTATTCAGAATGAAGAATAATCAGAGCCGTTATAAGGCGCTGGCCACATGCACCGAACATCTCACATTAGTGGCCATATTCTACATTCCAATTTTTATTATCTTCAATCTTACATTTTTTGAATTTAGTTGGAACTACAATGTAGGTCTGGTGTGCTTGTCTTTGTCGTCCCTCATCCCACCCTGCGTGAATCATGGTCTCACGGGCTCTGGAGTGGACTCACTGGCTGAGGCGGGCTCTGGAGTGGACTCACTGGCTGAGGCGGGCTCTGGAGTGGACTCACTGGCTGAGGCGGGCTCTGGAGTGGACTCACTGGCTGAGGCGGGCTCTGGAGTGGACTCACTGACTGGAGCGGGCTCTGGAGTGGAATCACTGACTGGAGCGGGCTCTGGAGTGGAATCACTGACTGGAGTAAACTCACTGACTGGAGCGGGCTCTGGAGTAGACTCACTGACTGGAGCAGGCTCTGGAGTGGACTCACTGGCTGGAGCGGGCTCTGGAGTGGACCCACTGGCTGGAGCGGGCTCTGGAGTGGAATCACTGACTAGAGCGAACTCTGGAGTGGACTCACTGGCTGGAGCGGGCTCTGGAGTGGACTCACTGGCTGGAGCGGGCTCTGGAGTGGACTCACTGGCTGGAATAAACTCACTGACTGGAGCGGGCTCTGGAGTGGACTCACTGACTAAAGCGGGCTCTGAAGTGGACTCACTAACTAGAAACTAAATACATCTTCTTCCTAATAATCAATGTCTTTGTCTTTAATTTTTTTTCTTCTTTCTCTTCTTTTTTCATTTACGATTTAAGAGTATTATGAAGTCGTTTTGAGTTTGGGGAGATCAATTAGCTCACTCTGAGGACAAACATGTTTGCTAACATCACTGCTAGGGTCATTACCTCTTACTGTCACGGAATGCACAGACACGAGATGATAAGATCCCTGTGTAGTTTAATAAGGCAAGTCCAAGGCATAAACAGTCCACAAAAACAGAAACCAGAAACGAAGTGCATGAACAGAAAACAACGAACCACAAACAAAGGCAAAAAACACTGAGACTAAATAGACAGAACTAATGAGCAAACACAAAACACCTGAGTGCAATGACATGAGGATAATAAATCCAGGAGGTGAATTATGGGAAATGAAGTGAAAACTGGTGAGAAGTAGTCCGTGCTGGAGTGCCCTCTGGTGGCCAACCAGGGTGCTCCAACTGGAGATCATGACATAACCCCCTCCCTACGGAGCGGATACCAGATGCTCCACTTAACCGAACAAAACAAAAACTCAGGAGGGAGGTGGATAGGAGGAGGATCAGGGGGAGGGATGGCGGGCCAGATCCAGCGTGCTCCCACTGAAAGCCAGGGTGGTGCTGGAGGAACTGACCAGGCTGGTTCCAGTGGGTCTGGAATCCTGGCTGAGTGCCAGGGTGGCGCTGGAGAAACTGACCAGGCTGGTTCCAGCGGGTCTGGAATCCTGGCTGAATGCCAGGGTGGTGCTGGAGGAACTGACCAGGCTGGTTCCAGCGGGTGAATGAATGCCTGGGCGGCGGCAGGGCAGAAGGCCTGGGTGGCGGCGGCAGGGCAGAAGGCTTGGACGGCGGCGGCGGCAGGGCCGACCAAGGGTGCTCTGTGACCATATCAGGGAGAGCGGACGGCTCGGTGACGGCCTCTGTGGCCGTATCAGGGGGCTCGGGCTGCTCCGGGACGGCAGCGGGCTCGGGCTGCTCCGGGACGGCAGCGGGCTCGGGCTGCTCTAAGTGCATACTCCAGGCACGCAAGACCGCCAAAACATAAAACGTGAAAAGAACCCTCTTGGCCATCACCGGACTGATAGGGAGAGCATGCAGAACTGGAGTGGATTCACTAGCTGGAACAGGCTCTGTAGTGAACTCACTGGCTGGAGTGGACTCACTGGCTGGAGCGGGCTCTGGAGAGAACTCACTGGCTGGAGTAAACTCACTGACTGGAGCGGGCCCTGGAGTGGACTCCCTGGCTGGAGCTGGCTCTGGAGTGGACTCACTGGCTGGAGCTGGCTCTGGAGTGGACTCACTGACTGAGGCGGGCTCTGGAGTGGACTCACTGGCTGAGGCGGGCTCTGGAGTGGACTCACTGGCTGAGGCGGGCTCTGGAGTGGACTCACTGGCTGAGGCGGGCTCTGGAGTGGACTCACTGGCTGAGGCGGGCTCTGGAGTGGACTCACTGGCTGAGGCGGGCTCTGGAGTGGACTCACTGGCTGAGGCGGGCTCTGGAGTGGACTCACTGGCTGAGGCGGGCTCTGGAGTGGACTCACTGGCTGAGGCGGGCTCTGGAGTGGACTCTCTGGCTGAGGCGGGCTCTGGAGTGGACTCACTGGCTGAGGCGGGCTCTGGAGTGGACTCACTGGCTGAGGCGGGCTCTGGAGTGGACTCACTGGCTGGGGCGGGCTCTGGAGTGGACTCACTGGCTGGGGCGGGCTCTGGAGTGGACTCACTGACTTGAGCGGGCTCTGGAGTGGAATCACTGACTGGAGTAAACTCACTGACTGGAGCGGGCTCTGGAGTAGACTCACTGACTGGAGCAGGCTCTGGAGTGGACTCACTGGCTGGAGCGGGCTCTGGAGTGGACTCACTGACTAGAGCGGGCTCTTGAGTGGACTCACTGGCTGGAGCGGGCTCTGTAGTGGGCTCGCTGGCTGGAGCGGACTCTGGAGTGGACTCGCTGGCTGGAGTAAACTCACTGACTGGAGCAGGCTGTGGAATGGACTCACTGGCTGGAGCAGGCTCGGGAGTGGACTCACTGGCTGGAGTGGGCTCTGGAGTGGACTCACTGACTAAAGCTGGATCTGGAGGGAACTCACTGACTGGAGCGGACTCTGGACTGGACTCACTGACTGGAGCGAGCTCTGGAGTGGACTCACTGACTGGAGCGGGCTCTGGAGTGGACTCACTGGCTGGAGCGGGCTCTGGACTTTGAGGTCTGAAGGAAACCTTCCTTCTCCTCCTCCTCTTCCTCCTCCCTTTACCGGGGTGAAGCTGAGGCTCAGTGCCCACCTCCCCTGTGACTTCAGCGACGGATTCATGGTCTGGAGCATGCACACTGCCTGGTTGACTTGGTGAGGCCCATTCTATCCGATGGCGGAGATATGCGGCGAATCTCCAGAAATCCAAGTCCTGTAGCCCTTCCATCTCACACTGAGGTAGAGGATCATCAAGGCAACAATTAAAAGTATCCTTCAGCGCCGCATCGTTGTACCTCAGCCCCACCGCCATCGTCCAAAAGACCTTGGCGAAGCATCCTACCTCTTCTCCCTCCTGGCGTAGAGCCATCACTGCCCCAAGCAGTGCCACATGCTCCCTGCAAGTGGCTGACAGAATAGTCCTCATGCTGCTGGATCTTTATTTGGTGGTTCGTTCTGTCACAGAATGCACAGACGCGAGATGATAAGATCCCTGTGCAGTTTAAAAAGGCAAGTCCAAGGAATAAACAGTCCACAAAAACAGAAACCAGAAACGAAGTGCATGAACAGAAAACAACGAACCACAAACAAAGGCAAAAAACACTGAGACTAAATAGACAGAACTAATGAGCAAACACAAAACACCTGAGTGCAATGACATGAGGATAATAAGTCCAGGAGGTGAATTATGGGAAATGAAGTGAAAACTGGTGAGAAGTAGTCCGTGCTGGAGTGCCCTCTGGTGGCCAACCAGGGTGCTCCAACTGGAGATCATGACACTTACCCTCATGAGATGAGAGCAGCCTGGGGTTAATTAGGGCAGGAATCATTCACACAGATTAGACTTGATTTGTTTCTGTCTCAGAATTGCCGTTATAAGACAAACAAATGAGTCACTTTGCCAATGTTTTTTATTTTATTTTATTTTATTTTATTTTATTTTATTTTTTTATTTAGAGACAGGTTGTTTGGGAGTCATTAGGTTGTTTATGAGTGTCTATTTCTCCCTTTGAGTTGTCATTTCTTTATACAGTATGAGTCACAAATGGAAGTGTTTACAATGAGATTTTCTGACTGCATTTTGTTATAAACAGTGTTGGGGAAAATTATTTTTAAAAGTAATGCATTATAATATTGCGTTACTCCCTAAAAAAGTAACTAATTCCCTTAGTTTCTTTTTATGGTAAGTAATGTGTTATGTTACTTTTTCTCCTGGGCTGGGTTTGCTTGTTTGTTTTTTAATAACAAAGAAAAAAGTTCTATTTTTGGCAAATGTAAAGGTCCTTTTACACAAAAAGATGTAACTTCAGGTCTTGAATTTAAAGTAAAATCATTTATTTGTTGTAATACCTCATTTGTGGTGTATCGATTGGAGTGCCCATGTGGTTGCTTCTATATAGGGATGACTACCAGGAAATTAAAGATTAGATTAGCAGAACATAAAAATGCTATTCGAGTCTGTAATCCTTTATATCCGATGGCTCTTCATTATAAGGAGAAAAATCATGGCAGCCCAAGTACTTTGAAGATAATCGGCATAGAACATGTTCCTAGGTCAATAAGAGGAGATGATAGAGTTAATAAGCTTCTACAAAGAGAGTCTTTCTGGATTTATACGTTAAAAGCAACTAAATTTCCAGGTTTAAATAGGGAATTACCTTTTTTGTAACACAATGTTTGAATGATCTTTGTATTTTAGAAATAAAAATTATAATGTTACTTGATTTGTGACTATTAGTATTGTGATACTTTTTTTTTTTTTTTCTATTTTTTCTTTTTTTTTTTTTTCTCTTTTTCATTTCAGTTATGGTGTATACAGTGTTTGGTATAAAATGATGTGTAATCTTTAAATTCTTTCACTCCTGTTTCCCTGAAGTAGCATAACCAGATTGTTATTAGACTAATTAACTGCTGCTCAAGATGAACTTTCAATGTGTTTGCTGTTCACACCCTGACGAAGGCAATAGCCGCAACGCGTAGGTGTGCAGCTTGTGTATATCACCTGTTTTTAAGTAACAGCCAAGATGAAATAAAGGCTTTTTAACATTACTTTTCGCTTGATTCGAGTGCCTTGGATTACCTATTATTACAAGTGAAATGAATAAGCTTCAGGTTGAAGGAAATGCACATCTGTACAGTAAAGGGCACAGCTCAAACAAACCTTTCAGCTGTGCTACCATTCTGGATTGCAGAAGAACAAGATGCAGGAGAAAAAAGCTTAACACTATTTCTTCAGCAATAAAAACAAAAAATGTAAACAAATGTGATGTTTAAAATAATTTTTTGCTTATTAGTGTGGTTGAATTGGATAATCAGTAGCAAAGACATTGGTTAAAGTATTAGTTCACCCAAAAGTTGTGGTAAACCAACGGAAGCTCAAGCATGTTTGCTTGACATGCAAGAACCAATTTCATTCTTGTGTTAGGCAGCACGTTTGAGCTTCCGCAAGAGGTTTGTTTTAGCGGGTCAGGCAGGTTTGGTTGAGCTTCTGTTCATGTTCATTGATCAATGTTTATATGTGAATAAAAGCCTAAATTCAATCTGTTCATCATATAAAGCGATTGAATCTCTTCAGAAAATTTGGACTAAACCACTCAATTCAAACGGATTAGTTTTACGATCTCTGAAATTTTTGAAGCAGTCTAAGGAGGGACAGAAAGCTCTCAGATTTCATCAAAAGCATCTTAATTTGTGTTTCAAGCATCTTTCAAGCAGAAGTTACTCTTTATTGAGAAACACACTGTGCGTCGCTGTAGTCATCCAAGTCTAACTAATGCAGTGTATACATGATGTTTTATAGGCATTCAGTGGGTAGTCCTTAAAGGTGTTGCCCTTACACACAGCTTTAGAAGTGACCACTAAAACAAAAGTCAGCAGATCTTAAACAGATTCTTAAATTTGTAATCCCACACATCTTAAGATAATTTCATGTCTGACCAATGGCAGACTGGAAACATTCACTAATCTGGAGAGGCTGTTACCCCTCGAAACACCTCAAATTAAGACATTTTGTCAATCCAATAGCCTCTGGCCAGCTCAAATCCTTTGTACAGGGTAAGCATTGATTAAAATGAATTCTGATTAGCTTGTGCTATCAAAGCTAATTATACGGTTTTCTTTATGCAATTAAAAATAGATTATGAAGATAAAAAACTGTGAAAATTGTTTATTTTACTCTCCAAATTGAGGCAGATGTCTACTCTGATGTGTTTTACACACATATATATATATATATATATATATATATATATATATATATATAAGAGGTCGCGTTAACCGAAAATTTTCCGTCATTGACGGAATTTTTTTATCAATGACGGAAAAATCTGAAGGCCGTCAGTTACGGTGACAGATTACACTCAGGGTGATCTACTGTAAATTGTAACTGTAATTTCCACACCTGTCCAGTTGGTGGCGAGTGCGCTCCAATGTAGCAGCAGAGCACTGGATCCAGAACAAAAATAAAACTGGCAGGAATCTTTTGCTATGCATTTGATACTGATAACGCACAGGCGAGTACCCAGAAGCTACAACTCTCTATCACGCCACATTAAAGAGCGCCAAAACGGTATTTATTGCTTGAATTTCTTAATGAAATGGACAGAATTTGGAATCTGAGACTTTTGTTCCATATCAAAAGCAACACAAAGCGTTAAGCCTATTGCGATTTATTGGATGGGAGGTGCACAATGTACTGTTTAATCATCAACTGAAAACAGCATATAGCCTACCAAGAGATCGACTGTGATTTACGAATCGATATTGGTCTCATGAATGCGCAAAACAGCAAGGAGACATTTTAATTGTTTATTAATAAAGTAATGTTTTCTGAATCAGTGTCGGCTGCAAAGATGAAGTTGATATTGACTCTCATCATCTCCTCATGGATGCGCTAGAGAGAGAATGCACTTCATTCGGTTTAGTCTACATAATCAGAGTAGCCTATTTCTTTTCGTTTTGAATTAATTCGTTTTCGTTAAAGTAGGTATTTAAAGCTTTCTTTGGATATATTTCTCATGTATGTGAGGCAAGCAGCCGCTGAGCTTCGGTTCATTTAGCTGACCCGTTCCAGTTCATCGCGCCCGCGCCTCCATGTCATGATTATATTGTCTGCTATATTTGTTTCTTATTTATTACATCCAGGCAATTGGTTAATGAAACATTGATTAAAATTAAGATACAATTTTTACAAAACGAAATTCACTTTAAAGAAAGGCTTTCTACAAAATAAAACGTAATGAAGTGTTTAAAATCATGTCTGACCGTCTCCATGTCTCCCGATATATTGATCTTATGATGCATCTTACTCATGCTGTTAACTTTTCATAATCAAATAGATGAATTTAAAATATAACATAGGACTATTTAAACATAAATATGAAACTACGTTTTCTTTAATGGCTACCATCGTAGCCTATAGTACAGTACAGAGAAATTTCACGTGTGAATTACCCGTCATTTTTATTTTCATATTTTAATTATAATAACACATTTAATTGCTTTTATTTTTGTTAAAATGCTATAATAACACATTTAATTGCTTTTATTTGTGAACAAAAATAAAAGCAATTAAATGTGTTATTATAATTAAAATATGAAAATTAAAATGACGGGTAGTAATAGATTATGACGGAATTTTTACGACCCTGTCCGTCAAAATGACGGACAATGTTAAAGTCTAACGCAACCTCTGATATATATATATATATATATATATATATATATATATATATATATATATTTAAAAGATGCTTCAGAAAGATTTTTAAAGTTTTTCCTTCCTTTTTCATTTTTGATATACAATTTTCACACTTTTTTTTCCATAATTCAATCTTTGCATTATCCCACATGGGACATTTTATTATTGTTATAAAAATGAACACAAAAACAGACTAATTAGTGACTCTTAAGGCAATTAGTTATACCATCAATAATCTCTCATTAATGAAGCAAAAACCACTAATGAATGTCCTTTCTCTCAAGACTATTACATACCAGAGGTTCTTTAATGACACCTCTGGAGGACAAATTGGACAATATATTGCCCAAAAAAGATGATCAAGTTAACATTCAGGATTTGCATGATCCACAAACCACCACAACATTGTTACATGTATGCATATGAAAGACGGTCATTGTAACATGTTTTGTTTATTTTTTCATTCTTGCTGCTGGATTTGATGCTTAAGCCATCAAATAACACAGGTGAATTGTAAAACACAGGCTGTTTGTGACTGTTTCTCATAGATATCTGGTTTCCCATCCACTGGAAGCAAAACACACTGCAAGGAAGCTGGGTCGTAAAAGAAAGACGGCCATGCAGAATGCCAGGAATTCTGCCCCCAACAACTCCATCAGTCAGCCTGAAGGATTTTACATTGTTGCCTTGAGTTCAATGCTTTACAATAATATCTATGTCATGTTCCTCACTGTGCTTTATGTGATCACAGTCATATGCAATGTCTTTCTGATCACTATCATTTTCTATGACCACCGACTGCATGTCCCAAAGTTCATGGCTGTTGGTAATCTGGCTTTGGTTGATCTTGTTCTCAGCACTTCTCTTGTGCCTGGCATGATAAAGACTTACATTGTTCTTGACAATTTTGTGCCATTCAAACTGTGCCTTGTGCAAATGTACATTTACTATGCTTTTTTATTCCTTGAGTCATTTTCCATATGTGTTCTTTCCTATGACAGATTTGTTGCGATCTGCTTACCTTTAAGACAGGAGTCTATAAACACAAACACCAGAATGGTTTACATAATTGTTGCAATTTGGATCTTTGGTCTTACTACAGTACTCTACGGCACTTCATCCATCCTGACCCTCTCGTTTTGTGGCTCTCTTAAGCTCAACAGCTATTTTTGCGATTATACTCCTGTTTTAAGACTTGCTTGCAGCGATACGACGCACCAGTGGAATTTTGCCACTGCTTTAACTATACTCTTCATGTTTGTACCTTTGATTTTTATTTTCTTTACTTACATGGGTATATTGATCGCTGTATTTAGAATGAAGAATAATCAGAGCCGTTATAAGGCACTGGCCACGTGCACCGAACACCTCATGTTAGTGGCCATATTCTTCATTCCAATTTTTATTATCTTCAATCTTGGATTTTCTGGAATTATTATAAACCCAAATGTAAGAACGGTGTGTTTGTCTTTGTCGTCCCTCATCACACCCTGTGTGAATCCCATCATTTACTCATTGAAAACTAAAGAGGTTAGAAGCAGGATTTATTCTTTGTTAACCCACAGACAGACAGTTCATCCTTTAAAAAATACATAATAATGTTTTAAACATAATTGTGATTCAAGTGAGATTATTCGTGTTATTGATGTTATTTTGGAGACTTTCTGTGATGCTTCATGTATTGTTTATTTTAATGCATTGCTTTTCAAATTTAAATCTCCAATTCTACTTTGATCTACAGGTAATTTGAAAAAAGAATTTTCTTGATTAAATTGTAACATTGATTTAATATTCATAGAGAGCATATCTCCATGTTTTCTCTCATTGTAAAGATTGCTGTATGCAGCCAGTTTTTGTTTGCTACTTTAAATAATGCAAATTCTTGAAGTTCTTAAATAATTTAAGAATGGGCAGAAATAATATATAGTAAGTATGATAACAATGGTTTATATTCACAAAATGTTAACATGTGTGAAAAAGCTGCCAATAATGTGAGTGCAGTGTTCATCTGATTAAAACTGTGGCTTTTGATTGTCCATGTTACTCAATTCCTCATCAACCTTATTCTGTATTTTAATGTCACACACATAAAACTTTCTTAAAGTTTCTAACATAAAGTATTTCTTTTTAATAACTGCACTGTTTAAAACTGTCTTTACTCTGTATCTTACAGTAGATATGTCTCTGATGAAAATCAAAAGCTGCTTGGTCTCCAAAGCTGGGGCCAGGTTTACCTACTCCACCAAGGTCTAAACTGCTGGCTATCTAAACAGCATTTGTTCAGAAAGGTCATGCTAGCTGAGACAAAAATAAATCATATGCATGTAATATGTAGACATACTATGACTTGATTTACTAAATGTGTCTGATATAACATTGCCATCTTGTGGATAGAAATTGTAATTACACATACTGTCATTTTACCCTGCTGTCATTTATCCCCTCTAAAACCAGCTATGACCAGGCTGGGAGACCAACTAAAACCAGTCTGACCAGCTTAGGCTGGTTTTAGTTGGATTTTTCAGCAGGCTACTTACGTCGATGAATGTACTCTTTTAAAATGGACCTTTAAAATAACATGTTTCCTGTTCGTGAAATGAAATGTGCCCGGCTAGACAAGTTCAGAGAGAGCAGTTGCTCTGGACAAGTTATAAAAACCTTCTTGAAGTAAATTCTTAATATCTTTACAAACGGCAAAGGCAACTTCAGAATAAACATGAAACGCACAGATTAGCTCTCAATATCGCTTATAGCTCAGACTCTGGATGAGATCAGTGAATCAGGCCACTAAATGATGGCTGAATCAACATCAATAAATAACTAACTTCATCTGACCAAAATGTGGATATCAGTTGACAAAGCAATAATTTAATCAGCAATCATGAGGCAAAAGATAAAAAACAAAAGAGATATTTGAAGGCTTTGACAGATATTGAAGGCTGTTGTCAGTTGGCTGTCTTCCTGGAGCTTCAGTCAAATCAAAATCCAGGTGGCAGAAGATGATACACTTGAGTCATTTAAAGCAAAATGGTGTAGTTAATATTCACATCTGATTTTTATCTTGTCATACTGTACATCACTGCAGCCAACTCTCAATAATTTAAATCTAGAAATAAACTCATCTCTATCTGATGGAAATGATCAGTGTTAATGAACAAATAAATACCAAATCATAGTGTGGCCTAAGTTGACCATTTAAATTTCCTGGTCCTAAACTAAATAAATCTTCTCATTAATAATTAATGGCTTTGTCTCTATTTTTTTCTTCTTCCTCTTCTTTTTTTTTCATTTATGTTTTGAGAGTATTATGATGTCTTTTTGAGTTTGGGAGATCAGTTAGCTCACTCTGAGGACAAACATGTTTACATTGCAGGTTAGGTTAAGAGGTAAGGTCATTACCTCTTACCCTCATGAGATGAGATAATTAGGGCAGAAATCATTCCCACTGAATAGACCTGGTTTGTTTCTATCTCAGAATTGCCTTAATAAGACAAACAAATGAGTCACTTTGTCAATGTTGTCTTTATTTAGAGACAGTTTGGGAGTCATTAGGTTGTTTATGAGTGTGTATTTCTCCCTTTGGGTTGCAATTTCTTTATACAGTATGTGGCAGAGATGGAAGCGTTTACAATGAGATTTTCTGACTGCATTTTGTTCTAAACAGTTTTGGGGAAAGTTGCTTTTAAAAGTAATGCATTATAATATTGCATTACTACCTAAAATAGTAACTAATTCCCTTACTTTTTATGGTAAGTAATGTGTTACGTTACTTTTGCATTACTTTTTCTCCTGGGCTGGGCTTGCTTGTTTGTTTTTTAATAAGAAAGGAAAAAGTTCTATTTTTGGCAAACTGTTCATTAATTTCACCAAATTCGCATACACATTCATCAACTCGCACATAAGTTGTGGTAAACCAATGGAAGCTCAAGCATGTTCACATGACACGCAAGAGCAAGAACTAATGTGGTTCATTCTTGTGCATTGCACAGCACGTTTGAGCTTCTGCTGTTATGTTGGAGTAGTTCAGTTAGCTATTTAACATGAAGATGAGTTCCACACACAGCTAAACAGATAACCACTTCACTCACACACAACACATGCACACACAGAAGACAAAATGTAACCCCATCATAACCCCCCAAAAAATAGGGGTTGATCACATCATCATCTCCTCCCTCCCTCACTAAAAGAACTAAATAAACTGTGCTCACTTCAACTATAGATAGAGAAAAAAAAAAAAAAAAAAAAAACTAAACACCTAAGCATGAAAGTCAGTGATAAAGTCCTTTAGGAATGTAGGATGTGCTCTTGCTTAAATCAGCCAACCCTCAGACACTGTTGATTGTAGTACCTCTTGGCCATCCTGATTCACATAGCAGTGGCTAAAGAGATTGAGGTTTGACTATCCGCAGTCTTCTAGCATGCCTGCGAGAGCTATTGCTCAACAAAAATGTGGCAGGCCCTAACTGACAATCCACCTGGAGGGGTTTGGACCAAAAACAATACCATTTTGTTGCTACAGTGGGTTCTCCGGACCCGAACCCAGTCTAGAACTGTTATCTTACTGGGTTTGGCCTTGTGTCTTCCATCAAAGTTGTCCTTCATTCTCCTCTGGTTTGAAGTTACGGCAGCTTTGGCTGCTGCCCAGGTGCCACCTGCTGCTGCAGCTGACAGTTCTTGTGGTCTGAGTCTGTTCAATGGCAATTCTATCTCTCGGCCAAGCATGAGCAGAGCAGGAGAGGCCTGCGTGGTGGTGTGCTGGGTAGCTCTGTAATGCATCAGCGTTAAGTTGAGTGCTGTTGGGAATGTGTACCCCTGGGCCAGATATGCACGAATGCCGTTCTTAAGGCTCTAATTTAATCTTTCAACCACACCATTTGCCTGGGGATGGTGGAGTGTGGCATGGAAATGCTTAATTCCTTTACAGCAGAGAAAAGTGGTGAAGTCTGCAGAGGTAAACTGCAGTCCATTGTCAGTGGTGATGGCAATGGGCATGCCCCAGCAAACAAACAGACTCTCCAGTATCTGTAATGGTCTGTGTTGTCACTGTCCTGGCTGGTATTACCTCAGGCCATATAGAATGGAGATCATACATGACCACCAGAAAGCGCTGATGGTGGGGGATGCCATGGCCATGAATGTGCTGAAGGTGCTCCCATGGATGAGATAGCCATGGAACAGGCTGCAAAGGTGGTGAAACTGGTTGTCCAGTCTTTCCACTGAGAAAGCGCTGTTCACAGTCTCTGACCAGTCCTTCAATGTCGTGATCAATGCCTGGCCACCAGACCAGGTCCTGGCATCTTTGCTTGCGCTTACAATACCCAAGTGCCCCTCATGCACTATTGATAAGATGTGTACATGCAGGCTGCCTGACACCACTGTACAAAGGCCTCTAAAGACACAAACATCGCCCCAACATGACAGTTAGCTCCCCGGGCACCCATGCTGTCCACCCCTAACGTATATACACTATATTCCCAAAAGTTGAATTCAGGTGTTCCAATCACTCCCATGGCCACAGGTGTATAGAATCAAGCACCCAGGCATGCAGAATGCTTCTACAAACATTTGTGGAAGAATCGGTCACTCTCAGGATCTCAGTGAATTCAAGCATGGTACCGTGATAGGCTGCCACCTGTGCAATAAGTCCATTCATGAAATTTCCTCACTACTAAATATTCCACAGTCAACTGTTTGTGATTAGCTAGATTAACAAGATTAGCTCAAGAACCATGGCCGAGCAGCTGCATCCAAGCCTTACATCACCAAGTGCAATGCAAAGCGTCGGATGCAGTGGTGTAAAGCACGACGCCAATGGACTCTAGAGCAGTGGAGATGTGTTCTCTGGAGTAACGAATCGCGCTTCTCTGTCTGGCAATACGATGGACGAGTCTGGGTTTGGTAGTTGGCTGGAAAAGGTACTTGGCTGACTGCATTGTGCCAAGTGTAAAGTGTTGGTGGAGGGGGGATAATGGTGTGGGGTTGTTTTTCAGGGGTTGGGCTCGGCCCCTTAGTTCCAGTGAAAGGAACTCTTAATGTTTCAGCATACAAAGACATTTTGGACAATTTCATGCTCCCAACCTTGTGGAAACAGTTTGGGGATGGCCCCTTCCTGTTCCACAATGACAAAGCAAGGTCCATAAAGACATGGATGAGCGAGTTTGGTGTGGAAGAACGTGACTGGTCTGCACAGAGTCCTGACCTCAACCCCATAGAACACATTTGGGATGAATTAGAGCAGAGACTGCGAGCCATGTCTTCTCGCCCACATCAGTGCCTGACCTCACAAATGCGCTTCTAGAAAAATGGTCAAAAATTCCCATAAACGCACTCCTAAACCTTGTGGAAAGCCTTCCCTGAAGAGATGAAGATGTTATAGCTGCAAAACGTGGGCCAACTCCATATTATACATTACAGATTAAGAATGGGATGTCATTAAAGTTCATATGCATGTAAAGGCAGGCATCCCAAATCTTTTGGCAATATAGTGTATGTGCGGAGTGTTGTCAGTGTGGGCTCACACTTGGACTCCCTCTGCAGCTGCTAAACTGAATTTTCAGCATCATTACTCCAGTCTTCAGTGTCACATGATCCTTCAGAAATCATTC
Organism: Megalobrama amblycephala; assembly: GCF_018812025.1. Lineage (NCBI taxonomy): Eukaryota > Metazoa > Chordata > Actinopteri > Cypriniformes > Xenocyprididae > Megalobrama > Megalobrama amblycephala. The sequence continues at coordinate 48,896,176 of NC_063045.1, forward strand.
TAATATGCTGATTTGGTGCTCAAGAAACATTTATTATTATTAATGTAGAATACAGCTGTTTAATATCTTTGTGGAAACCATGATATAGTTTTTTTCAGGATTCTTTGATACAGTAAATGGAAAGACCAAAAGAACACCTTGAACATATTTATTATTTATTAATTCATTTCATAATATAAATTAAATCAAAAAGTTGCTTCAGAAAAAATGTATAGTTTTTCATTTTAAATTTAAAGTTTTTGATATACAATTTTTTTCATAATGCCATCTTTGCATCATCCCACATGAGAAATTTTATTGTTGTCACAAAAATGAACACAAAAACAGACTAATTAGTGACACTTAAGGCAATTAGTTATACCATCAATAATCTCACATTAGTGAAGCAAAAACCACTAATGAATGTCTTTTCTCTCAAGACATACCAGAGGTTCTTTAATGACACCTCTGGAGGACAAATTGGACAATATATTTCCCAAAAAAGATTATCAAGTTAACATTCAGGATTCACAGTAATCCGGGACTGTGAAGCAAAGGCAAAAACTGCAGTGAAGACAACAGTGCGGTCTGCATGATCCACAAACCACCACAACATTATTGCATGTATGTATATGAAAGACAGTCATTGTAACATGTTATGTTTATGTTTTCATTCTTGTTGCTGAATTTGATAAAGGCTTATGCCATCAAATAACACAGATGCTAAAGGTGAATTGTAAAGCACAGGCTGTTTGTGACTGTTTCTCATAGGTATCTGGTTTCTCATCCACTGAAAGCAAAGCACACCACAATCAAGTTGTGCCCTAAAGGAAGGACGGCCATGCAGAATGCCAGCAATCCTGCCCCCAACAACTCCATCAGTCAGCCTGCAGGATTTTACATTGTTGCCTTCAGTTCAATGCCTTACAATAATATCTATGTCATGTTCCTTACTGTGCTTTATGTGATCACAGTCATATGCAATGTCTTTCTGATCACTATCATTTTCTATGACCACCGACTGCATGTCCCAAAGTTCATGGCTGTTGGTAATCTGGCATTGGTTGATCTTGTTCTCAGCACTTCTCTTGTGCCTGGCATGATAAAGACTTACCTTGTTCTTGACAATTTTGTGCCATTCAAACTGTGCCTTGTGCAAATGTACACTTACTATGCTTTTTTACCCCTTGAGTCATTTTCCATATGCATACTCTCTTACGACAGATTCGTTGCGATCTGCTTACCTTTAAGACAGGAGTCTATAAACACAAACACCAGAATGGCTTACATAATAGTTTCAGGTTGGATCTTTGGTCTTACTACAGTACTCTATGGCATTTCATCCATCCCGACCCTCTCATTTTGTGGCTCTCTTAAGGTCAACAGCTATTTTTGTGATTATGCTCCTGTTTTAAGACTTGCTTGCAGCGATACGATGCACCAGTGGAATTTTGCCACTGCTTTAACTATACTCTTCATTGTTGGACCTTTGATTTTTATTTTCTTTACTTACATGGGTATATTGATCGCTGTATTTAGAATGAAGAATAATCAGAGCCGTTATAAGGCACTGGCCACGTGCACCGAACACCTCGTGTTAGTGGCCATATTCTTCATTCCAATTTTTATTATCTTCAATCTTGGATTTTCTGGAATTATTATAAACCCAAATGTAAGAACAGTGTGCTTGTCTTTGTCGTCCCTCATCACACCCTGTGTGAATCCCATCATTTACTCATTGAAAACTAAAGAGGTTAGAAGCAGGATTTATTCTTTGTTAACCCACAGACTGTCTGTTCATCCTTTAAAAAATACATAATAATGTTTTAAACATAATTGTGATTCAAATTAGATTATTCATGTTATTGATGTTATTTTGGAGGCTTTCTGTGATGCTTCATGTATTGTTTATTTTAATGCATTGCTTTTCTGATTTAAATCTCCAATTCTACATTTGATCTACAGGTAACTTGTAAAAATGAATTTTCTTGATTAAATTGTAACATTGATTTAATATTCATAGAGAGCACATCTCCATGTTTTCTCTCATTGTGAAGATTGCTGTATGCAGCCAGTTTTTGTTTGCTACTTTAAATAATGCAAATTCTTGAAGTTCTTAAATAATTTAAGAATGGACAGAAATAATATATAGTTAGTATGATAACAATGTTTTATATTCACAAAATGTTTACATATGTGAAAAAGCTGCCAATAATGTGAGTGCAGTGTTCATCTGATTAAAACTGTGGCTTTTGATTGTCCATGTTACTCAATTCCTCAGCAACCTTATTCTGTATTTTTATGTCACACACATAAAAGTGTAAGACTTGATTTTCCTGCTAGACAAAAACAGAGATCAAGCATCATGCAATAAAGCAATAAAACTCATCTGGAGAAGAAGATCTCAAAGAAATAGCAATTGACAACGCCTTGCCTGATCGTGAAAAGCACTCAACGGCCGAAGTGGTGATATGGGTCCGTAATGAAAGAATAATTGAAAATATGAGATACCCAGAATAATCAAATATCTAAATTAATACATAACAAATAATTAATTTTTAATTGGAAACACAACCTAAGAATAATAATCATTTGAAATTAGAGTCAGATTAAACGAGTGAAATTAAGTGAACTTCACAGAGGCGCTGAAAAGGCATACACACGTTAACCTTCGCCCAGGCTGTCGGATTCCGTTTTTGGGCCAATGCGGGGTTCCTTACAAAACTTTCTTAAAGTTTCTAACATATTTCTACCAGAAAGACTTGGGAGGCAAGATAATGAAACACTGATATTTATTACCAAACAGCAAGCAGAATATACATATAAAGTAAATGATCTTTGGCGTAGGCCCTGTCCGTAGCTCACGTCCTGAGGGTTGCAGACTTTGCATTTCCTGCCTGAAGCTGAAGGCAGGGGCGTAGCCAACCCCCGGGGAGTAAGGACAGGGACCATCCTGGTGGTGGTGGGGAGGATGGAGGTGAAGTTCGCGTCAGCATCTGCGAACTCAGACAAGTGTAAGTACCAATCTTTTATACTCCAAGTGTTAGATAATGATTGGTTAGATCTGAATTAATAGTGACGTAACATTTGAGTCTTCCCGGCAGAACTTGCGCTAGAGTTTCATTTCTACCAGAAAGACTCGGGAGGGAAGATAATGAAACACTGATATTTATTACCAAACAGCAAGCAGAATATATATATAAAGTTAATGATCTTTGGCGTAGGCCCCGTCCGTAGCTCACGTCCTGAGGGTTGCAGACTTTGCATTTCCTGCCTGAAGCTGAAGGCAGGGGCGTAGCCAACCCCCTAAAATGGTGGCGAGACGTGACCGCGAGGACGGAGCCCACTCTCCCCCCAAAAACTGTGAGAGGGAATGTATACCCACCAGAGGAGAATCTTGCAGTTCCTGAAACAGAGAAAAAACAAATTAAAACATAATAAGAGAAGGAGAAAGAACAGGAGGAAAAAAAAAGCAACATAGAGACAAGGCCGCGATCGGCCACACGACCACGATAGGCCACACAGAGACAAGGCCGCGATCGGCCACACGACCGCGATAGGTCACACAGAGACAAGGCCGCGATCGGCCACACGACCGCAATAGGTCACACAGAGACAAGGCCGCGATCGGCCACACGACCGCGATAGGTCACACAGAGACAAGGCCGTGATCGGCCACACGACCGCGATAGGCCACACAGAGACAAGGCCGCGATCGGCCACACGACCGCGATAGGCCACACAGAGACAAGGCCGCGATCGGCCACACGACCGCGATAAGCCACACAGAGACAAGGCCGCGATCGGCCACACGACCGCGATAGGTCACACAGAGACAAGGCCGCGATCGGCCACACGACCACGATAGGTCACACAGAGACAAGGCCGCGATCGGCCACACGACCACGATAGGTCACACAGAGACAAGGCCGCGATCGGCCACACGACCACGATAGGTCACACAGAGACAAGGCCGCGATCGGCCACACGACCACGATAGGCCACACAGAGACAAGGCCGCGATCGGCCACACGACCATGATAGGCCACACAGAGACAAGGCCACACTGACCACATGTATACGAGGCCTCAATGGCCTAACGGAGACAAAGCCGCCCCGAGCACCAGAAAATTCAAAGCTATAGAAGCTGAAAATAGTAAAATGAAATACGTAAACATACACCACCACCAGTATTTGCATGAAAATACCTTAATCTTGACTTGAGAGAGCTTGCTGAGCTTCGAGGATGGTTTTAGAATCTGGTCTGATATAAGATTCAAATGCAGAGGAGGACCATCTGTCCAGAAGCTTGATGGCTGAAGATGAAACACCTCGTTTGGCTGCTGTGGTGGCAGCCCCGATCCTAAAGGAATGACCAGTATATAGCAAGGGGGAAAGGTTGCAGCTTCCTATGGCAGTAGCTAAATGAGTCCTAAACCAAGCTTTAGTGAGGGGTGCTCCATCGGGTAAAAGAAAAAGGGGAAAGTGATCAGGAGTTTTAGGCCGGACTTTGAGATATTTAATCATAGAGTAGAAAGGGCAGAAGCTGTTATTAAGTTTGAAAAATGTTAGAGTGACACCAGATCCTTGAGAATCATTCTTAGAATGCTTCAGAAAAAGAGTAAAGAATTTGGGTGAAAAACATAAATCAGAAAAAGAAAGACAGCGGGTCGGATTGAAATGTTTAGAATCTTAAGTAAATTCCCCTGGGCGCATAAAACCGTAGAAAGCTGATAGAAACACAGCTTCTAGTAGAGTGTTAATATAAGGGGAAAAGAGACCATTGCGGATGGAAAGAATTAATCTTTGTAAAATAGATAAAGTAATTGGAAGGCGGCGATCTGGACGTTTGCTGGACGAGTTAGCCATGCCTTTGAGTAACAAACGAATAGATGGTACAGTGAAAAGACTAGGATAATTAGGATTAAAATACCTTGCATAAAATTGAATGCCTGCGAGCAACCTACGAATGGAAGAAATTTTTTGATTGCGATTTTCAAAATTGTGAACTAGAAAAGCACAGACGGTCAATATTAAAATGGGAAATAGCGGAATCTGAAAGGAAAAACAAAACATAAGAAATGAAGACCATGCTGAAGTATAAGCCTTGAGTGTGGAAGAAGCCACGCCTTTGGAGATATAGTGACTAGCCGATTTGAGCAATTGGTCTAGTTTAATATTATCTTTGCTAGCGGAGGGCAGGGAGTTGGATCCTGATTGGCTGAAGGGCAGAGCCGTCTGAAAGCCTGAAAACGAAAACAAGACAGAGAGTCAGCAATGATATTACAGTGACCAGGAATGTGCGCAGCCATAATGATGAAATTATGAACGACGGATTGCCAGATTAAACGTCTCAGAAATGGCATAATGGTCAGACTGGAAGATTTACCTTTGTTGATAATAGCTACCGAAGCTTCGTTATCACAAAACATCATAATACATTTGCGAGACCACTCGGAGCCCCAGAGAACACTAGCTACCGCCAAAGGATAGATTTCATGGAGCGCGGAAGAGACGGAACCTGATTCAGGCTTAGGAAATGCGTTTGGCCATTTCTCGGCAAACCATTGCCCTTGAAAGAAACCCCCAAAACCAATAGAAGGGGCAGTGTCAGTGAACAATTGCAAATCTTCGGACGATTCAGGAACTTCATTATAGAAAAAGGAAATACCGTTCCAATGATTTAATAAGCGTGACCAAAAACTGAGATCAGACAAACACCCTTCTTCTAACCGAATTGGATCGCTTAATTTTGGCACGGAGTGAGCAAGAGTTAACAAACGAGAAATAAATGTCCTGCCTTGAGGAATAATACTCATCGCGAAATTTAGGTGACCGAGCAGAGAAAGCATGTCGCGCTTAGATACGGATCGTAACGAAGAAAAAGATTCAAGAAACACCCTGATTCGTAGAAGCTTCTCGTTTGGAAGAGAGGCTTGCAGGTTAACCGTATCGAGTAAGATGGCGAGAAATTCTAGCGTAGTTGTAATGAATGGAGACTCAGGCGGGAGATCCAAGTGCAGCATTTATTTACAAGTGAGAGTGGTCGTACAGGCAGGGTCAAAACAGGAACAAACAGGAACAGTAAGGAACAGGCAGAATCGTAGTCAGGGTACAGGCAGTAGATCGAGGCAGGCGGATATCACATACAGAACGGTATACCAGGCAAGGGTCAGGACAGGCAGCAACGGGTCAAGAAACAGGAACAGGCAGCAACGGTAACAGACAGGCAGACAGGAATATAAACGCTCGGAGATGATACACTGGGTAATCAAGACTTCGCGGTGAAGTGGTGTGTGTGTGAGTCCTTTATAGTCCTGGTAATGAGTATCAGCTGGGTGTGGTGATTAGTGTGGAGTGTGCATGGCTGTATGTGGCAACAGGTGATTGGTGGAGTGAGTGCATGTGACTGACAGGGAGGATTATGGGAAATGGAGTCCGGAGTGAACAGGAACAGACTGTGATCATGACATAACGCCCCCCTCCCGGAAGGCGCGTCCTCGCGACGTAAAGGAACAGCTAGGGAGGGGGGGGGGTGCATTGGAGATCTAACAGCAGCCGGGAACGGGATCTCCAATGCAGCCCCAGGAACACAGGCAGCCACGGTGGGTCAGGTGGCTCGGGCGGCCACGGCAGGTCGGGTGGTTCAGGCAACCACGGCAGGTCAGGTGGCTCGGACAGCCACGGCAGGTCAGGTGGCTTGGACGGCCACGGCAGGTCAGGCGGCTTGGACGGCCACGGCAGGTCAGGCGGCTTGGACGGCCACGGCAGGTCAGGCGGCTTGGACGGCCACGGCAGGTCAGGTGGCTCGGACGGCCACGGCAGGTCAGGCGGCTTGGGCAGCCACGGCAGGTTAGAGTCCATGGGTGACCCCAGCGGGTCAGAGTCTATACATGGCCCTAGTGGCCTACAGTCCATGAATGGCCATAGTAGTTCAGGGGCCCTTAATGGCCATGGTTGAGCAGGGTCCCCACCCACAAGCTCCCCACCCCTAGGTATACTGCCCCCCACCCAAAAAAGTTCTTGGGGAACTCAGCGGGGCCCGTCGCAGGTTCGTGGGTAAGGAGTTCGGGTGGCGCCGGCAGGGCCAGGCGTATGGGTGAAGCCGGCAGGGCTGGAAGCGTGGGTGGCGCCGGCAGGGCTGGAAGCTTGGGTGGCGCCGGCAGGGCTGGAAGCTTGGGTGGTGCCGGCAGGGCTGGAAGCGTGGGTGGCGCCGGCAGGGCTGGAAGCGTGGGTGGCGCCGGCAGGGCTGGAAGCTTGGGTGGCGCCGGCAGGGCTGGAAGCGTGGGTGGCGCCGGCAGGGCTGGAAGCTTGGGTGGCGCCGGCAGGGCTGGAAGCTTGGGTGGCGCCGGCAGGGCTGGAAGCTTGGGTGGCGCCGGCAGGGCTGGAAGCTTGGGTGGCGCCGGCAGGGCTGGAAGTTTGGGTGGTGCCGGCAGGGCGAGGAGCTCAGGTGGCGCTGGCAGGGCAAGACACTTGATGGGCGCTGGCAGGGCAAGGAATTCAGGTGGCGCCGGTAGGGCAAGGAGCCTGGGCGGCGCAGGCAGAGTCAGTAGTTTGGGCGGAGTAAGAGGCCTTTGGAGTGGTCTCCAGGTCCACAGCGCCCTCCTGAAGGACGTCTGTGTTTTGAGGAGAGGAGGACGTCTTCTTCTTCCTCCTCCTCCTCCTCCTCTGAGAGTGAGGCGATGGTTCACCAGCTGGAGCGGTCTCTGGAGCGGACTCAGTGGCTGGAACGCCCCCTACAACCTTCAGCACCGCAGGGGCGGCCATCTTGCCCGTGGGCACTGGCAAAGCAGGCATTTTGTCCATCGCGTCCAGAGCGCTTGAGTCCATAGCAACCGGTGAACTTGAGAGCGTTGAAACTGACGGACTTGAGAGCGTTGAAACTGACGGACTTGAGAGCGTTGAAACTGACGGACTTGAGAGCGTTGAAACTGACGGACTTGAGAGCGTTGAAACTGACGGACTTGAGAGCGTTGAAACTGACGGACTTGAGAGCGTTGAAACTGACGGACTTGAGAGCGTTGAAACTGACGGACTTGAGAGCGTTGAAACAGATGAACTTGAGAGCGTTGAAACCGATGAACTTGAGAGCGTTGAAACTGATGAACTTGAAAGCGAAGCGGCCGGCGGGCTTGAGAGCGTAGCGGCCGGCGGGCTTGAGAGCGTAGCGGCCGGTGGGCTTGAGAACGAAGCAGCCACCGGGCTTGAGTGCGAAGCGGCCGGTTGATACCTTGGAATGCCAGCCGCTCGCGCTGAAATCAGCGGTGGGTCAACCACACTGGAACGTAATCCTTGCTGTTCTCTGACTGATCTAGAGACGTGACGTGGCTCTGGGCGATCAGCGGCGACGTGACATTGCAGGCAGGCAGTATAAACGCTCGGAGATGATACACTGGGTAATCAAGACTTCGCGGTGAAGTGGTGTGTGTGTGAGTCCTTTATAGTCCTGGTAATGAGTATCAGCTGGGTGTGGTGATTAGTGTGGAGTGTGCATGGCTGTATGTGGCAACAGGTGATTGGTGGAGTGAGTGCATGTGACTGACAGGGAGGATTATGGGAAATGGAGTCCGGAGTGAACAGGAACAGACTGTGATCGTGATAGTAGTTGAGGGGCCTAGGGTTTTCTCTTCTGAAAGGGGAACGCCGACATCACTAAAAACTTGTTTAAGCGTGTCAAGAATTGAAGATTGGGAAGAAGGAAAATCAATAAGCAAAAAATCGTCAAGCAAATGTAAAACGAAAGGAAGCTTACAGGCGTTTAGCAGGATCCAACACAGTGCTTCTGAAAGGGAATTAAAAATGTGGGGACTACTTCTACACCCGAACGTGAGCCTCACTGCAAAGTAAAACTTTGATTCCCATCTAACGCCGAACAATGGCCAGTCGGAGGGGTGAATGGGCATGGTCTTGAAGGCATCGGTAATGTCAGCTTTAGCTAACCAAGCGCCTTGACCAGCTATCTTGATTAAATGAATGGCATTATCAACGGAAGCATAATGCAGAGAAAACGGAGCTAAGGGAATTAGTTCGTTAACGCTTGCAGTATGAATGGAATGAGGAGAAGACATGTCAAAGATGAGACGTTTTTTACCAGAATATTTACGGGTAGCAACGCCGATAGAATTGATCCGGAAAGGAGAAAAAGGAGGAGAAGCAAAAGGGCCAATAACATAACCTTTTTTTACTTCCTTCTCTAACAGAGCTGAAACTACGTCGGGCTCTGATAGAGCAGATTGAAGGTTTTTAGTCACAAAGGAAGATGTAAGTTGGGAAAGGATGCCCACCCGAAACCCTTGGGACAAACCGGTGATTAAGTAATCAACAAAAGTTGGGTCGGGGTGAAAAGAGAGATAGCTAGAGAGAACTGGAATATTAATAGGTGTTGATGGGTGTCTGTTCAGAATTTTTTCCGAATTTGGGCCTTCCCTCGGGTTGCTGGCCTGTACCGGCGAGGGCAGACTGATTTCGGGTGTGGATCCTTGCAAAAGCTACAAACATGAGCAAATTTATATTGAGAAAAAGTACAAACAGATTCATTGAAATTATTACATAGGTTAATGCAGTTAAATTCCACAATAGGGTGACCTCTACGGTCAAGAGGAGCTGTTACGTTTTCAGTACTATGGACAGCGGCCTGATCTTTGGTAGCGAATGCTTTAGGGCAGAATGAAGCCGAGTGTCCGTGAGCGCTGCATATAGCACATGATAAGATCTTTTGACCGCCAAAATGACGGACGAGCAGTTCAGTGTCTGTGATGGACCAGTTCAGTTTTGTGTTGTACAGACAAATGAAAGAAGCGGATTTAGCAGTGAAAGGTTTATGATATTCATAAAATAATGTCCCTCCATATCTTTGATTAAAATCCGCCATCATTGATAAGTAAAGATCGAGTTCTTCCCTTCGATCTGGGAAAGCTTGGCACAAAATGTCTCGGTAAATGCTGAAAGCGATAACGAATTCGCCAAATGAGAGATTACGTTGTAATCTGGGATCAGACGTTTTGAGAAATACTGCCACGTCACCACAATCCACCATTTGTCTGGCAGCTGCGGGTGAAGGAAGCAATAAAGTTGCCAGGTTTATATCCTTACCTTGGATGATGTTAGCTCTTATTTAGGGAGACACCGTGACTGCAGCAGGTGAAACAAAACGCCTACCAAACTCTTGGGCTGGAAGAGCCGTGGAGAGACTGAAGTTTGATGTAACGGGCGGGGCAGAAACCTGTTGGAATGGCGTCTGGATCGTATGATGAGAAGCTGGAAGTGCAGAGGAGGTCGAAGGCAGACACGATGAAAAGCTTAATCCGGCAGGTGGAGGAAGATCCGTTGGAATTACTAGAGATCTTGAAGGAGGATTTGCTGAAAGGTTAGAAGTCGCGAAGGAATTTTCGAATTTCGAAACCTTCGATTCTAAGCCTTTGACAGTGTCTGAAAGGCTATGAACGACCTGAATGAGCTGCGAATTAACATCCACGGATCCGGAGACGGCCGTGGGAGAAGTTATCCGTACTGACTGCGAGGATCTTTTGGCTGGATGTGGAGAAGATGACTTGGCTGCCCTCTTCTTGCCGGCTTGCTTAGTCTGGCCTGACGGCGCTGAAGTTGAAGCAGCGTGAACTACGACACAGTGGAAGAGGAGATGGTGGGACAAAATCCTCTTCGGAATCTGAATATGCTCACACGATATGTCTGTTAGAAGACATTTGTAAGGTTTGCAACTGACGCTACATTAATGAAGTGTGCGTCAGCATCTGCGAACTCAGACAAGGAGTAAGTACCAATCTTTTATACTCCAAGTGTTAGATAATGATTGGTTAGATCTGAATTAATAGTGACGTAACATTTGAGTCTTCCCGGCAGAACTTGCGCTAGAGCTTCATTTATTTTTAACAACTGCACTGTTTAAAACTGTCTTCACCCTGTATCTAGATATGTCTCTGATGAAAATCAAAAGCTGCTTGGTCTCCAAAGGTGGGGCCAGGTTTACCTACTCCACCAAGGTCTAAACTGCTGGTTCTCTAAACAGCATTTGTTCAGAAAGGTCATGCTAGCTGAGACAAAAATAAATCGTATGCATGAAATATGTAGAAATACTACTTTGACTTGATTTACTAAATGTGTCTGATATAACATTGCCATCTTGTGGATAGAAATTGTAATTACACATACTATCATTTCCCTGCTGAAAAATCCAGCTAAAACCAACCTAAGCTGGTTAGCTGGTCTTAGCTGATTTAAGCTGGAAGTAGCTGGTTTTAGCTGGTCTCCCAGCCTGGGTTAGCTGGTGTTCAACTGGTTTAAGCTGGTCTCCCAGACTGGGTTAGCTGGTGTTCAGCTGGTTTAAGCTGGTCTCCCAGCCTCCCAGTCTCCTAGCTAACCAAAACCCCTCTAAAACCAGCCATGACCAGGCTGGGAGACCAGCTAAAACCAGTCTGACCAGCTTAGGCTGGTTTTAGCTGGATTTTTCAGCAGGCTACTTCGATCGTCGATCAATGTACTCCTTTAAAATGGACCTTTAAAATAACATGTTTCCTGTTCGTGAAATGAAATGTGCCCAGCTAGACAAGTTCAGAGAGAGCAGTTGCTCTGGACAAGTTATAAAAACCTTCTTGAAGTAAATTCTTAATATCTTTACAAACGGCAAAGGCAACTTCAGAATAAACATGAAACGCATGGATTAGCTCTCGATATCGCTTATAGATCAGACTCTGGATGAGATCAGTGAATCAGGCCACTAAATGATGGCTGAATCAACATCAATAAATAACTAACTTCATCTGACCAAAACTTCTTTTGCTATAATACTGTAATGTACTTCAGAAACATAATGTACTTACAGCAGTCAGAGAAAAACTGAAATTCAAGCGTCAAGAGCCCAACTAAACTAAAGCAAACACTTATCTTCATAACGGTGACTTCAAACTTTATTATTTTCAATAAAACAGGTTGATTATGGACTGCAATGACCTAATATCACGTTTACAATGTAATTCAGAGGTCGTAGACATGTCTGTTTATAGAATGCTGTTTTTAAATACTGATTCTCAAGAGTCTGGAAAAGTGCAGTTGAACTATTGAAATGGGATTGTTTAACATAATTGATCTTGTAGCTTCCTCTTGTTAGGAAATGTCTGAAAACAAAACAGGTTTCACAACCTGTTGAAATATGTTCACCTTGGTCTGTTTGTGTAAATCATGCAACGTCAACTGGCGGCCCGCGGGCCAAATCCGGCCCGCCAGAGATTTCCATCCGGCCCCCAGAATAATACTGAATTCAGGAATAGCCTTGTAAGAGGAAAAAAGTTTAGGGCTGGTCCGAATACCATTTTTTGAGCTTCGAAGCTTCGGTAGTAATGAACATCAACTCTTCGGAGAGAGGGGCTGAACATATTTTTCTCTCTAATAAAGGCAGGAATCTGTGTCTGTATGTCCGTTTGCATTTTTATTATTTCGAGAACCGTTCATCCAATCGACTTCACAAGGCAGTGCAGTGTCGCATTTGGTGCAATATAGATGGACACGCGAGACGCGTCACATTCAGAATTAATAAACTTTTAGTAAACTACAGTCAGAACAGCGCGAGCGGGAAGCGGCGCACCTCATGCGGGCAGGGCTTATGCTCCGAGAACGGACACTGCACTAGTGATATAAAACGCACACACACAGGTCTGTTAAATTAAGCAATACTTTTAAGGTAGTCTAATATTTTTCTGACTAACAAATTGGCACAGTAAGGGTAGATTTAAATAAAGAAAAACGAAATTTAAATAAAGAAAAAACGAAATTTAAATAAAGAAAAAACGAAATTTATATAAACAAAAACGAAATTTAAATAAAGAAAAAACGAAATTTAAATAAAGAAAAATGAAATTTAAATAAAGAAAAACGAAATTAAGTTAAATCAAAAACGAGATTAATTTAGATTGATAATAACGGGTAAAAATGCTAATACATTTTGTTTCTATTATTGTATTTTCCACAGTGTCAAAGCAACAAAACACAAGCTCAGACATGCACTTCGGTCCATACAAACTCCGCTGTTCTGAACACTCCCGTTGCTGGAACACGGTGTGCAAACTCCAACCTGTTAAATATGGGAGCCGAAATAAAAACGGACACGCCACGCAGCTGAGACGCTCACGCAGCCAGTGTGTCGCCGGCCTTATTCAAGGGGGAATGAGAACAGTTTTGCGGGGGATCCCAGGTGTGCAAAAAATAAAAATAAAAAAAATATTCGAATGTCAAATTTTCAAATCGAATACCAACCCACCGAACGAATATTTGAATATTCAGGTCCGTTCCATATTTATTTATTTTTAAATCTAACGGAAAAAAAAACCCTTCTGAAAAGTAGCTTGTGCCATAGCCTGCCTTCAGTCAAGAATGACGATAAACGCGTTGCTCTCATTGAACATCTTTTATTGTTTCACGTGCTCATTTTTTCACAAATGTCAAAATTTTCCTTGCCTGGGATTAGCGCACAATTGCGTGACAGTGATGGACAGCTTGACAGCCTCACAAATATGAAGCCTAAAATATCGCTATCGCCCCCTGGTGGCTTGCTGCAGTACAGGTAATATGTAAAAAATAAAATAAATTTGGAATTAGAATTAGTATATCAAATAATAACATATTAGGATACAATTCAAATTTTATTTTATATTACGAGTATCTGGCCCTTACAGTGTCTGCAGAGAAAAATTCTGGCCCTTGGACAAATATAGTTGATGACCCCTGGTGTAAATGATAAAGAGTATAAGCTATCTATAAAAGAGCATCTTGGTAGGATGTCAACATTTAAACAGCTTTCAAGTTTTTTTTTGTTTTACATTTATATCATTAGATATTTGAGTAAGGTATAACCCAATACTTACATTTCAAATGTAATTTGCATTTTCTTTTAACAAAATCCAGTCGTCACAGACACGCAATGAATCTTGGGATAAGCTAGGCTGTGATATTTAGTTCTACAGTATAGTTTACTAGTTCTATCCGTCGCGGTCCATGGAAAGAAGTATGCACATATGATTTGGAGGCCACATTTAAAGTAGTTATTGAATTAGGACAGCCTTTGTCGCGCCTTTGAATGCAGCCTCTGAAATGGGACACATCTTACACATACAACGTGTACATCCAAATATATTCATATCCCTTTGCTATATTATACCTGACTTTGCTCATCAAATAACCCAGACAAAATGATGAAATATAAATATTTGTCTTTTATAACAGGAATGTGGATATCAGTTGACAAAGCAATAATTTAATCAGCAATCATGAGGCAAAAGCAGCTTTCAAACAAGAGATATTTGAAGGCTTTGACAGATATTGAAGGCTGTTGTCAGTTGGCTGTCTTCCTGGAGCTTCAATCAAAGCAAAATCCAGGTGGCAGAAGATGATACACTTGAGTCATTTAAAGCAACATGGTGTAGTTAATATTCACATCTGATTTTTGTCTTGCCATACATCACTGCAGCCAACTCTCAATGTTTCAATAGAGATAAACTCATCTCTATCTGATGAAAATGATCAGTGTTAATGAACAAATAAATATCAAATCTAGGCTGATCCTTTAAATTTTTTGATTCTACATCTTCCTGCTAATAATCAATGTATTTGTCTTAATTTTTTTTTCTTCTTTCTCTTCTTTTTTCATTTACGTTTTAAGAGTATTATGATGTCTTTTTGAGTTTGGGGAGATCAATTAGCTCACTCTGAGGACAAACATGTTTACATTGCATCACTGCTAGGGTCATTACCTCTTACCCTCATGAGATGAGAGCAGCCTGGGGTTAATTAGGGCAGGAATCATTCACACAGATTAGACCTGATTTGTTTCTGTCTCAGAATTGCCGTAATAAGACAAACAAATGAGTCACTTTGCCAATGTTTTTTATTTTATTTTATTTTATTTTTTTATTTAGAAACAGGTTGTTTGGGAGTCATTAGGTTGTTTATGAGTGTCTATTTCTCCCTTTGGGTTGTCATTTCTTTATACAGTATGAGTCACAAATGGAAGCATTTACAATGAGATTTTCTGACTGCATTTTGTTATAAACAGTGTTGGGGAAAGTTATTTTTAAAAGTAATGCATTATAATATTGTGTTACTCCCTAAAAAATTAACTAATTCCCTTAGTTACTTTTTATGGTAAGTAATGTGTTAAGTTACTTTTTCTCCTGGGCTGGGTTTGCTTGTTTGTTTTTTAATAAAGAAAAAAGTTCTATTTTTGGCAAATGTAAAGGTCCTTTTACACAAAAAGTGAAATGAATAAGCTTCAGGTTGAAGGAAATGCACATCTGTATAGTAGAGGGCATAGCTCAAACAAACCTTTCAGCTGTGCTGCCATTCTGGATTGCAGAAGAATCGGATGCAGGAGAAAAAAGCTTAACACTCTTTCTTCAGCAATAAAAACAAAAAATTGAAACAAATGTGATGTTTAAAGTAGTCCTGTCGCCCAAGTTCTATCAAGCCATTAGTGGGTGGTAAACCCAAGCATATCGGATGTCAGTACTTGTGCTTTAACAAGTCTTTTCTTAAACACTATATACCTTCTAATTATTTAACCAAAAATATCTGCCTTCCATTTACAATGCAGTGGTTTAAAATTCTCTAACAGCAGATGGAGAGGACTGCTGTGTTCCAACTCAATCCTCATCATTAATCAGGTAATTTTTCTTTGCAAATACTGGTGGTGGTGGTGGTGTTTTATCCCGTTTAAGGTTATCGCGTATGTGTGGCTGAGGTTTGCCGTTGTCGCCACACAAGCTATCGTGTGCGTGTGGCCTAACATGGCCGTTGTTGCCATTCAAGCCCATTGTGTATGTGTGGCCTAGGTTTGCCATTGTTGCCGCTCAAGCTATCGTGTGCGTGTGGCCTAACATGGCCGTTGTTGCCGTTCAAGCCCATTGTGTATGTGTGGCCTAGGTTTGCCGTTGTTGCCACTCAAGCCCATCGTGTGCGTGTGGCCTAATGTGGCTGTCGGCGCCACCCAAGGTTATCGTGTATGTGTGGCCTAACGAGGCTGTTGTCGCTATTCAAGCCCATCGTGTATGTGTGGCCAAGGTTTGCCTTTGCCGCTGCCCAAGGTTTTCGTGTATGTGTGGCCTAACGTGGCCATTGTCGGCGCTCAAGCCCATCGTGTATGTGTGGCCTAACGTGGCCGTTGTCGCCGCTCAAGCCCATCGTGTATGTGGCCTAACGTGGCCGTTGTCGCCGCTCAAACCCATCGTGTATGTGTGGCCTAACGTGGCTGTTGTCGCCGCTCAAGGCTATCATGTCTGTGTGTCGCCGTTCAAGGCTGTCGTGTCTGTGTGGCCTAACGTGGCCGTTGTCGCCGTTCAAGGCTATTGTGTATGTGTGGCCTAATGTGGCTGTCGTCTCTGTAGTCTTACCCTCTTGGTCTTTTCTTTTTCTTGCCTTCCTCTCATCTAGTCTGTTGTGCTTTTAACTGCTTTCGCCATTTTCTCACACCATGGTGAAGTTGCTTTCTTGCACTGACGAGCATTGTAGTTTTTTCATGTTTAATTAATTTTTATCTCTGTTTCAGGAACTGCAAGATCCAACACTGGTGGGTATATATTTCCTCAGTTTTTGGGGGTTCGGGCTAGGCTCCATCCGGTGGGATAATTCTCCACCATTTTTTGGGGGTCGGCTATGCCCCTGCCTTCATCTTCAGGCAGGAAATGCAGAGTCCGCAACCCTTAAGGATCTGAGCTACGGACGGGGCCTACGTCAAAAAACTTTCTTACAACATTTTGCTTGCTGATTGTTAATAAATATGGTTGTCATGTTATCTTACCTCCCCGAGTCTTTCTGGTAGAAATGAAAGCTCTAGCGTAAGTTCTGAAAGAAAGACTCAATGTTACGTCACCAATTAGTTTAGAGCTAACCAATAATTATCTTGCACTTGGAGTATATAAGATTGCTGACACGTTTGAGTCCGCAGATGCTGATGAAAACCTTCACCTCCATCCTCCCCACCACCATCAGGATGGTCCCTGTCCATACTTCCCAGGGGGTCGGCTATGCCCCTGCCTTCATCTTCAGGCAGGAAATGCAGAGTCCGCAACCCTTAAGGATCTGAGCTACGGACGGGGCCTACGCCAAAGAACTTTCTTACAACATTTTGCTTGCTGATTGTTAATAAATATGGTTGTCGTGTTATCTTACCTCCCCGAGTCTTTCTGGTAGAACTACTTTTTTCTTGTGTTCAGGTAGGCGATATGGCAGGCTGCGAACCACCACACCTGGCTCTGTCTTGATATGGTGCTGAATGAGGTTTGTACGGCCAGGTAGGGGAGAAAACACGTCCACAAACTCTGCCTGTAATTTGGTTAAATCAATGAGCTGGGAGGGCAAGAGATGATCGCCTCCTGGGGCCAGTGCGAGAGATTCTTTTTTTATGTTCGCCTCTGGCCCGAGATCATCCTCTCTGCTAATCACCATTTTTTAGAAGACTGAGGTGGTAAACTTGACATGCTCCCCTCCTATCTGAGCGTATTACCTCATAATCGAGATCCCCAACTTCCCGTGTGACCTCAAACGGTCCTTGCCACTTTGCAAGTAATTTTGAACTTGACGTTGGGAGCAATACAAGCACTTTATCTCCCGGTGCAAATTTATGCAAATTGGTCCCCCTGTTATACATCCGGCTCTGTTTGTCCTGGGCCTGTAACAAATTATCCATAGAAAGCCGCCCCAAAGTGTGAAGTTTTGTTCTCAGGTCCAGCACATACTGAATTTTGTTTTTTGATTGAGAAGGTCAGTCCTCCCAAGTTTCTCTTATGATGTCTAGCACCCCTCTGGGCTGACGACCATAGAGCAACTCGAAGGGGGAAAACCCTGTGGAGGCTTATGGGACCTCTCGCACAGCTAACAACAGGGGTTCCAACCATCTATCCCAATTTTTGGCGTCTTCCTGCACGAATTTACGAATCATTGTTTTAAGCGTGCGATTAAAACGTTCGACCAGCCCGTTTGTTTGTGGGTGAAAGACGCTGGTGCAAACCGATTTAATGCCCAATAATGTCCATGACATAAACGCTGTGCCCTGATCAGTGAGGATTTCCTTGGGAATCAATGCGTCAGCAACACTCTTAGCGGAAATGTTGTGGAGAGCCACTGCTTCCGGATATTGTGTTGCATAATCCACAATGACTAATGCAAAACGATGTCCTCTTGCTGATCGCTCTAATGGCCCGATGAGGTCCAGGTCAATTCTCTCGAAGGGGACGTGCACTAATGGGAGTGGGCGCAAAGGCGCTTTTGGGGTGGCCGGTGGGTTTACCAACTGACATTCACGACAAGCCGCGCACCACCTGCACACATTCTCGTGAATGCCCGGCCAAAAAAATCGGGTCATGAGGCGATTTAGTGTCGTCACCTGTCCTAAATGACCAGCCATTGGATTAGAAGGAGCCGCTTGGAAAAGCATTTACCTGTGGCTCCTAGGAACTAACAACTGGGTTGCATCTTCTTTTGTCTGAGCATCTTGGGTCACTCGATACAACCTATAATTGTATAAATATTTTTTATAATTGCAAAATATGGATAAGTAAGCGGTTGTCCAGCATGGAGAGGCTGACCATCGATGGTAGTGACCTGTTCAAATGCACGTTTCAGCGTCTCATCCTGAGACTGCTCCAGGGGAAAATCATCGCGCTCCGAGAGAATGGGTCTCTCGATTTTGTTCTGTTCCCCTGAGGCAGTACTCAGTGGTCCCGGTTCAGTCTCTCCCGGCTGCACACTCGCGTTCCCCTCCAGTGCACTTTTTCCCCAAGAGGCATCCGTACATAAAGCCCCCCAAAATTCTGTAAACGCCGGCCAATTGGTTCCCAAAATTAACGGATGCCGTAGGTGCGGGTTAACTGCCACCTCAACACTATGCTTTTGGTTCCGGAATTGAATAATGACTGGCACGATAGGATACTCCACCACATCCCCTTGCACATACCACACCTTAACCACGCGGCTAGTATCCAATGCCCCGGATTGTATCAGACTTTGATGGATCGAGGTTTGGTTACATCCTGAATACACCAATGCCTGATAGGTACCCCCCTTGATACTCACAGGTATTTGGTACCATCCAGCTTGACCGGGGGCAGCCTGCGGGACATCCGGGACCCGGACCATTGTCCCCACCTCCATAACCGGACACCTGTCCACAAAATGCTCCGGGTCCCCGCAACGCCAGCAGGCCGACCCAGACCTCCCCGCCGCTCCAGTGGTAGAGAGAGGGTTAAGCGGCTGACGTGGAGAGAGTGGAGAAACAGGAGCGGGGTCCCCCCTGGGCGGGACTCGTGGAGCTGAATATGAAACCTGGTTATTCCCGCTCTGCCCTGGGGGCGGGACTCGAGGAGGGCCAGGCGGACGGGACCTAGGTAAAGGGACAGGTCGAGAGAGAGAAGGAGATGGAAGAGAGGGAGAGAGAGAAGCTGATGGGAGGGGTTCGCCGACCCCGGGGCACGCCACCATGTGGTCCTCTGTGAGGTGGATGGCCAACTCCAACGACGTGGGGCGGTGGCACTGGACCCGCTCGGCTGTTCTCCTCGGAAGCCGAGTGACGAACTGTTCCAGTACCACTCAGTCGATGATCCTCTTCACATCGCTCCCGTCGGCCAGCAGCCATTTGCGGCAGGAGTCCCGGAGCTGTTGGGCCATTACGAAGGGCCGGCCGGACTCGGCCAGCTCCAAGGACCAGAACCGCTGGCGATGTTGTTCAGGGCTCCGGCCGACCCGCTGGATGATGGCCCTCTTCAGGTCATCAAAGACCAGGAGATTCTGCACCGGAATCTGCTGTGCCGCTACCTGGGACTCCCCGGAAAGCAGCGGGACCAGGCGCATCGGCCACTGGTCCCTGGGCCACCCACAGACCTCCGCGGTCTTTTCAAAAAGATCCAGGAACATCTCCGGGTCGTCCTCAGGCCCCATTTTGTTGAGTGGGAGGTGGGTGGGCACAGCTCGTTGGTCCGTGGCTTCCGGCCGAACCTCCCGTTCCATCGAGCTCCGGAACCTCTCGCGGTCCTCCTGCTGGGCTTGGAGGACGGCCTGGAACCGCCTCTCCTGATTCTGTCTCAAGTCCAGCAGGGCCTGGTGTTGGTCTTGTTGCATGACCGCGAGGGATGTAATGATCTCCGCAAACGGCGCTGTGGAGGACGCTTGCATGGCGGCGGCTTCCGTCTTCCTTCCCGGGTTTCGGCACCAGTGTAACAGAGTTTGTGTGTGAGGAAGGAAGAGGACAGGGTCGGCTTTGACTACTGGCTGCTTTTATTCACAAATTCTTCAAAACAAAGGGGTGCAGACTGGCACAAAACAGTCATAAATAAACGTTCATTCACTCCAAAATCAAATAGACGGGAATCCAGGATTGTGGCAGCCAGTAGTCCTTCTCTCTCTCGCTCGCTCCTGCTTCTCCTGGCGTTTTGTACTCTGTCCACGGCAATTACTGAAACAGGAGACAGGTGTTTGTTATTTGCGCTTAACCCACTCACTCACCGCGCGTCTCCTGCCTCTCTCTCCCGCTGCAGACTTCGCTGAACCACGCCCCCCTTGCCACAGTTTGTTTTAGCGGGTCAGGCAGCTTTTTTTGAGCTTCTGTTCATGTTCATTGATCAATGTTTATATGTGAATAAAAGCCTAAATTCAATCTGTTCATTATATAAAGCATTTGAACCTCTTCAGAAAATTTTGACTAAACCACTCAATTCAAATTGATTAGTTTTACGATCTCTTTATGAAATTTTTGAAGCAGTCTATGGAGGGACAGAAAGCTCTCAGATTTCATCAAAAACATCTTAATTTGTGTTCCGAAGATGAACGAAAGTCTTACGGGTTTGGAACAACATGAGGGTGACTAATTAATGACAGAATTTTCTTTTTTCTGTGAACTAACCCTTTAATAAAGTGAGATTAAATACATAAAGTATACTTGTGTAATATCATATTTAATTATTGCAGGCTTGCATAATATTCTGAGTTTGCATTTCACTGTTTTTATTCATTTTAGGAATACTAAATCTGCTTTTGTGCAAGTAAGATGAGTAAATGCCTGCTCACATTTAGTCTAGAACTACAATAACCATCATGTTTACACGCCTCTACACTTACAATTCCTCTCATGGGGACAGGAGAGCTGTCAGTCAATGAATAGGACAACAAAGTAACTTGAGTTATTTATTTGAAAAAGTAACTCAGATATTTTGTAAATTTAAAAGCAATGCATTACTAGTTACTTGAAAAAAGTAATCTGGTTACATAACTCACTTTACTTATAATGTGTTACTCCCAACACTGGTTCTATATTTGTAAGGCCAAACAATGTTCATTCTTAACATCTTAAGATAACTTTTTGTCTGACCAATGACAGACTGGAAACATTCACTAATCTGGAGAGGCTGTGACCCCTCGAAACACCTCGAATTAAGATATTTTGTCATTCCAATAGCCTCTGGCCAGCTCAAATCCTTTGTACAGGGTAAGCATTGATTAAAATGAATTCTGATTAGCTTGTGCTATCAAAGCTAATCATGTGGTTTTCTTTATGCAATTATGAAGACAAAAAACATAAAGGACTGTGAAAATTGTTTATTTTACTCTCCAAATTGAGGCAGATGTCTACTCTGATGTGTTTTACTGTGGCAGCAATGTTTAGTCATGCACAATAAGATTCTTAAATGAAACAGTGCCTTCAGGTGTTTCATTTTAAATCAATTTAAACTACTCAAAAATAACAGCAACCACTTAATATATTTAAATGTAATTATGGAAAGAAAGAAAGAAAGAAAGAAAGAAAGAATAGAAAGAAAGAATATATATATTTTATTGTTGTTACAAAAATTAACACAAAAACAGATTAATTAATGACACTTAAGGCACTTAATTAGTTATACCATCAATAATCTCTCATTAGTGAAGCAAAAACCACTAATGAATGTCTTTTCTCTCAAGACTATTACATACCAGAGGTTCTTTAATGACACCTCTGGAGGACAAATTGGATAATATATTTCGGAAAACAGATTATCAAGTTAACATTCAGGATTCACAGTGATCCGGCACTGTGAAGCAAAGCCGAAAACTGCAGTGAAGACAACAGTGCGGTTTGCATGATCCACAAACCACCACAACATTGTTACATGTTTGCATATGAAAGACGGTCATTGTAACGTTATATTTATTTTTTCATTCTTGTTGCTGAATTTGATGCTTAAGCCATCAAATAACACAGGTGAATTGTAAAGCACTGGCTGTTTGTGACTGTTTCTCATAGGTATCTGGTTTCTCATTCACTGAAAGCAAAGCACACCACAATCAAGTTGTGCCCTAAAGGAAGGACGGCCATGCAGAATGCCAGCAATCCTGCCCCCAACAACTCCATCATTCAGCCTGCAGGATTTTACATTGTTGGCTTAATTTCAATGCCATACAATAATATCTATGTCATGTTCCTCACTGTGCTTTATGTGATCACAGTCATATGCAATGTCTTTCTGATCACTATCATTTTCTATGACCACCGACTGCATGTCCCAAAGTTCATGGCTGTTGGTAATCTGGCTTTTGTTGATCTTGTTCTCAGCACTTCTCTTGTGCCTGGCATGATAAAGACTTACCTTGTTCTTGACAATTTTGTGCCATTCAAACTGTGCCTTGCGCAAATGTACATTTACTATGGTTTTTTATTCCTTGAGTCATTTTCCATATGTGTTCTTTCCTATGACAGATTCATTGCGATCTGCTTACCTTTAAGACAGGAGTCTATAAACACAAACACCAGAATGGCTTACATAATTGTTGCAATTTGGATCTTTGGTCTTACTACAATATCCTACGGCACTTCATCCATCCTGGCCGTCTCGTTTTGTGGCTCTCTTCAGCACAACAGCTATTTTTGCGATTTTACTGTTTTAAAACTTGCTTGCAGTGATACGACGCACCAGTGGAATTTTGCCACTGCTTTAAATATACTCTTCATGTTTGTACCTTTGACTTTTATTTTCTTTACTTACATGGGTATATTGATCGCTGTATTTAGAATGAAGAATAATCAGAGCCGTTATAAGGCACTGGCCACGTGCACCGAACACCTCATGTTAGTGGCCATATTCTTCATTCCAATTTTTATTATCTTCAATCTTGGATTTTCTGGAATTATTATAAACCCAAATGTAAGAATGGTGTGCTTGTCTTTGTCGTCCCTCATCACACCCTGTGTGAATCCCATCATTTACTCATTGAAAACTAAAGAGGTTAGAAGCAGGATTTATTCTTTGTTAACCCACAGACTGTCTGTTCATCCTCTAAAAAATACACAATAATGTTTTAAACATAATTGTGATTCAAGTGAGATTATTCATGTTATTGATGTTATTTTGGAGGCTTTCTGTGATGCTTCATGTATTGTTTATTTTAATGCATTGCATTTCAGATTTAAATCTCCAATTCTACTTTGATCTACGGGTAATTTGTAAAAATGAATTTTCTTGATTAAATTGTAACATTGATTTAATTGTCATAGAAGGCACATCTCCATGTTTTCTCTCATTGTAAAGATTGCTGTATGCAGCCAGTTTTTGTTTGCTACTTTAAATAATGCATATTCTTTAAGATCTTAATTTATTTAAGAATGGACAGAAATAATATATAGTTAGTATGATAGCAATGTTTTATATTCACAAAATGTTTACATGTCTGAAAAAGCTGTCAATAATGTGAGTGCAGTGTTCATCTGAAATTGTGGCTTTTGATTGTCCATGTTACTCAATTCCTCATCAACCTTATTCTGTATTTTTATGTCACACTCATAAAACTTTCTTAAAGTTTCTAACTTAAAGTATTTCTTTTTAATAACTGCACTGTTTAAAACTTCACCCTGTATCTTACAGTAGATATGTCTCTGAAGAAAATCAAAAGCTGCTTGGTCTCCAAAGCTGGGGCCAGGTTTACCTACTCCACCAAGGTCTAAACTGCTGGTTCTCTAAACAGCATTTGTTCCGAAAGGTCATGCTAGCTGAGACAAAAATAAATCATATGCATGAAATATGTAGAAATACTATGACTTGATATACTAAATGTGATATAACATTGCCATCTTGTGGATAGAAATTGTAATTACACATATTATCATTTTACCCTGCTGAAAAATCCAGCTAAAACCAACCTAAGCTGGTCTCCCAGCCTCCCAGTCTCCTAGCTAACCAAAACCCCTCTAAAACCAGCTATGACCAGGCTGGGAGACCAGCTAAAACCAATCTGACCATCTTAGGCTGGTTTTAGCTGGATTTTTCAGCAGGCTACTTACGTCGATTAATGTACTCCATTAAAATGGACCTTTAAAATTTAACATGTTTCCTGTTCGTGAAATGAAATGTGCCCAGCTAGACAAGTTCAGAGAGAGCAGTTGCTCTGGACAAGTTATAAAAACCTTCTTGAAGTAAATTCTTAATATCTTTACAAACGGCAAAGGCAAGTTCAGAATAAACATGAAACGCACAGATTAGCTCTCGATATTGCTTATAGATCAGACTCTGGATGAGATCAGTGAATCAGGCCACTAAATGATGGCTGAATCAACATCAATAAATAACTAACTTCATCTGACCAAAACTTCTTTTGCTATAATGCTTTAATGTACTTCATTAAAGTACATTAAAGCAGTCGTGGCCTAATGGATAGATAGTCGGACTTGTAACCCAAAGGTCATGGGTCCTGCAGGGATTGTCGGTGAGGGGAGTGAATATCCAGCGCTCTCTCCACCCTCAATACCATGACTGAGGTGTGACCCTTGAGCAAGGCACCGTACCCCCAACTGCTCCCCGGGTTCCGCAGCAATGGCTGCCCACTGCTCCGGGTGTGTGTTCACGGTGTGTGTGTGTTCACTGCTGTGTGTGTGCACTTGGATGGGTTAAATGCAGAGCACAAATTCTGAGTATGGGTCACCATACTTGGCCACATGTCATTTCACTTCACACTTCACTTCACTTCACTTCAGAAACATAATGTACTTACAGCAGTCAGAGAAAAACTGAAATTCAAGCGTCAAGAGCCCAACTAAACTAAAGGAAACACTTATCTTCATAACGGTGACTTCAAACTTTATTATTTTCAATAAAACAGGTTGATTATGGACTGCAATGACCTAATATCACGTTTACAATGTAATTCAGAGGTCGTAAACATGTCTGTTTATAGAATGCTGTTTTTAAATACTGATTCTCAAGAGTCTGGAAAAGTGCAGTTGAACTATTGAAATGGGATTGTTTAACCTGATTGATCTTGTAGCTTCCTCTTTTTAGAAAATGTCTGAAAACAAAACAGGTTTCACAACCTGTTGAAATATGTTCACCTTGGTCTGTTTGTGTAAATGATAAAGAGTATAAAGAGTATAAAGAGTCGCGGTCCATGGAAAGAAGTATGCACATATGATTTGGAGGCCACATTTAAAGTAGTTATTGAATTAGGACAGCCTTTGTCGCGCCTTTGAATGCAGCCTCTGAAATGGGACGCATCTTACACATACAACGTGTACATCCAAATATATTCATATCCCTTTGCTATATTATACCTGACTTTGCTCATTAAATAACCCAGACAAAATGATGAAATATAAATATTTGTCTTTTATAACAGGAATGTGGATATCAGTTGACAAAGCAATAATTTAATCAGCAATCATGAGGCAAAAGCAGCTTTCAAACAAGAGATATTTGAAGGCTTTGACAGATATTGAAGGCTGTTGTCAGTTGGCTGTCTTCCTGGAGCTTCAATCAAAGCAAAATCCAGGTGGCAGAAGATGACACACTTGAGTCATTTAAAGCAACATGGTGTAGTTAATATTCACATCTGATTTTTTTCTTGCCATACATCACTGCAGCCAACTCTCAATGTTTCAATAGAGATAAACTCATCTATATCTGATGAAAATGATCAGTGTTAATCAACAAATAAATACCAAATCTAGGGTGACTTAAGTTGATCCTTTAAATTTTTTGATTTTACATCTTCCTGCTAATAATCAATGTATTTGTCTTAATTTTTTCCTTTTTCTCTTCTTTTTTCATTTACGTTTTAAGAGTATTATGATGTCTTTTTGAGTTTGGGGAGATCAGTTAGCTCGCTCTGAGGACAAACATGTTTACATTGTATCACTGCTAGGGTCATTACCTCTTACCCTCATGAGATGAGAGCAGCCTGGGGTTAATTAGGGCAGGAATCATTCACACAGATTAGACCTGATTTGTTTCTGTCTCAGAATTGCTGTAATAAGACAAACAAATTAGTCACTTTGCCAATGTTTTTTATTTTATTTATTTATTTATTTTTTTAATTTGGAGACAGGTTGTTTGGGAGTCATTAGGTTGTTTATGAGTGTCTATTTCTCCCTTTGGGTTGTCATTTCTTTATACAGTATGAGTCACAAATGGAAGCATTTACAATGAGATTTTCTGACTGCATTTTGTTATAAACAGTGTTGGGGAAAGTTATTTTTTAAAAGTAATACATTATTATATTGCGCTACTCCCTAAAAAAGTAACTAATTCCCTTAGTTACTTTTTATGGTAAGTAATGTGTTACGTTACTTTTTCTCCTGGGCTGGGTTTGCTTGTTTGTTTTTTAATAACAAAGAAAAAAGTTATATTTTTGGCAAATATAAAGGTCCTTTTACACAAAAAGTTAAATGAATAAGCTTCAGGTTGAAGGAAATGCACATCTGTATAGTAGAGGGCATAGCTCAAACAAACCTTTCAGCTGTGCTGCCATTCTGGATTGCAGAAGAATCGGATGCAGGAGAAAAAAGCTTAACACTCTTTCTTCAGCAATAAAAACAAAAAACTGAAACAAATGTGATGTTTAAAGTAATTTTTTGCTTATTAGTATGGTTGAATTGGATAATCAGTAGGAAATACATAAAGTATTAGTTCACCCAAAAAAAAAAAAAAAATTAGTTAAAGTATAAAATGGTAGTTAAAGTGGCTAAAGTATTAGTTCACCCAAAAGTTGTAGTAAACCAACGGAAGCTCAAGCATGTTTGCTTGACATGCAAGAACCAATTTCATTCTTGTGTTAGGCAGCACGTTTGAGCTTCCGCAAGAGGTTTGTTTTAAGCGGGTCAGGCAGGTTTGGTTGAGCTTCTGTTCATGTTCATTGATCAATGTTTATATGTGAATAAAAGCCTAAATTCAATCTGTTCATCATATAAAGCAATTGAACCTCTTCAGAAAATTTGGACTAAACCACTCAATTCAAATGGATTAGTTTTACAATCTCTTTATGACATTTTTGAAGCAGTCTATGGAGGGACAGAAAGCTCTCAAATTTCATCAAAAACATCTTAATTTGTATTCCGAAGATGAACGAAAGTCTTACGGGTTTGGAACAACATGAGGGTGACTAATTAAAGACAGAATTTTCTTTTTTTCTGTGAACTATAACCCTTTAATAAAGTGAGATTAAATACATAAAGTATACTTGTGTAATATCATATTTACTGTAATTATTGCAGGCTTGATAATATTCTGAGTTTGCATTTCATTGTTTTTATTCATTTTAGGAATACTAAATCTGCTTTTGTGCAAGTAAGATGAGTAAATGCCTGCTCACATTTAGTCTAGAACTACAATAACCATCATGTTTACACGCCTCTACACTTACAATTCCTCTCATGGGGACAGGAGAGCTGTCAGTCAATGAATAGGACAACAAAGTAACTTGAGTTATTTATTTGAAAAAGTAACTCAGATATTTTGTAAATTTAAAAGCAATGCATTACTAGTTACTTGAAAAAAGTAATCTGGTTACATAACTCACTTTACTTATAATGTGTTACTCCCAACACTGGTTCTATATTTGTAAGGCCAAACAATGTTCATTCTTAACATCTTAAGATAACTTTTTGTCTGACCAATGGCAGACTGGAAACATTCACTAATCTGGAGAGGCTGTGACCCCTCGAAACACCTCGAATTAAGACATTTTGTCATTCCAATAGCCTCTGGCCAGCTCAAATCCTTTGTACAGGGTAAGCATTGATTAAAATGAATTCTGATTATCTTGTGCTATCAAAGCTAATTATACGGTTTTCTTTATGCAATTATGAAGACAAAAAACATAAAGGGCTGTGAAAATTGTTTATTTTACTCTCCAAATTGAGGCAGATGTCTACTCTGATGTGTTTTACTGTGGCAGCAATGTTTAGTCATGCACAATAAGATTCTTAACTGAAACAGTGCCTTCAGGTGTTTCATTTTAATTCAATTTAAACTACTCAAAAATAACAGCAACCACTTGATATCTTTAAATGTAATTATTGAAAGAAAGAAAGAAAGAAAGAAAGAAAGAAAGAAAGAAAGAAAGAAAGAAAGAAAGAATAGAAAGAAAGAATATATATATTTTATTGTTGTTACAAAAATGAACACAAAAACAGATTAATTAGTGACACTTGAGGCACTTAATTAGTTATACCATCAATAATCTCTCATTAGTGAAGCAAAAACCACTAATGAATGTCTTTTCTCTCAAGACTATTACATACCAGAGGTTCTTTAATGACACCTCTGGAGGACAAATTGGACAATATATTTCCCAAAACAGATTATCAAGTTAACATTCAGGATTCACAGTGATCCGGCACTGTGAAGCAAAGCCGAAAACTGCAGTGAAGACAACAGTGTGGTTTGCATGATCCACAAACCACCACAACATTGTTACATGTATGCATATGAAAGACAGTCATTGTAACATGTTATTTTTATTTTTTCATTCTTGTTGCTGAATTTGATGCTTAAGCCATCAAATTACACAGGTGAATTGTAAAACACAGGCTGTTTGTGACCGTTTCTCATAGATATCTGGTTTCCCATCCACTGAAAGCAAAGCACACTGCAATGAAGCTGGGTCGTAAAAGAAAGACGGCCATGCAGAATGCCAGGAATTCTGCCCCCAACAACTCCATCATTCAGCCTGCAGGATTTTACATTGTTGCCTTGAGTTCAATGCCTTACAATAATATCTATGTCATGTTCCTCACTGTGCTTTATGTGATCACAGTCATATGCAATGTCTTTCTGATCACTATCATTTTCTATGACCACCGACTGCATGTCCCAAAGTTCATGGCTGTTTGTAATCTGGCTTTGGTTGATCTTGTTCTCAGCACTTCTCTTGTGCCTGGCATGATAAAGACTTACCTTGTTCTTGACAATTTTGTGCCATTCAAACTGTGCCTTGCGCAAATGTACATTTACTATGGTTTTTTATTCCTTGAGTCATTTTCCATATGCGTTCTTTCCTATGATAGATTCGTTGCGATCTGCTTACCTTTAAGACAGGAGTCTATAAACACAAACACCAGAATGGCTTACATAATTGTTGCAATTTGGATCTTTGGTCTTACTACAATATCCTACGGTGCCTCATCCATCCTGGCCGTCTCGTTTTGTGGCTCTCTTCAGCACAACAGCTATTTTTGCGATTTTACTGTTTTAAAACTTGCTTGCAGCGATACAACGCACCCGTGGAATTTTGCCACTGCTTTAACTATACTCTTCATGTTTGTACCTTTGACTTTTATTTTCTTTACTTACATGGGTATATTGATCGCTGTATTTAGAATGAAGAATAATCAGAGCCGTTATAAGGCACTGGCCACGTGCACCGAACACCTCGTGTTAGTGGCCATATTCTATATTCCAATTTTTATTATCTTCAATCTTGGATTTTCTGGAATTATTATAAACCCAAATGTAAGAACGGTGTTCTTGTCTTTGTCGTCCCTCATCACACCCTGTGTGAATCCCATCATTTACTCATTGAAAACTAAAGAGGTTAGAAGCAGGATTTATTCTTTGTTAACCCACAGACTGTCTGTTCATCCTCTAAAAAATACATAATAATGTTTTAAACATAACTGTGATTCAAGTTAGATTATTCAAGTTATTGATGTTATTTTGGAGGCTTTCTGTGATGCTTCATGTATTGTTTATTTTAATGCATTGCATTTCAGATTTAAATCTCCAATTCTACTTTGATCTACGGGTAATTTGTAAAAATGAATTTTCTTGATTAAATTGTAACATTGATTTAATAGTCATAGAGAGCACATCTCCATGTTTTCTCTCATTATGAAGATTGCTGTATGCAGCCAGTTTTTGTTTGCTACTTTAAGACTAATGCCGGACTGTCTGGACTGAGAAAGGGCTACTCATTGAGAAAACAAAGGAAATTAACATTCGAACTCTCTCTTGCAAAATTAGCATCCCCATTTGAGACGTAATCACACTGAGTCGATCACACCTCAGCAACGCCTTAATCTACATCTCCCCTCCTTCACCCCCTCTTCTCTCTACATGCAAAGATGACCTGAAATTCACCCAAAATTTATATGGTTTAATGTGAACAGTTATCATACAACTTTATACATGTTTGGTATCATTTGAAATGTCTCAGTGCGACTGGTACAAAGGTCTCAATCCCACAGAAGTAAACCAGAAGGTAATAAAGGTTTAAAGATTTTAGAGTTATTTTGCCCCCTGTAGTGGGTGTGACCACCTTCACCAGGTCTTTCATGCAAATGCACTTCTGTCCCTAAAAGGTGTAAACTACTAAGTCTGGGACCCTGATTAATGCAAATTCCAATTGTGAAGTCATGTTTCCATTTGAAAGAAGTTTCTGTCTTGGTCTGAGTATTTAAAGAGATGTTGCAGGAGACTCAGGGCTCGATCCTGTAATCAAATCAAATCAGCCCACATTGCTGGGTGTCCTTCAGACACTCAGCAATGTGTATTTTTCTAATGTCAGGCATGCATCTTTTTAGTCTTTTTCTGAGCATTTGATGTTTTGTATTGATCACCTTTGAATTGATTATGTAATTGGCATGATACATTTACCAATCTGAATAGGGTGAGCCTCAACCTCTGATTACTGTAATATTATTCTAACTAAGTGTACGGGGGAAACCACGGCATGATTATATAAGGTTACCATTAGAAAGGTTAGGTTGGTCAGCTTGGTTCTATGGTAATGGTCATGACCTCTGGTTAGATATAGTCTTGCTTTAATTCAGTGGGTTCAGATCTATGGGGACTAAATAACGTACTTTTAGAAATAAGCAAGCATGGTGCGGCATCTAAAAGTATTAGTCATCGCCTCTGTCTAATGACCAAGACTGACGAGTTTGTATATATGAGATCGTATACCCGGCCGGTGCGAGACTCAAAGCGTTATAAGAATCCGAATAAACGAGTACAATAAGAGTAAAGAGTTAAATAGAATAATCAAATGTAGAGCTAAATTATTATACAAATGACCAATAATCAGTTAACATTCTAAACTAAATTCGAGGTCATAATAAAATGGAGTCAGATAAAAGTTTACTTGGACTTAAACTACTTTGCCACACTGAAAAGATTGAACGCGCAAGAAACCTTCCCCGTCCTGTGGGAAACCGCCGTTGGACCGATTGGGCGGGCCATACACTACTTTAAATAATGCAAATTCTTTAAGATCTTAAATAATTTAAGAATGGACAGAAATAATATATAATTAGTATGATAGCAATGTTTTATATTCACAAAATGTTTACATGTCTGAAAAAGCTGTCAATAATGTGAGTGCAGTGTTCATCTGATTAAAACTGTGGCTTTTGATTGTCCATGTTACTCAATTCCTCATCAACCTTATTCTGTATTTTAATGTCACACACATAAAACTTTCTTAAAGTTTCTAACTTAAAGTATTTCTTTTTAATAACTGCACTGTTTAAAACTGTCTTCACCCTGTATCTTACAGTAGATATGTCTCTGAAGAAAATCAAAAGCTGCTTGGTCTCCAAAGCTGGGGCCAGGTTTACCTACTCCACCAAGGTCTAAACTGCTGGTTCTCTAAACAGCATTTGTTCAGAAAGGTCATGCTAGCTGAGACAAAAATAAATCATATGCATGAAATATGTAGAAATACTACTTTGACTTGATGTACTAAATGTGTCTGATATAACATTGCCATCTTGTGTATAGAAATTGTAATTACACATACTATCATTTCCCTGCTGAAAAATCCGGCTAAAACCAACCTAAGCTGGTTGGTTTTAGGAAGTAGCTGTTGCTGGTTTAAGCTGGAAGTAGCTGGTCTCCCAGCCTCCCAGTCTCCTAGCTAACCAAAACCGCTCTAAAACCAGCTATGACCAGGCTGGGAGACCAGCTAAAACCAGTCTGACCAGCTTAGGCTGGTTTTAGCTGGATTTTTCAGCAGGCTACTTAAGTCGATCAATGTACTCCTTTAAAATGGACCTTTAAAATGTAACATGTTTCCTGTTCGTGAAATGAAATGTGCCCAGCTAGACAAGTTCAGAGAGAGCAGTTGCTCTGGACAAGTTATAAAAACCTTCTTGAAGTAAATTCTTAATATCTTTACAAACGGCAAAGGCAAGTTCTGAATGAACATGAAACGCACGGATTAGCTCTCGATATTGCTTATAGATCAGACTCTGGATGAGATCAGTGAATCAGGCCGCTAAATGATGGCTGAATCAACATCAATAAATAACTAACTTCATCTGACCAAAACTTATTTTGCTATAATGCTGTAATGTACTTCAGAAACATAATGTACTTACAGCAGTCAGAGAAAAACTGAAATTCAAGCGTCAAGAGCCCAACTAAACTAAAGCAAACACTTACCTTCATAAAGGTGACTTCAAACTTTATTATTTTCAATAAAACAGGTTGATTATGGACTGCAATGACCTAATATCACATTTACAATGTAATTCAGAGGTCGTAAACATGTCTGTTTATAGAATGCTGTTTTTAAATACTGATTCTCAAGAGTCTGGAAAAGTGCAGTTGAGCTATTGAAATGGGATTGTTTAACCTGATTGATCTTGTAGCTTCCTCTTTTTAGAAAATGTCTGAAAACAAAACAGGTTTCACAACCTGTTGAAATATGTTCACCTTGGTCTGTTTGTGTAAATGATAAAGAGTATAAGCTATCTATAAAAGAGCATCTTGGTAGGATGTCAACATTTAAACAGCTTTCAAGTTTTTTTGGTTTTACATTTATATCATTAGATATTTGAGTAAGGTATAACCCAATACTTACATTTCAAATGTAATTTGCATTTTCTTTTAACAAAATCCAGTCGTCACAGGCACGCAATGAATCTTGGGATAAGCTAGGCTGTGATATTTAGTTCTACAGTATAGTTTACTAGTTCTATCCGTCGCGGTTCATGGAAAGAAGTATGCACATTTGATTTGGAGGCCACATTTAAAGTAATTATTGAATTAGGACAGCCTTTGTCGCGCCTTTGAATGCAGCCTCTGAAATGGGACGCATCTTACACATACAACGTGTACATCCAAATATATTCATATCCCTTTGCTATATTATACCTGACTTTGCTCATTAAATAACCCAGACAAAATGATGAAATATAAATATTTGTCTTTTATAACAGGAATGTGGATATCAGTTGACAAAGCAATAATTTAATCAGCAATCATGAGGCAAAAGCAGCTTTCAAACAAGAGATATTTGAAGGCTTTGACAGATATTGAAGGCTGTTGTCAGTTGGCTGTCTTCCTGGAGCTTCAATCAAAGCAAAATCCAGGTGGCAGAAGATGATACATTTGAGTCATTTAAAGCAACATGGTGTAGTTAATATTCACATCTGATTTTTATCTTGCCATACATCACTGCAGCCAACTCTCAATATTTCAATAGAGATAAACTCATCTCTATCTGATGAAAATGATCAGTGTTAATGAACAAATTAATACCAAATCTAGGGTGACCTAAGCTGACCATTTAAATTTACTGATCCTAAACTAAATAAATCTTCTCGTTAATAATCAATGGCTTTGTCTCAAATTTTTTCTTCTTCCTCTTCTTTTTTTAATTTATGTTTTGAGAGTATTGTGATGTCTTTTTGAGTTTGGGAGATCAGTTAGCTCACTCTGAGGACAAACATGTTTACATTGCAGTTTAGGTTAAGAGGTAAGGTCATGACCTCTCACCCTCATGAGATGAGATAATTAGGGCAGAAATCATTCCCACAGAATAGACCTGGTTTGTTTCTATCTCAGAATTGCCTTAATAAGAAACAAATGAGTCACTTTGTCAATGTTATCTTTATTTAGAGACAGTTTGGGAGTCATTAGGTTGTTTATGAGTGTGTATTTCTCCCTTTGGGTTGTAATTTCTTTATACAGTATGTGGCAGAGATGGAAGCATTTACAATGAGATTTTCTGACTACATTTTGTTCTAAACAGTGTTGGGGAAAGTTGCTTTTAAAAGTAATGCATTATAATATTGCATTACTACCTAAAATAGTAACTAATTCCCTTACTTTTTATGGTAAGTAACACAGCTAAACAGATAACCACTTTACTAGTTCTTTGCCACTCATTTACACAGAATGCATGCACACACAGCAGACAAAACGTAACCCCATCATAACCCCCCAAAAACTAGGGGTTGATCAAATCATCATCCCCTCCCTCCCTCCCTCCCTCCCTCCCTCCCTCCCTCCCTCCCTAAAAGAACTAAATAAACTGTGCTCACTTCAACTATAGATAGAGAAAAAAGAAGAAAAGAAAAAACTAAACACCTAAGCATGAAAGTCAGTGATAAAGTCCTTTAGGAATGCAGGACGAGCTCTTGCTTGAATCGGCAAACCCTCAGACACTGTTGATTGTAGTACCTCTTGGCCATCCTGATTCTCCTCATGCAGTAGCTATAGAGATTGAGGCCCCACAGCCAGTGGAGATGGTTGCAGGACCACCCAGACAGGGGAACCTTGAAGCGCCCGGCCTGTCCATGGTTGCAATGGCCTCGGTGATGGTGGCGCAAAAGCCGTGCTCTGTGTTGCTCCTCCACTAGGCTCCCTCACATGTGGGCACTTGTTTGAGTTGAAAGGAGGTGGCACTTTCCACAGTCTTCTAGCATGCCTGCAAAAGCTATAGCTCAACAAGAATGTGGCAGGCCCTAACTGACAATCCACCTGGAGGGGTTTGGACCAAAAACAATACCATTTTGTTGCTACAGTGGGTTCTCTGGACCCGAACCCAGTCTAGAACTGTTATCTTACTGGGTTTGGCCTTGTGTCTTCCGACAAAGCTGTCCTTCAAGACTCAAGAAACCAGGTGCTGATCCTAATAATTTTTCCAACTTTCGCCCAATCTCCAATCTACCTTTTCTTTCAAAAATCTTGGAAAAGGTTGTTGCATCTCAGGTACATGCACACCTCTTAAAAAATAGCTTGTTTGAAAAATTCCAGTCTGGTTTTCGGCCATTGCATAGTACAGAGACTGCCATGGTAAAAGTCGTTAATGATCTGCTGATGGCAGCTGATTCTGGACTCTTAACCATACTTATCTTACTTGATTTAAGTGCAGCCTTTGATACAATTTCCCATCAAGTTCTCTTAGATAGATTACTCTCTATAGGTATCACTGGTGTTCCTCTCACCTGGTTCAGATCCTATCTTTCCGGACGCACTCAGCTCAAAAATTTCAGGTCATACTCTTCATCTGTGACCACAGGTGTCCCTCAAGGCTTTGTTCTAGGCCCTCTTTTATTTATCATTTACTTACTACCCCTTGGTAATATTTTCAGGAAATATGGCATTAGTTTTCATTGCTATGCGTACAACACCCAGCTCTACATATCATCCAAGCCAAATTCTACTCTTCTGTCTTCCTCTCTCTCAGATTGTTTAGAAGAGATTAAATCCTGGTTTTCACACAATTTTATCAAGTTGAATACTGATTAAACAGAGATTCTTCTTGTTGGCAATAAATCCAATTTGTCAAAATCCAATAGCTTTTCAATTAACATTGATAATTCTATAATCTCTCCATCTTCTCAGGTTAAGAGTCTGGGTGTCATCCTTGATAGTACTTTGTCTTTTGAAACGCATGTAAACAATATTACTCGGTCTGCATATTTCCACCTACGGAACATCAGCCGTTTTCGTCCTTTTCTCACATCCAATTCCACAGCCATTCTTGTACATGCTCTAGTCACTTCACGCATTGATTACTGTAATTCTCTTTTATTTGGGTTACCTCACAAACTCCTTCATAAACTTCAGTTGGTCCAGAACTCAGCTGCCCGTATAATTACTAGAACCTCTTCCATTGAGCATATTTCTCCTGTTCTCTATCATCTACATTGGCTTCCTGTTAAATATCGGGTAGAGTACAAGATTCTGCTTCTCACTTTCAAAGCTCTTCACAATCTTGCACCCTCATATCTCTCCGAACTGCTTCACATCTACACCCCGAAGCGTACACTTCGATCTTCCTCTTCTGTCTCTCTTGTTGTACCCTCTGTTCGTTTAGTCACTATGGGGTCCAGGGCGTTCAGCTGTGCTGCTCCTCATCTCTGGAATTCTCTTCCACAATCTCTACAAGAAAGTGATAGTCTGGTAATTTTTAAATCACATCTTAAAACTTACTTATTTAAATTAGCTTTCTCTGGTTAGTTTTAAATATTGTATGTTACATAGCTGTTGCTTTGTTGTATTGTGTCTTGATTTGTTTTATAATTATTATTCTACTGTACGGTGTCCTTGAGTGTTTTGAAAGGTGCCTTTAAATAAAATGTATTATTATTATTATATACACTATATTGCCAAAAGTATTGGGACACCCCTCCAAATCATTGAATTCAGGTATTCCAATCACTTGCATTGCCACAGGTTTATAAAATCAAGCACCTAGACATGCAGACTGCTTCTACAAACATTTGTGAAAGAATTGGTCGCTCTCAGGAGCTCAGTGAATTCAAGCGTGGTACTGTGATAGGCTGCCACCTGTGCAATATGTCCATTTGTGAAATTTCCTCACTACTAAATATTCCACGGTCAACTGTTTGTGGTATCATAACAAAGTGGAAGCAATTGGGAACAACACTAAGTGGTAGGCCACGTAAAATCACAAAGCAGGGTTAGCGCATGCTGAGGCGCACAGTGCGCAGAAGTTGTCAACTTTCTGCAGAATCAATAGCTACAGACCTTCAAACTTCATGTTGCCTTCAGATTAGCTTAAGAACAGTGCGTAGAGAGCTTCATGGAATGGGTTTCCATGGCCGAGCAGCTGCATCCAAGCCTTACATCACCAAGTGCAATGCAAAGCAGTGGTGTACGAATCAGATTGCTTCTCTGTCTGGCAATCTGATGTCTGAGTCTGGGTTTGGTGGTTGGCTAGAGAACGGTACTTGGCTGACTGCATTGTGCCAAGTGTAAAGTTTGTTGGAGGAAGGATTATGGTGTGGGGTTGTTTTTCAGGGGTTGGGCTCGGCCACTTAGTTCCAGTGAAATAACTCTTAATGCTTTAGCATACCAAGACATTTTGGACAATTTCATGCTCACAAAAAATTGTGGGAACAGTTTGGGAATGGCTCACACTTGGACTCCATCTGCAGCTGCTCTAGGGAGACCGATTCTTGCAGAGGTGTGGGAAGCATCTGAATGAGGTCTGACGATAAGCTTTATTATAAAGACTCAACGCTGTAATCTCTGGCAAAGGTGCTTAAACCAAGTACTGAGTTGAGGATCTAAATACTTCAAATACACAATGTGATATTTCTATTTTTATTATTATTGTTTATTATATATTTACTTTAAATAATAATAAGTTATCACAGCATGGAGTGTTGATTGAAAAAAAATATATTTTGACATATTTTAGCATTTTGCAAGGCTGCATTATAACAAGGGGAAAAATTAAGTGGTCTGAATACTTTCGCAGGGCACTGTATAACATTTTTTTGAAATAAGTCTTATATGCTCACTAAAGCTGCATTTATTTGATAAAATATGCAATAAAAGTAATATTGTACAATATTATTACAATTTAAAATAACTGTTTTCTATTTTAATATATTTCAAAATGTAATTTATTCCTGTGATGCAAAGCTGAATTTTCAACATCATTACTCCAGTCTTCAGTGTCACATGTCATTTTAAATTTAAAGTTTTTGATATTCAGTTTTTTTCATAATGCCATCTTTGCATCATCCCACATGGGAAATTTTATTGTTGTTACAAAAATGAACACAAAAACAGACTAATTAGTGACACTTAAGGCAATTAGTTATACCATCAATAATCTCACATTAGTGAAGCAAAAACCACTAATGAATGTCTCTTCTCTCAAGACTATTACATACCAGAGGTTCTTTAATGACACCTCTGGAGGACAAATTGGACAATATATTTCCCAAAAAAGATTATCAAGTTAACATTCAGGATTCGCAGTGATCCGGGACTGTGAAGCAAAGGCGAAAACTGCAGTGAAGACAACAGTGCGGTCTGCATGATCCACAAACCACCACAACATTATTGCATGTATGTACTGTATATGAAAGACAGTCATTGTAACGTTATGTTTATGTTTTCATTCTTGTTGCTGAATTTGATAAAGGCTTATGCCATCAAATAACACAGATGCTAAAGGTTCATTTTAAAGCACTGGCTGTTTGTGACTGTTTCTCATAGGTATCTGGTTTCTCATCCACTGAAAGCAAAGCACACCACAATCAAGTTGTGCCCTAAAGGAAGGACGGCCATGCAGAATGCCAGCAATCCTGCCCCCAACAACTCCATCAGACAGCCTGCAGGATTTTACATTGTTGGCTTAAGTTCAATGCCATACAATAATATCTATGTCATGTTCCTCACTGTGCTTTATGTGATCACAGTCATATGCAATGTCTTTCTGATCACTATCATTTTCTATGACCACCGACTGCATGTCCCAAAGTTCATAGCTGTTGGTAATCTGGCTTTGGTTGATCTTGTTCTCAGCACTTCTCTTGTGCCTAGCATGATAAAGACTTACCTTGTTCTAGACAATTTTGTGCCATTCAAACTGTGCCTTGTGCAAATGTACATTTACTATGTTTTTTTACCCCTTGAGTCATTGTCCATATGCATTCTCTCTTACGACAGATTCATTGCGATCTGCTTACCTTTAAGACAGGAGTCTATAAACACAAACACCAGAATGGCTTACATAATTGTTACAGCTTGGATCTTTGTTCTTATTACAGAACTCTACGGCGCTTCATCCATCCCGACCCTCTCATTTTGTGGCTCTCTTAAGGTCAACAGCTATTTTTGCGATAATGCTCCTGTTTTAAGACTTGCTTGCAGCGATACGACGCACCAGTGGAATTTTGCCACTGCTTTAACTATACTCTTCATTGTTGTACCTTTGTCCTTTATTTTCTTTACTTACATGGGTATATTGATCGCTGTATTCAGAATGAAGAATAATCAGAGCCGTTATAAGGCACTGGCCACGTGCACCGAACACCTCATGTTAGTGGCCATATTCTTCATTCCAATTTTTATTATCTTCAATCTTGGATTTTCTGGAATTATTATAAACCCAAATGTAAGAACAGTGTGCTTGTCTTTGTCGTCCCTCATCACACCCTGCGTGAATCCCATAATTTACTCATTGAAAACTAAAGAGGTAAGAAGCAGGATTTATTCTTTGTTAACCCACAGACTGTCTGTTCATCCTCTAAAAAATACACAATAATATAAAACATAATAGTGATTCAAGTGAGATAATTCATGTTATTGATGTTATATTGGAGGCTTTCTGTGATGCTTCAAGAATTATTTGGTTTTTATTTTAAAATGCATTGTTTTCAATAGATTTAAATCTCCAATTCTACATTTGCTCTACAGGTAACTTGTAAAAAATAAATTTGCTTGATTAACTTGCACCATTAGAGAGCACATCTCCATGTTTTCTCTC
Source organism: Megalobrama amblycephala (assembly GCF_018812025.1). Taxonomy (NCBI): domain Eukaryota; kingdom Metazoa; phylum Chordata; class Actinopteri; order Cypriniformes; family Xenocyprididae; genus Megalobrama; species Megalobrama amblycephala. Next base: position 48,935,929 of record NC_063045.1, read on the forward strand.
ATCGTGAAGATTTCTATACTGTATGCAGCCAGGTTTTGTTAGCTACTTTAAATAATGCAAATTCTTGAAGTTCATAAATAATTTAAGAATGGGCAGAAATAATATATAGTAAGTATGATAACAATGTTTTATATTCACAAAATGTTTACACGTGTGAAAAAAAGCTGTCAATAATGTGAGTGCAGTGTTCATCTGATTAAAACTGGCTTTTGATTGTCCATGTTACTCAATTCCTCAGCAACCTTATTCTGTATTTTTATGTCACACACATAAAACTTTCTTAAAGTTTCTAACATAAAGTCTTTCTTTTTAATAACTGCACTGTTTAAAACTGTCTTTACCCGGTATCTTACAGTAGATAGGCCTATGTCTCTGATGAAAATCGAAAGCTGCTTGGTCTACAAAGCTGGTGCCACTCCACCAAGGTCGAAACTGCTGGCTCTCTAAACAGCATTTGTTCATTTGAAAGGTCCCCTAACACATGCTAGCTGAGAAAAATAAATAAATCATATGCATGAAATATGTAGAAAAACTATTTTGACTTGATTTCCTAAATGTGTCTTGAACAAGCGCTTAAGCCCATTGCAATTGTCTAATATAACATTGCCATCTTGTGGATAAAGATTGTAATTACATGTACTGTCATTTTACTTACGTCGATGAATGGACTCGGACCTTTAAAAATGTAACACGTTTCCTGTTCGTGATATGAAATGTGTCCGGCTAGAAAAGTTATAAAACCTTCTTGAAGTAAACTCTTGATATCATTACAAACGACAAAGGTACGTTTATTTAAATATTACACCTTTAAGAGTTTTTCTACACTCGAACGTGAAAGAAAATCGAATAACGTACTGATATTTACGAGCGGTTTGTTTACATACATTTTCTTTGATTTATATAATTGCACACACACACACACACACCTACACACACACATCTTTAAATGATATTTTTTGACAGTATGGCATCGGCTCCTTCTCCATCCCCTCATGACCGGAGCAGGAGTGAGGAGGAGGATGATCCAGTGGATGGGATGATCTCCAGGACAGGCTGTGCTGAACTGCACTACGCTCTGCAGGACTGTATGGCTGAGCATCAGGACTGGAGGAAGTGTCAGACTGAGGTTCAGAAGTTTAAGGAGTGCATGACCACCTACCAGAACACTCGCAAAGAGCAGCTCCTGAAGCAAAGGACGTCAGCTACACAATCTGCCTGATGTACAGACCTCTGAGACTGTTGCACAATAAAACATCCATCTCATTTTATAACAAAATGCATAGTATCAAGAACTTCAGGAATGCATTGAAAGAAATATTTCATGAAAGGTGTACTTGTGCAGTACATTTTAATGTATGTTCAATGTTCATATTTATTACACAATGATAAGAAAGAAGCCAAACAAAGGCTTTTTCACTCGACTCAGACTTTTGTACATGTCTTCATATGCTGGTTTAAATAATAAACTCAGAATTTCATAATATGCATATATTAGTTTCAGTGGCGTACCGCAAGTACCCCCCGCAAAGAATGAGATGGGGCCCCTCCCACAAGCAGTGATGTCTATTGGATATATTGAAGGGGCCTGGCTAGCCATCAATATGCTATATAATGTTTAGTGATTTTGATATCGCAGACTAAAATCCAGGCAGGAATATATATTTAGGCTAATTTACGAACGTGGAGGCAAAAATGCCACTGCTCCGATTTTAGAAATAGCAGGAGGATCCTTCACAGCAATAATTCACAAACATCCGTTATAGCCCCCGAGGTACATATTTTATTTAACAACAGTAGCCTATGCTCAATAAAGTAAATGTAATGGCCAACACATCTCAGTTTAAACACTGGCCTATAAGCATCGCTAATTGAAGAAAAGAAATTATACAAGAAAATTTCATGCCTCGCAGTAAAAAAAAAAATATATAGTAAAAGAACTGAGAAAAACATACTTTAAAGGAACAACTCTATCAGTTATTGGCCTATGCTATGCTCTATTCTATATATCAGCTATATGCTGTATTTTGAGAAAAAATAACTTTATATACATCTTAATATAAAAACTTTTGAGGATTAACTTGTTTATTCTTTTTATCAACTGACTACCACACACAAAAAAGCAAACACTCTACAGAATCCTTTGCGCTCTCCGAGCGTTTTGATGCGCAAAGTCTTTCAGCGGATAGATCGCCTCTTATTTTACACAGACCTACGAATTTCTTATCGAATGTTTCTTTCTTTTAGCTACAATTATTCGCCGAGTTTAAGTTAATTTTTGAAACGTTTCAGAAAGATTCTCGCAGAGAGACAGCTGAAAGCGCACCCTGTTTTGTATTTATTTTATTTTACAAAAATACAAGGTTTTGTTGTTATTGTGAGCGTACACAAATAAAAGTAGACCATTTGTAGTTTTGCACTAATCTAAAGCCTATTTTAAGTTGTTTCAGCTGTCATGAGGAAAAAAATCCATCAGAACGCGCCGGCGCGTTCTTGGGCCAGAGGGATAAAAATGTAGCCAATTTAGCTTAATATTTATATTTAAATATTGAGCTATAGCCTTATATTATTTTTTAAAAATTTCACCTATTATGAAAAGTGAATAGCATGACGGATGCGCAATGTCGAGAGACATGCAGCGGGTCAGACAGTTTGACCACTTCATTAAGTTGTGTTTTATAGTAAGTCTTTCTTTAAAGTGAATTTCGTTTAGTAGAAATTGTATCTTAATTTCAATCAATGTTTCATCAGCCAATTGTCTATATTTAATAATTAGGAAGAAAACCAAAACGTCGGGTGTGGAATGGATTGCGTAACAAACGAACCCATGTTTCCGCAGCCTTTGAATAAGCAATAGGCCTAGACGTCTTTCTGCTTTTATCAAATTTCTTAAATACATGTCTTTATTACTTAATTAATTGCTAAGATATTTTTGGTCTAACAATATATTTTAGTTGGTCTAAATTAGACACAAATTTTCGTAGGCTATAGACCAATACAAGGTTCCCTTTTAGACAAGCGCGTAAAATTGCTGTTTCGGCCGCAAATTTTCGATCGGTGCATCAAATGATATAGGCCTAAAATAAATTTGTATTTAAAGTACAAGAATAAAGAAATAACTCTAGACTTATTGGATAGCTACATTTAGAAAATAACTTCAGACATTCCGGTAGCTGAGCAGAGCTGGCGATGGGGTAAATACGTTTGGACAATATACAATAATAATAATAATAATAACAACAACAACAACAACAACAACAACAACGTCTCAGCAAAGACCGAACACATATTTATTTGTCTCGGCTCACGTCCGCTAACAGGCTAACATAGCGCATCAAAGCTTGCTGTTGGCTACCTACAAATGGCGATGGAAACAACAGTGATACATTTTCCCCCCTTTTGTGGTAATTTAGCACTATTTTCTATGATCTTCTGCTTGCATTTTTGGGCTTCAGTTGGATGCTTTATTTTAACCTTTAGTCAATTGAGTTCAGTTCTTAAAAAAAATCAAAGGATATGTCAGGGGCGATTCTAGGGTCAGAGCTTTAGGGGTGCTGAGCACCCAATGAGCCCCACTGCCACCACCCACCCCTTTTCACACAAAAACAAAAAATATGTCTATTGAAAAATAACTTTATCATTTTAACATTGATTCAACTAACTCCAAAATCCAGATTTTTTTTCTTTTTTTTTTTAGCCTAGTTATTAATTGAATAACGAGACACAAATTCAATTGTGTTTGGTCCCATTTATTTTTGATCACAGTGCATACACACAAACTTTTAGTCCAAAAGTGTGCACACTTGGAGAAATACACGTTTACCTCAGATTTCATTAGATAGAATAAGCCGGGCCGCACGCCGGGTTTTAATTACCGAGGTCAGAAAATGTAGTTTCCTAGGGGGTTCGGGGGCATGCTCCCCCGAGAAAATTTAGATTTCCCTGGTGTACATATGTGCATTTTAAGACGTTTTAAGGCCAACAAATTGGATAACAATAGCTTTAAAACCATGTCAACAAATACATGCCTGCACAGTTTTGAGGCAGCTTTAATCGCATGTTTGGCAATTTCATGACTTCACTTACAACAGAACAACGACCATCATTGCTCGCAGTTTCTTTTGCGCTTTATTTAAGCTATAATAAAGTAATTATGCAGCACGCGCAGGCGCATTTGCGCATGCAATTCTTAAGAGCGCGCCGCGAGCACAGTAGCTATAACGGCTGATTGGACAGTCGTGTTCATTTTTCTGAGTTTTACCGACATAGCCTGACAACATCTCAACCGCAGTTCACTGTTGTTCAACTGAAGCTCCCTCGTTTAACTTGCGACTGGCGCTGAGGCGAGGTCGGAACGCGCGTCTGAAAAGTGTCCCGTTTGTTGTGGTCGTAAAGAGAGCGTTTTACTTGGCGATGTTTTAAAAAAAGATTTATATTTTTGGTATTTTATATGCTCTGTTGGTGGTTTGAGGAGTAGCATCACCCAGGGGGGATATTTTCCAGTACTCACCGATATGGTTTCGGAATCGGAACAACTCTAGGTAAAAGGAAAGAAGTGTGAGACACAGCTTTGGAGCAACTTAGTTGATTCACAACACTAGCCTACATATCGGGTTCTCACTCTGCGTGTGTTTCGCGCTGGATGACGGTCGTGCTGAGCGGTGCAGGTACAGAGGAGAAGTAGAAGAAGAGAAGAGGATGACATCATTTGCTAAGGGGGGTGTTTTCATTTTCATCCTTAACACATAGGCTACATTTTAAACCACAAACTACGGAGTATGATTTGTATTGAAGCCCGTTTCCGCCACTAAAAAAAAAAAAAAAAAAAAAAGCCACTAAAAAAAAAAAAAGATGAATTGCGACATTATCTCAGAATTCTGACTTTTTAACTCGCAATTGCGAGTTTATATCTCACAATTGCGAGTTATAAAGTCAGAATTCTGAGATATAAAGTCGCAATTGCGAGTTATAAAGTCAGAATTCTGAGATATAAAGTCGCAATTGCGTGATATAAAGTCAGAATTCTGAGATATATAGTCGCAATTGCGAGTTATAAAGTCAGAATTCTGAGATATAAAGTCGCAATTGCGAGTTATAAAGTCAGAATTCTGAGATATAAAGTCGCAATTGCGTGATATAAAGTCAGAATTCTGAGATATAAAGTCGCAATTGCGTGATATAAAGTCAGAATTCTGAGATATAAAGTCGCAATTGCGTGATATAAAGTCAGAATTCTGAGATATAAAGTCGCAATTGCGAGTTATAAAGTCAGAATTCTGAGATATAAAGTCGCAATTGCGAGTTATAAAGTCAGAATTCTGAGATATAAAGTCGCAATTGCGTGATATAAAGTCAGAATTCTGAGATATAAAGTCGCAATTGCGTGATATAAAGTCAGAATTCTGAGATATAAAGTCGCAATTGCGTGATATAAAGTCAGAATTCTGAGATATAAAGTCGCAATTGCGAGTTATAAAGTCAGAATTCTGAGATATAAAGTCGCAATTGCGTGATATAAAGTCAGAATTCTGAGATATAAAGTCGCAATTGCGTGATATAAAGTCAGAATTCTGAGATATAAAGTCGCAATTGCGTGATATAAAGTCAGAATTCTGAGATATAAAGTCGCAATTGCGTGATATAAAGTCAGAATTGCGAGATATAAAGTCGCAATTGCGAGTTATAAAGTCAGAATTCTGAGATATAAAGTCGCAATTGCGTGATAAAAAGTCAGAATTCTGAGATAAAAAGTCGCAATTGCGTGATAAAAAGTCAGAATTCTGACTTTTTTTCTCGCAATTAACTGATGGTCAGTATCTCTGTCTGTAACAGTGCATCCAACGATAGCCGTGCTGCCGTGAAGTCTGAAGCTGTTGGTGTATAAAATGTGCCACTTCAGCTTTGTCTGATTTATTGCGCCTCCGCCACAGCTGATTCTTCTTCTTATTATGATTATTATTATATTGTTATTATTGTGTAAAATTCATTAGTGTATCCATTCTGTTAAAAACAACTTTTATTGCCCAAATACCTTGACTGTAATTTGCACAATTGCATGATTCTACCCTTGAATTGCAAAGTTAATGAAACATGATAGGTATTGGTTGTTTTAGTATTAAGCCACTAGATGGCAGTAAAAGCAGTTTTTTCTCCTTGAAACGCTGTGTACAAGGTTACCGTGGAAACATTCTTTATGCATATTCCTGCATAATGCATATGTCCGGAGACTAATCTTTATGTGTCTCCTCCAGTAAAATCAATATTTCTTTATTGGTAAATCGGCGCTAAAAATAATTTTGATGTTTTTGATAATTTTGATAATTTATGATGTCCTTTATTTTATGTATAATAATAACAACAAAGCAGCATTCCTGATGGTCTATTTAATGTATAATAATAACAAAGCAGTAATCCTGATGGTCAGTCGCAATGAAAGGAAACGCAAGTAAGAACTGTGAGAAATAACGTTTCACACATTAGTGATAAAAAGTCAGAATTCTGAGATATAAAGTCGAAATTGCGAGAAATAAAGTCAGAATTCTGACTTTTTATCACGCAATTGCGACTTTATATCTCAGAATTCTGACTTTTTATCACGCAATTGCGACTTTATATCTCAGAATTCTGACTTTTTATCACGCAATTGCGACTTTATATCTCAGAATTCTGACTTTTTATCACGCAATTGCGACTTTATATCTCAGAATTCTGACTTTATAACTCGCAATTGCGACTTTATATCTCAGAATTCTGACTTTATATCACGCAATTGCGAGTTTATATCTCAGAATTCTGACTTTTTATCACGCAATTGCGACTTTATATCTCAGAATTCTGACTTTATAACTCGCAATTGCGACTTTATATCTCAGAATTCTGACTTTATATCACGCAATTGCGAGTTTATATCTCAGAATTCTGACTTTTTATCACGCAATTGCGAGTTTATATCTCAGAATTCTGACTTTTTATCTCGCAATTGCGACTTTATATCTCAGAATTCTGACTTTATAACTCGCAATTCTGAGATAAAAAGTCGCAATTAATCTTTTTTTTTTTTTAGTGGCTTTTTTTTTTTTTTTTTTTTTAATGGCCGTTTTTTTTTTTTTTTTTTTTTTTAATGGCGGAAACGGGCTTCCATAGATTTGGACATTATTTAACCTTGTAAAAGACGAACAAAAATTTTAGAATAACATTTCTTACTCCAAGTTTTAGGGGTGCTGAGCTCCTTTTTAGGGGTGCTGAAGCACCCCTAAAAAGGGGCTAGCCTCGCCCATGGGATATGTAGTAAATAAGTGGATCTGCGACGGGGCCCATCATAGGGTGGGGGCCCCCACGCACCGCGGGGGATGCGGGGGTGTCCCGTACGCCCCTGATTAGTTTTCTTTTATCACAATATTATGTTTAATTGAATATGGAACTTTTTTAATACTTTAATTTGAGCAGGTGTAGCTGTTCTTCATTTAACTTAAAAACTAGACAATTTTATTAAAGAAACATTCTTGGTGTTATATTTTATGTATTTATTTATTTTTAAATATGTTTAAATCTAATTCTTAATGACATCATCCTGCAGGAAGTGACATCATTTTGGAGGGACCACAAGTACATTAGTATTAGTAGTGGATTTGTGTGTTATGTGCTGCTAGTTGGAAATGAGAAATAAAAAAGGTAATTGTGACTTTATTTCATAGTTGTGAGTTTCTTACAATTCTGACTTTTTCCTCACAGTTCCAAATTTACAACTCACTATTCTGAGTTTTTTCTTGTAATTCTGAGTTTATGTGTAATAATTTTGAGTTTATACCTGAACTTGGTATTGCAAGAAAAAAACTGTATGATAAACTTGCAGCTTGGAGAGAAAAGGTCAGAATTGTGAGATCACAATTCTGTGGCAGAAACAAGTTTAAAGTGGTAAACTGGTATCGTTTAAAGCCCTTTGAAGCTGCACTGAAACTGTAATTCTGACCTTCAACCGTTTGGAGAGACCATTAAAGTCCACTATAAGGAGAATAATCGTGGAATGTTTTCATCAAAAAACCTTAATTTCTTTTCGACCGATGAAAGAAAGACATGAACATCTTGGATGAATTGGGGGGTACGGAAGAGGATTAGGGCCAAGTAATAATAAAAAAAATAAAACCATCTCGAGATTAAAGTTGTTAAATTATGAGAACAAATTCGTAATTTAACGAATTTGTTCTTGTAATTTAACGACTTTTTTCTCATAATTTAATTACTTTATTCTCAACATTTTATCTCAACTTTTTTCTCAAAATTTAACAACATTTTTCTCATAATTTAACGAATTTGTTCTTGTAATTTAACAACTTTTTTCTCGTAATTTAATGACTTTATTCTCAACATTTTATCTCGAATTTTTTCTCAAAATTTAACGAGTTTTTTTCTCGTAATTTAACGAGTTTATTCTCAACATTTTATCTTGACTTTTTTATCGAAATTTAACGAGTTTATTCTCAACATTTTATCGACTTTTTTCTCGAAATTTAACGAGTTTATTCTCAACATTTTATCTTGGCTTTTTTCTCGAAATTTAACGAGTTTTTTCTTGTAATTTAACGAGTTTATTCTCAACATTTTATCTCAACTTTTTTCTCGAAATTTAATGAGTTTTTTCTCGAAATTTAACAACTTTAATCTCGAGATGGTTTTATTTTTTTATTATTGCTTGACCCTAATCCTCTTCCGTAGTGGGGTGAGTAAATTATCAGGAAAATTTTATTTGAAAGTGGACTGATCCTTTAAACTACGCCAGAGTGCGTACACAGCTCACGCAGAGGATGCCGTGTGCGTGCTCAAGGCAGTTGGACATAGTGTGCAATCGAAGAAAACTTGTAACATGGTGAGTAAAATTGGACACAATATTAATTTTTGGACGAAGTAAACCTTTAACATCTATCTGTTATTTGATTTAAGACATTTAAAGTTGTAAACAATGCCACTGTCTGATTATGTTATAGGAAAACAGAAATCAGGAAACGCTAGCATTCTGTACGCTACCAACTTAAAACTAACTAGCCAGTGCAGGGTACTTTTGCAGTACAGTATTTCTCTGAAATAATAACTGGGGACCACTAGATAATAAACTTAATGTAGAGAGGTTCTTTGAGAACATTGTAACATTACCACGTGTTTCACACACTTCATACATATAAACAAATATTACAGTGCATTATGTATGAAATGCACTGAGTCCTACACAGACACCACTGCTGTTTTCCTGCTTTTTACTTTTATTAAGTAATCTATTTCGTAAGCATTATTTTACCTTCCCTGTGACTATTTGTGTGACCAATTACGTGCTGCATAACAACATTTATTCGGTTGTATGCTGGTGTTCACTGAATGGTTAGACTACTACTAGACTCAACAAATATTTTTCCTCTCTTCTCTACTCTGCCACCTGAGGATTGAATTGATAGTTCTTTTCATCTGACATATTTTGTCAGGCTGTTTATTAAAATATATATTTACACTTTTAATATGTTATGCCTTATTCTTCTTTGTTTTTGCTAGAAAACGTTATTTTAATTTAGACTGTGATGCAACGGCCTGAATTACACATCCAACTAAAGATTTTGGAGTGAAAAATCATTGGTGGTGCCATTGGATGCTACAACAAATTCTGATCAAATATTTTTATTTGAGCACTGTGACATTAAATTCTAATCACACATGAAACATCTATTTAATATCTAAACATCAAGCCAGCCAATGCTGATCATTTGTTAAATGACAGAGAAACTATACAGCTTGTCGAATATTTATTTATGTAACAAACAGTATCAGGTTTCTTTCAATCATTAGACAAATGAAAATCCGATGGACAAAATGTGAAAGGACAAGCATCTGTATTTATTTTCTCTGTTTCACATTTCTTTCCAAAATAGTGTTCACCTTGCGTCGGTTGTACATTTCTTTTATGGATTGCATGACTTCCTCTGTCTTTAGAGTGTATATGATGGGATTCAACATAGGTGGTATTATTTGTGTCAGGGAATTGTTAAATATCCGGGAGTTTTGATCAATAGACGTTGAGATGGATTTAACATTTACACTTAAAATTGGGAGATAAAAAATTGCTACTAACATGAGATGTGAGGTGCAGGTTTTCATGGCTTTTATGCGATCAGCACCATGGGCGATCTTAAGCAATGCTGCAGCAATGCAAAAATATGAGATGGTTATCAACATCACCGGCATGCAAATCAGGAGACCAAAGCTAATATATGCCAAGAGATAATTTATGAAATTACTATTACAGGAAAGGCTGATGACAGGGCCATGGTCACAGAAATAACTACTGACCACAGTAGATCTACAAAAAGAGAGTCTGTTGACTAAACCCACAAGTACAGCAAAAAAAGACATGGAAAAAATCCACATACTGCCTATGGTGAGTGACATGGATGTTTTGGTAATAACTGCATGGTATTTTAGAGGAAAACAAATAGCAACCAGTCTGTCATAAGCCAAGGCAAGTAGTGTCAAAGACTGCACGTTCATAAAATGAAAGACAAAAAACATATTCATCAAACATGCTTCATATGAAATCTCCTGGTGGTCAAATAAAAACATGTCTATGATTTTTGGGATCAAAGCCGAGCTTCCACACAGATCAGAAAGGGCCAGATGGAAAACAGCAATGTATTTGGCTGTGTGAAGTCTGCGGGCCAAATAAATGATATACATGATAAATGAATTCCCTAAAACAGTCACAACATACACCAAAGACAAGAACACATAGTAGTATTTTGCATGTGGCATATTAGAAAAGCCACTGATGAAAAATGTTGCAGGACGAACAAAGGTCACATTTGCAGAGGAGTTTGACTGCGTGGAGCTCAAGTCGCCTGTTGTCTGGAATGTTGTGTTACCTGCGATAAAGAACTGTTTTTAGATATGCACTCATTAACAGAATATCAAAATAATGATTTCAGTGTATTTGTCATTGTTGCTTGGCACCACGATTCATGGAATAACCCTTGTCTTTATAGACCAGCCTCCATAAACAGTTTTAATGAATAAATACAGTACAGTGTGTGTAAACATTACAATACAAATGAATACGGGAAGAAATTGTATATTTAGAAAATCAAACTGGCACAATATTAAAGATGTTGCACTTACAATTTATGCTTCAAGTAACAAAACAAACACTGATTCACATTTAGTAATTCTATAACATTCTGTAATATACATTGTTCACTTTTATGATAATTATTTAAAATGTACTGATGAGACAAAAATAAACAAAACAAAAAAACTACACAGCTGCTCTTACTATAACTGGAACACAGTTGGTATTTTAGATGAAAACATGATTCTTTTTTTGACAAGCCTTTTCACAAATGCCATAAACTCCTCTGTCATAAATGTGTTGATTATAGAGTTAAGCATTGGAGAAAGCGCAGTGATCAGAGAAAGAATAATTATTGTAGCGTTGATGCTTACAAAGACCTGAAAGACATATGTTAGGTAGATGGGCACATAAAATACAGCCACTAATGTTAAATGAGCAGCACATGTTTTTGTGGCTCCTTGACAGTCTTGTGGGGTTGTGATTCTGAACAATGTTACAGCTATACATGTATATGAAAAGATAATACAAAATACTGGAAACATGATGATCACCTGAAACAGAACACTCATGATGACATAGCTTAAGAAAACAGACCCGCGATTACAGAAACGAATGATTATGACACTAGCTCTGCAGAAAGAAAGTCTAGTCATGAAAACTGCTGCAGTGATTGTTTGCATCAGTGCCAGTGTCCCTGAAGCACCAATCATAACAAGCATTGATCTATGGGTCACAGTCACATGATACATCAGTGGTAAACAAATAGCTACTAATCTGTCAAGAGACAAAATAGTGAGAGTCAGTGACTGTACTGAAACAAATAACATACTGGATATGCACAATCCATACGAGATCAGATGATTCCCAAACAAAAATGCATCCAGTAGCTGAGGGATCACAGCGGTACTCTCACAAATGTCTGTCAGTGATAAATTAAAGACAGCGATATATTTAGGAGTGTGAAGATTTTTGTCTGTAATGATAATAAACATGAGGCAGGAGTTTCCTAGAAAAGAAATAAAGTAGGCAATAAACAGGAATATATAATAGTATCTCATGTGAGGTATACCAGAGAATCCAGCAGGTAGGAAGGAAATATTCCTGTTTCCAGTGACCTCTTGAATCATGTTCAAATGCTTTTTTCATCCTGTCCAGGCAGAAAAGTAGGTTTACAGTTTCTATAATAATTAAAAAAGAAAAAAAATGAATAATGAATATGATATACTTACAGTAAGATCTTAGTGAGGTTTGCCCAGGCTGCAGACTTTCCCTGATGCATTATATACTGAATAAAGAAGTGTCAGTCTCTTCAGCCTATCACTGACTGTGACACTCTCCACCAATGCCACACCTCTAGAACTGTCATCTAGCCAATCAAAGCTCAGCACTGACAGTAATGATAAGGATATTTAATGTATCTTTATTTCTCATTGATGTATTGCCATTATTTTTTTCATGATAAATGCTATAAATGTAAACACTGATGTAGCCTATAACTATAAAAGGACATTTCTTGCTACAAATGAACAAATGAATATGTAAGTCTTGGAATTTTCTTTTTTTTTTTTTTTTTTTGGATCTTGACAAGCCTAACAATGCTTCCGTTGTTATTGAAATGACAAAATGAGTAAATGATGACTAAATGGATTACGCCATTCACTGTTTTTCTCCATACATAGGGTTTCCAGACTCAAATTTCCTAATAATTCTATAGATTTTCAGACCATATTTAACATAAATGGTACACACAGCTTTGTTTTCAGCTTTATATTTGTTATATAACACAGTCATCTGTAAATAATTTTATTTTCTCAAGGTTTTTTTTTTCATTGATGACAACATTCAGACTTTTGCATGCACACAACAGGAATTTTTTGTGTGCTTACGCATTACGCATTACAATTTCTAGTTTTACAACCTATTTTCTTTGTGCATCACTGCCATCTTACTATGCATAAAACAAGAGCATGGATGCACATGAATTAATAGAGATCTATTTGCTTAAGGCAGCGGCCTACCTCTAACATCAAGGCCTATAATGTCCAATTTAACGCATCCTCTGTGGTGGCAGAGAAACCATGACACGAAATGGGCTGATGGCACAATACAGCTCTATTTTCCAAGTTATAGGTCTATAAAAAAGACTGATACAGTAAAAAAAAGTGTTCAAAAGTTGCCTTTTGTAGGGCAGTATGTCATATTTCAAGGCCTTAGGTCTGCTTTAATGTTTACTCTGTGGCAACCAAGAAATCACACTGCGAAATGGGCTGATGGCACAATAGGTGGCTCAGTATGCATTGTTCTATGCTAAATTTAATGGTTTCTCATGCGCAAACGAAAGTTTATATATATATATATATATATATATATATATATATATATATATATATATATATATATATATATATATATATATATATATATACAGTCCCCTCCAAAAGTATTGGAACAGTGAGGACTATTCCTTTATTTTTTCTGTAGACTGAAAACATTTGGGTTTGACATCAAACAATTTATATGAGACAAAAGATCAACATTTCAGCTTTTATTTCCATCTGTATTCGGTATTTACATCTGGATCTGATACACAACTTAGAAGATATAACCTTTTGTTTGAACCCACCCATTTCTCATGTGACCAAAAGTATTGGAACAGATTAACTTAAAATAGATTAAAGTGAATAAGACTTCATATTTAGTTGAAAATCCTTTGCTTGCAATAACTGCATCAAGCCTATGACCCATTGACATCACCAAACTTTTGCATTCTTCTTTTGTAATGCTTTTCCAGGCTTCCACTGCAGCCTCTTTCAGTTGTTGTTTGTTTTGGGGGTTACTCCCTTCAGTCTCTTTTTTAGCAGGTAAAATGCATGCTCTATAGGGTTTAAGTCTGGAGATTGACTTGGCCAGTCTAAAACCTTCCACTTTTTGCCCCTGATGAACTCCTTTGTTGCTTTGGCACTGTGTTTTGGGTCATTATCTTGCTGCATGATGAAGGATCTCCCAATCAGTTTGGTTGCATTTTTCTGTAAATTGGCAGACAAAATGTTTCTGTACACTTCAGAGTTCATTTTGCTGCTGCCATCATGTGTTACATCATCAATGAAGATCAATAAGCCCGTCCCAGAAGAAGCCATGCAAGCCCAAGCCATGACATTACCTCCACCGTGTTTCACAGATGAGCTTGTATGTTTGGGGTCATGAGCAGATCCTTTTTTTCTCCAAACTTTAGCCTTTCCATCACTTTGGTAGAGGTTAATCTTTGTCTCATCAGTCCATAAAACTTTGCCCCAGAATGTTTGAGGCTTGTCTCTGTAGTTTTTGGCAAATTCCAGCCTGGCCTTCTTATTCTTCTTGCTAATGAGAGGTTTGCATCTTCTGGTGTAGCCTCTGTACTTTTGTTCATGAAGTCTTCTGCAGACAGTAGACTGTGATACCTTCACTCCTGCCCTCTTGAGGTTGTTGCTGATGTCACTAACAGTTGTTTTAGGGTCTTTCTTTACAGCTCTCACAATGTTTCTGTCGTCAACAGCTGATGTTTTTCTTGGTCTACCCATTCGAGGTCTGTTACTTAGTACACCAGTGGTTTCTTTCGTCTTCAGGACATTCCAAATGGTTGTACTTGCTATGGTCAATGTTTGTGCAATGGCTCTGATTGATTTTCCATCTTCTCTCAGCTTCACAATTGCTTGTTTTTCACCCATAGACAGCTCTCTGGTTTTCATGTTGGTTACACGTCTAACTATAAATGCAGTCTGCACAGGCAAAACCCAAATCTGAAACTGAGTGCAGACATTTAGTGCTATTTATTGTTTGAATAATCAATGTAATAGGACACACCAGGGCAACAAAACACACCTGTCAGTCACATGTTCCAATACTTTTGGTCACATGAGAAATGGGTGGGTTCAAACAAAAGGTTATATCTTCTAAGTTGTGTATCAGATCCAGATGTAAATACCTGGAAATAAAAGCTGAAATGTTGATCTTTTGTCTCATATAAATTGTTTGATGTCAAACCCAAATGTTTTCAGTCTACAGAAAAAATAAAGGAATAGTCCTCACTGTTCCAATACTTTTGGAGGGGACTGTATATATATATATATTTTTTTTTTTTTTTTTTTTTTTGCAAAGGTTCTTTTAGAGGCTCTGTAATACAGTGCTAAGAATATTGTGAGAAGAAACCCAAAACGCTTATAACCTGCATTTTTGCATAATAAAAAACTGCATTCTGAATTTAGTCATATTTAAACAGCTGTCATGAAAACACACTTTTTGTATGATACATTTATTTTCATTAAATTCTTAATTTTCTATTATAGAAAACTAAATATGGGGCAATAGTCTGGAAGTGCAAATATTTTTCCATACTCTGCTTTCTTTTTCCATACTTTTCCAGACCTGGAAATTTCTCAAATCAAATTATATACTTTTCTATACTTTTCCAAACTGCGTAGGAACCCTGTATACAAGCAATTAACAAAATATGCATTAAAAACATATGTATTATAAAATGTAGTTGCCACATCATTGGCGAAACATAACTTCCCTCAGTAAATCACCATTAAGCTGAATCCATCATTCATGGACAACTGTTTGTTATGCCGCTAGTGGGCAGACTAGAATCAGGGCAGGTTTTTTTTTATTTATTTATTTTTTTTTTTTTATCAACCTGCACCTCTTCGTTCATTTTAATGCTCTATTGTGTATCATCATTTATAAATCACATTTAAAATACAATAATAATATTCAACCAAAAAATTACATTTTATTATTATCATATTACATCCCCTTCAGCCAATAAAATTAAAATCTATGTGCCATGTGCTTGACATTTTTGGCAACAGGGAAGTGAAGGAGGTCACATGCTGTCAAGGCTCCATTGTGAGTTCATTTTAGACTAGGAAATACATATAAATTCGATTAAAAAATATACAATTGTACATCCAAATGTGTTTTCTAAAGTTATAGGTCATTATTAATGCACATTTTGTACATTCAATAACTCACATACCAAAAATTGTATGTGTTTATGCTTAAATGACAAAGTCCTTTTAGAGTATAGATTTTTTAGCTGCACTATTGTTCATTACTGGCAGGCAGTATAATAGTATGTTTGCATGTGTTTTAGGTTGATGTTAGTAAGTTTATAGAAGACAGAAAGGAAAAACTACCTTTTCCTGAAAGTATTGATGATAGTGACTGCAGTGCATCAGAAAATAAGGCCATAGTAAGGGAAGATAGAAGCAGTGAGGGTGGTGGCAGAGATGAAGATTATAAGTCATAGATTGTTGCTGAAGTCAGATATTTTGGTACATTATCCTATGCCAGTTTGGAAGATGTGATCCACACTACAACCAAAGGTCAGGAAAGATGCCACTGCCTATTGGCCTCACTTCACTGACAAGCAGGGATGCTCCAAAAATGACTGAACAGGTCAAAATTGAGTTACATGTGGAAAGTGTGGGCTACACTGAAAAAGAAGAGTCTTGATGATTTAAACTTGTGCTACAATCATTGATTTGAACTTTCAAGAAATAAACAACGTAAAAGATTGTTTTAATGTTTTTGTTGTTGTTGTTTTTGAAACACTAAGACATGGTTCCATTTTTCAGGCAGTGAAGTCGCATCTGAATTTGTGAAGTTTTTGACATTTTCACATGTGAGTTAAAAATGGAATTTAGTAGCACAAGATGAAATGGAATGTTATTAAAGCTTTTTAATGTTTTTTGAAACAAACACTAAGACCATTTAACTGCTTTTCAGATAGTGAAAATGCATTTGAATGTGTGTGAAATTTCAGACAATTTGCCAAAAATAATTTACCCTAATGGGACAATGTCAATTATAAATGATGGCACCCTAAAAAAAGGTCAGATGTAGAAAACTAATTTTGTTAGTTGTTGTAAAACTAATAAAATCTGTTAAAATGATTTTAGTCTTAAATATATGTAAAATATAAAGTATTTTTTTTTTCTAACTGTGATTTCCTAATTAGTCCCATTAAATATCCTTATATATATATATATATATATATATATATATATATATATATATATAGCTGCTGTGGAAGTCCCTTTATATTTTACTTTTCATACTATAGATACTGCTGTCAGAGCCATTTTCTATATAGGACTACATTTCATATTTGGCCTACATGGGAACATGTAAACAACAATTTATAATATTTATACCCTTTTGCATGGAGATGTGAAATGAAAATTCTGTCATCATTTATTCACCTTCATGTCTTTCAAACATTTTGACTTTCTTTTTTCCAGTGAACCCTATTCACTTTTATTCCTATATACCTTTTTTCCATCTATGCTAATATGACATTTTGTGTTACAGGGATAAAAAAAGAAAGTCACATGGCTTTGGTATACAATTTAAAGGAACAGTTCACCCAAAAATGAAAACTCTGTCATCATTTACTCATCCTCAAGTTGTTCCAAACCTGTATGAATTTCTTTGTGCTGCTGAACACAAATAAAGATATATATATATGGGGAATATGGGTAACCAAACAGTTGTGAATCCACATTGACGTCCATAGTATGAAAAAAAAAATCAAATCTGCATGCATGGCATAGAAACCTTTGTTGCACTACAAACAAACATTTCAATCATTTTCAACAAAACAAATTGAAGTTAATTTATTTCATTTGTGGCCTGTTTACAACATAAATTTTAAATTCTGTGACTTCATAAATATTTTGAGTAATTTATTTTTATCACATATGAGAAGGCTGTGAGAATATTTTTACACACAGTTCAGTCAATTCTGGTCAATTAAATATATGTTGAATGCTTTCATCATACAATATATCTAACCAGATATTGATAGTCAACACACAAGTACAGATGCATTAATGCAAATTAACAAAATCAACTAACAGCAAACTGTATTTATCACTCTTTGGATTTAACCTTTATTTCTCCAGTATATTCACCTTGCTTCGTTTGTACAGTTCTTTTATGGACAGCATGACCTCCTCTGACTTTAGAGTGTATATGATGGGATTCAGCATGGGTGGTATAGTCTGAGTTAAGGAATTGTTAATTATCCTTGCATTTGGATGGATGAATGTTGCTAAAGCTGCAATATTAGTACCTAAAAGTGGGACATAACTGATTGCCACCAACATGAGATGTGAGGTGCAGGTTTTCATGGCTTTATTCCGTTCGGCACCATGAGCAATCTTAAGCAAAGCCAGAGCAATGCAGAAATATGAGATTATTATTAATATCAGTGGCATGCATACCAGGAGACCAAAGCAAATATTTGCCATGATCAAATTTATGACATTATCATTACAAGATAGTCTATAGAGAGGGCCGTGATCACAAAAATAACTATTGACTACAGTTGAGCTACAAAAAGAGAGTCTTGTTATCAAACTCACCAGTAAAGCAATAAAAGTCACAGAAAGGGTCCACATAACACCTATGATCAGAAACATGGCTGTTTTGGTTACAATGGCATGATACCGTAGAGGAAAACAAATAGCAATCAGTCTGTCATAAGCCAAGGCAAGTAGTGTCAAAGACTGCAGATTCATGAAATGAAAAACAAAAAACATATATGCCAAACATGCTTCATATGAAATCTCCTGGTGCTCAAATAGATACGTGTCAATGACTTTTGGAATCAAGGCCGAGCTTCCACACAGATCAGAAAGGGCCAGATGGAAAACCACAATGTATTTGGCTGTGTGAAGTCTGCGGGCCAAATAAATGGTACACATGATAAATGAATTCCCTAAAACAGTCACAACATACACCAAAGACAAGAACACATAGTAGTATTTTGCATGTGGAATATTAGAAAAGCCATTGATGAAAAATGTTGCAGGACGAACAAAGGTCACATTTGCAGAGGAGTTTGACTGCGTGGAGCTCAAGTCGCCTGTTGTCTGGAATGTTGTGTTACCTGCGATAAAGAACTGTTTTTAGATATGCACTCATTAACAGAATATCAAAATAATGATTTCAGTGTATTTGTCAGTATTGCTTGGCACCACGATTCATGGAATAACCCTTGTCTTTATAGACCAGCCTCCATAAACAGTTTTAATGAATAAATACAGTACAGTGTGTGTAAACATTACAATACAAATGAATATGGGAAGATTTTTATATTTAGAAAATCAAACTGGCACAATATTAAAGATGTTGCACTTACAATTTATGCTTCAAGTAACAAAACAAACACTGATTCACATTTAGTAATTCTATGACATTCTGTAATATACATTGTTCACTTTTATGATAATTATTCTGATGAGATGAATTCTATACAAATAAACAAAACAAAAAAACTACACAGCTGCTCTTACTTTAACTGGAACACAGTTGGTATTCTAGATGAAAACATGATTCTTTTTTTGATAAGCCTTTTCACAAATGCCATAAACTCCTTTGTTATAAATGTGTTGATTATAGAGTTAAGCATTGGAGAAAGCACAAAGATCAGAGAAAGAATAATTACTGTAGAGTTCATGCTTACAAAGACCTGAAAGACATATGTTAGGCAGATGGGTATATAAAATACAGCCACTAATATTAAATGAGCAGCACATGTTTTTGTGGCTCCTTGACGGTCTTGTGGGGTTGTGATTCTGAACAATGTCACAGCTATACATGTATATGAAAAGATAATACAAAATACTGGAAACATGATGATCACCTGAAACAGAACACTCATGATGACATAGCTTAAGAAAACAGACCCGCGATTACAGAAACGAATGATTATGACACTAGCTCTGCAGAAAGAAAGTCTAGTCATGAAAACTGCTGCAGTGATTGTTTGCATCAGTGCCAGTGTCCCTGAAGCACCAATCATAACAAGCATTGATCTATGGGTCACAGTCACATGATACATCAGTGGTAAACAAATAGCTACTAATCTGTCAAGAGACAAAATAGTGAGAGTCAGTGACTGTACTGAAACAAATAACATACTGGATATGCACAATCCATACGAGATCAGATGATTCCCAAACAAAAATGCATCCAGTAGCTGAGGGATCACAGCGGTACTCTCACAAATGTCTGTCAGTGATAAATTAAAGACAGCGATATATTTAGGAGTGTGAAGATTTTTGTCTGTAATGATAATAAACATGAGGCAGGAGTTTCCTAGAAAAGAAATAAAGTAGGCAATAAACAGGAATATATAATAGTATCTCATGTGAGGTATACCAGAGAATCCAGCAGGTAGGAAGGAAATATTCCTGTTTCCAGTGACCTCTTGAATCATGTTCAAATGCTTTTTTCATCCTGTCCAGGCAGAAAAGTAGGTTTACAGTTTCTATAATAATTAAAAAAGAAAAAGAATGAATAATGAATATGATATACTTACAGTAAGATCTTAGTGAGGTTTGCCCAGGCTGCAGACTTTCCCTGATGCATTATATACTGAATAAAGAAGTGTCAGTCTCTTCAGCCTATCACTGACTGTGACGGTGTCATCTAGCCAATCAAAGCACAGCACTGACAGTAACGATAAGGATAGTTAATGTATCTTTATTTCTCATGGATGTATCGCCATTATTTTTTAAATTTTTTTTTATTTATGACAACATACAGATATCATGATTGGGTTGTAGTATTCAAACACACAACAAAGGAGATATCTTCAAGAACATTTAATGGAGTAATCTGAACAAGGAACAGCGAACATCACCAGGAAAGCAACTACAAACACACTGTAACATTAACACAGCTAAACAAAGGACAGACCGAAACTGAAAGCAAAATACACAGTAAACAGAGGCGTTAACGAGACTAAATTAACAAGACACACCTGAACTGAAGACACTAATTAATCAGTAACCAAGGAGAAAAACAGGCAGGCACACAAAGAGAACTGAAATAATTAACAAACTTGAAAACTGACTATGAAACTGAAGAAAGGGAAAATGCATGAAAACAGATCAAAAACAAACTCAAAACAGACATAACTCTGACAACAGTCTTTTGCACGCACACAAGAAACTTTATTGTGCCCTTGAGAAACTATTCACGTGCACAGGATTTTTTTGTGTGCTTATGCATTACAATTTCTAGTTTTATAACCTATTTTCTTTGTGCGTCACTGCCATCTTTCTATGAAGAAAACAAGAGCATTGATGCATTGTCCTATTTACCAAGTTATAGGTCTATAAAAAAGACAGATTCTATGTCTTGAAAGTATGACCAATATAAGAATTTCACTGGAAAATATAATCTGAAGAAGTAAGTAATATTTCTGCCACTTTTGTTCTGACCAACTGAGGAAAAAAGCATTAGGCCTACAATAAATCACACTGCCAATGATGATTAAATCTAACGATCGCTTAGCTCGGATCACGTCAAACCATGGAAATTATTATTACTGTTATACTTTGTTCTCAAATCGTTAATGTTAACAACATAAGCATTGCGTGACTATGTGTATTTAGTATATATTAGCGTTACTTGTAGATTTCAATTTCTGTAGCCACTCCACAGTCCAAAGTTTTTTGCTTTTTGACTAGGGGTGAATCTCCAGTTGTCACTGATGATTGTCATTTGGATCTTTCTGGATTACAATCCACCATCAAAATGATAAATTTAATTATTTCAGCTGCTGTGAGAACAGGCTATAAATGATCTGCTACAAGTAGCATCCTCACATTATAAAACCGACTAGCCTGGACAGGACTCGTTCCTTTCTGTTTACGGACGTGACGTAATGACGCACAGACGAACTGCTGCATGCTCGAGTTTCCTGCGGAAATCCACCAGGTCGCTCTTATTATAAAACATTATTACAAGCTTACCATTGTGAATCGAGATAAGATAATGAGATTTTTGAACACTGGCTGGTAATGTACTTGCTCAAAATGATTTTGGATAATTTTTAACCAAAAAAAAGTTATGGACTGCAGCTTTAAATATATGTAAAATATAAAGTTTTCTGTCATCATTTACTTATTCTCAAGTTGTCCCAAACGTGTATGAATTTATTTGTTCTGCTAAACACAAAGGAGATATATAAGGGGAATGTGGGTGTCCAAATAGTTGTGGGGCCCCATTGATTTCCATAGTATAAAAAAAAATACTATGGATGTCAATGATGCCCTAAATGTTTGGTTACAAACATTCTTTAAAATATCTTCTTTGTGTTCAGCAGAACAAAAAAAAAAAAAAATTATACTTTGTGCAATAAATCTTGAGATATTTAATATATTTTATCTTCAGTTGATTTCATAAGGCTGTGGCTGAAGTCAGTTGTAGCTCTTGTGTTTCTCTTTCCTTCAGTGATTCTGATTGTTAACAGCAGGTATTCACTAATGCCCAATCATCACTTAATTAATCACTTAATTATGTACTTAGCTTCAATGATTAAGTGTTACCTTTTCATACTCTGAGTGTGGACTCGCATTAACCCCAGCAGTGTTAATTTAACACTGATGGGTAACACTTTAGAATACTGTATCGTACTTACTGCATAACTAATAAGGAATTACTGCAGAATTAATCGGTAGTTCTTCATTAACACTCAAGTAACTACTATTAACTACTAAGGAATATGTGTTAACTAATCAGTATGTCATAGCGTTTTTTAATTGTGTTAAGTAACTATTAGTTAATCAGTAACTAATCAATTCAGTCATGCCTCCTGAAGAACTACGATTTAGTAACTACTAATTCAGCTTCAGGAGGAATAACTATTAAGTAACTATTAATGAACTGTGAAACTCAGTATCAGGTTATGGCCCTTTCTTCTTTACTACTAATGTTAGTTGATTTACTTAGATTTATGCCTACTGTACTGATATATATATATATATATATATATATATATATATATATATATATATATATATATATATATATGCTCTGCAAATATTGTTAAACATTCGTTCATTTGCGCCACTGTATGTTTCTGTCGGTGGGTGCTATACTGTTGCACGTCTTGCATCACATGCAGGTCAAAGTTTGAGCGCACACATGTAATATCTGTGAGTTTTGTAATATCTCCCGTTTTGCAAGAGAAAAGGGACTGGGATTCCAACTGTCAGCGGAGAGGTACATCGCTCTCGCATTATAACAATGCGCTGGCGACACTTAAACTAAACACTGTAGATACCACATTAATGAACTGTAGAATTAGAAGAAAGTTGTTTATTCATTTATGTTTTTTAAACGAATGGTGAATTCTTCGTGTTTTTCCTCGTGCTCGACCATTTCCGTGGATGGCGCTTGAGAGTGTTCATTTTTTTATTCAAGTGTTGTCTGCAACCAGAAAATCAGGATGGGTCCGTGACCTGCCAATACCTCAGGTATGTTTATGGCCTTATATATATTTTGTGTCTGTTTTTACTCAAGATATTTCACATTACTATTATAAAGTGATGCCAAATGAGTTCTGTATTTAAGGCAATGATCATTACCACATCATGCTCAAAGAATTACTTCAAACCCACTGATAATTAATAGAGAATTACCACATCATTCTCAAGGAATTACTAAGAACCTGGAACAGTATTCTAAAGTGAAAACAATGGGAACCCATTGATAATTAATGAAGAATTACCACATCATTCTCAAGGAACTACTAAGAACCTGGAACAGTATTCTAAAGTGAAAACAATGGGAACCCATTGATAATTAATAAATAATTACCACATCATTCTCAAGGAATTACTAAGAACCTGGAACAGTATTCTAAAGTGAAAACAATGGGAACCAATTGATAATTAATGAAGAATTACCACATCATTCTCAAGGAACTACTAAGAACCTGGAACAGTATTCTAAAGTGAAAACAATGGGAACCCATTGATAATTAATGAAGAATTACCACATCATTCTCAAGGAACTACTAAGAACCTGGAACAGTATTCTAAAGTGAAAACAATGGGAACCAATTGATAATTAATGAAGAATTACCACATCATTCTCAAGGAATTACTAAGAACCTGGAACAGTATTCTAAAGTGAAAACAATGGGAACCCATTGATAATTAATGAAGAATTACCACATCATTCTCAAGGAACTACTAAGAACCTGGAACAGTATTCTAAAGTGAAAACAATGGGAACCAATTGATAATTAATGAAGAATTACCACATCATTCTCAAGGAATTACTAAGAACCTGGAACAGTATTCTAAAGTGAAAACAATGGGAACCCATTGATAATTAATAAATAATTACCACACCATTCTCAAGGAATTACTAAGAACCTGGAACAGTATTCTAAAGTGAAAATATCCTTGTGCATAAGTAATAAAGCCTAAAGTAGTACTAACATAAAAAATGTCATTTTACTTTAAAAGATGACACATTTTAAGAACATTTACATTTATTGCAGTGTTAATAACATTTTCAAAAAAAAATAAATAAATAAATATTTTCATACAACAAAACAATGAAAAAAGTGAACACTAAAACAAGAAAACAATATCAAAGTTTTACATCAGATTACTAGGAACTTACCAAATATAACAACAGAAGACAGCAAATATGTGTATGCCTAAACTTCAGCTTTCAGCCAATGGTTCTCTAATACATCTAATTCATGTTATTTTATTCTGGCAAAGGTCAATAAGCATGCCATTCTTCTTTTTTTCCTCGATGATGCTTCGAAGTGGCTCCCTTGTGCACATTTCTTTGCACTGTTTGGCAAACTCTGACAGTTTCTGGCCTCTGTGGAACTTTTCACGCAATGTCTTGTAGGCTTCAGCATCACAATACTCCAGCTCTGCTATCGCTGCCGTATCCGCAACCGTTTTTCGATCCACCCCACACTTGTGGTACGACACATTGATGTCCTAAGACACGAAACGATCGGTTTTTGTGAGAAACCGAACGGTATTTATATATTTTTTTAACTCTAATACACCACTATGTCCAACTTCCTTCATCCTCCATGTTAATAAGGTCAAATTGCATTTTGATGACGGAAGCGATGTCGCGCGCGTTGACTTCAACGTGTGCTAGAGATCACTTCCACCATCAGAATGCGATTTGACCTTATTAACATGGAGGATGAAGGCAGTTGGACATAGTGGTGTATTAGAGTTAAAAAATGGTATAAATACCGTTCGGTTTCTCACAAAAACCGATCGTTTCGTGTCTTAGGACATCAATGTGTCGAGCCACTTCGAAGCATCATCGAGGAAAAAAAGAAGAATGTCATGCTTATTGACCTTTGCCAGAATAAAATAACATGAATTAGATGTATTAGAGAACCATTGGCTGAAAGCTGAAGTTTAGGCATACACATATTTGCTGTCTTCTGTTGTTATATTTGGTAAGTTCCTAGTAATCTGATGTAAAATTTTGGTATTGTTTTCTTGTTTTAGTGTTCACTTTTTTCATTGTTTTGTTGTATGGAAATAGATTTTTTTTTTTTTTTGAAAATGTTATTAACACTGCAATAAATGTAAATGTTCTTAAAATGTGTCATCTTTTAAAGTAAAATTACATTTTTTATGTTAGTACTACTTTAGGCTTTATTACTTATGCACAAGGATATTTTCACTTTAGAATACTGTTCCAGGTTCTTAGTAATTCCTTGAGAATGATGTGGTAATTCTTCATTAATTATCAATGGGTTCCCATTGTTTTCACTTTAGAATACTGTTCCAGGTTCTTAGTAATTCCTTGAGAATGATGTGGTAATTCTTCATTAATTATCAATGGGTTCCCATTGTTTTCACTTTAGAATACTGTTCCAGGTTCTTAGTAATTCCTTGAGAATGATGTGGTAATTCTTCATTAATTATCAATGGGTTCCCATTGTTTTCACTTTAGAATACTGTTCCAGGTTCTTAGTAATTCCTTGAGAATGATGTGGTAATTCTTCATTAATTATCAATTGGTTCCCATTGTTTTCACTTTAGAATACTGTTCCAGGTTCTTAGTAGTTCCTTGAGAATGATGTGGTAATTATTTATTAATTATCAATGGGTTCCCATTGTTTTCACTTTAGAATACTGTTCCAGGTTCTTAGTAATTCCTTGAGAATGATGTGGTAATTCTCTATTAATTATCAGTGGGTTTGAAGTAATTCTTTGAGCATGATGTGGTAATGATCATTGCCTTAAATACAGAACTCATTTGGCATCACTTTATAATAGTAATATGAAATATCTTGAGTAAAAACAGACACAAAATATATATAAGGCCATAAACATACCTGAGGTATTGGCAGGTCACGGATCCATCCTGATTTTCTGGTTGCAGACAACACTTGAATAAAAAAATGAACACTCTCAAGCGCCATCCACGGAAATGGTCGAGCACGAGGAAAAACACGAAGAATTCACCATTCGTTTAAAAAACATAAATGAATAAACAACTTTCTTCTAATTCTACAGTTCATTAATGTGGTATCTACAGTGTTTAGTTTAAGTGTCGCCAGCGCATTGTTATAATGCGAGAGCGATGTACCTCTCTGCTGACAGTTGGAATCCCAGTCCCTTTTCTCTTGCAAAACGGGAGATATTACAAAACTCACAGATATTACATGTGTGCGCTCAAACTTTGACCTGCATGTGATGCAAGACGTGCAACAGTATAGCACCCACCGACAGAAACATACAGTGGCGCAAATGAACGAATGTTTAACAATATTTTCAGAGCATATATATATATATATATATATATATATATATCAGTACAGTAGGCATAAATCTAAGTAAATCAACTAACATTAGTAGTAAAGAAGAAAGGGCCATAACCTGATACTGAGTTTCACAGTTCATTAATAGTTACTTAATAGTTATTAATAGTTACTTAATAGTTATTCCTCCTGAAGCTGAATTAGTAGTTACTTAATCGTAGTTCTTCAGGAGGCATGACTGAATTGATTAGTTACTGATTAACTAATAGTTACTTAACACAATTAAAAAATGCTATGACATACTGATTAGTTAACACATGTTCCTTAGTAGTTAATAGTAGTTACTTGAGTGTTAATGAAGAACTACCGATTAATTCTGCAGTAATTCCTTATTAGTTATGCAGTAAGTACGATACAGTATTCTAAAGTGTTACCCACTGATGATTTTGCTGTGTGGCATAGAAACCTTTGTTGCACAACAAACAAACATTTGAAGTGATTTTATTAAGTTTTTGGCCTGCTTAAAACACAAATTCTAAATTCTGTGACTTCATAAATATTTTGAGTAATTTATTTTTATCACATATGAGAAGGCTGTGAGATTATTTTTACACACAGTTCAGTCAATTCTGGTCAATTAAATATATGTTGAATGCTTTCATCATACAATATATCTAACCAGATATTCATAGTCAACACAAGTACAGATTCATTCATGCAAATTAACAAAATCAATTACCAGGAGATATTTATCACTCCTTGCATTTAACCTTTATTTCTGTAGTATATTCACCTTGCTTCGTTTGTACAGTTGTTTTATAGATTGCATGACCTCCTCTGTCTTTAGAGTGTATATGATGGGATTCAGCATGGGTGGTATAGTCTGAGTTAAGGAATTGTTAATTATCCGTGCGTTTGGATGGATGAATGTGGTTAAAGCTGCAGTATTAGTACCTAAAAGTGGGACATAAAAAATCGCCACCAACATGAGATGTGAGGTGCAGGTTTTCATGGCTTTAATCCGTTCAGCACCATTAGCAATCTTAACCAAAGCCAGAGCAATGCAGACATATGAGATGATTATTAATATCAGTGGTATGCAAATCAGGATGCCAATGCAAATATTTGCCATGATACTATTTATGGCATTATCATTACAAGCTAGTCTATAGAGAGGGCCGTGATCACAAAAATAACTATTGACAACAGTTGAGCTACAAAAAGACAGTCTTGTGATCAAACTCACAAGTATAGAAAAAAAAGTCACAGAAAGGGTCCACATAACACCTATGATCAGAAACATGGCTGTTTTGGTTACAATGGCATGATAGCGTAGAGGAAAACAAATAGCAATCAGTCTGTCATAAGCCAAGGCAAGTAGTGTCAAAGACTGCAGATTCATGAAATGAAAAACAAAAAACATATTCATCAAACATGCTTCATATGAGATCTCCTGGTGCTCGAATAAAAACATGTCTATGACTTTTGGAATCAAAGTCGAGCTTCCACACAGATCAGAAAGGGCTAGATGAAAAACAACAATGTATTTGGCTGTGTGAAGTCTGCGGGCCAAATAAATGGTACACATGATAAATGAATTCCCTAAAACAGTCACAACATACACCAAAGACAAGAACATATAGTAGTATTTTGCATGTGGCATATTAGAAAAGCCACTTAAGAAAAATGTTGCAGGACGAACAAAGGTCACATTTGCAGAGGAGTTTGACTGCGTGGAGCTCAAGTCGCCTGTTGTCTGGAATGTTGTGTTACCTGTGATAAAGAACTGTTTTTAGATATGCACTCATTAACAGAATATCAAAATAATGATTTCAATGTATGTGTCAGTGTTGCTTGGCACCACGATTCAAGGAATAACCCTTGTCTTTATAGACCAGCCTTCCTAAACAGTTTAAATGAATAAAGACAGTACAGTGTCTAAACATTACAATATGGGAACATTAACATTAAATGAACATTAGGCAGAACATTGAACAACAAATAATTTTTAGATTTAGAAAATCAGACTGGCACAAGATTAAAGATGTTGCATTTACAATTTATGCTTCAAGTAACAAAACAAACACTGATTCACATTTAGTAATTCTATAACATTCTGTAATATACATTGTTTACTTTAATGATAAATTAAATTAATGATTTACTTTAATTATTCTGATGAGATGAATTCTATACAAATAAAACAAAAAACTACACAGCTGCTATTACTATAACTGGAACACAGTTGGTATTTTAGATGAAAACATGATTCATTTTTTGACAAGCCTTTTCACAAACGCCATAAACACATTTGCCATAAATGTGTTGATTATATAATTAAGCATTGGAGAAAGCGCAGTGATCAGAGAAAGAATAATTACTGTAGAGTTGATGCTTACAAAGACCTGAAAGAAATATGTTAGGCAGATATAAAATACAGCCACTAATTTTAAATGAGCAGCACATGTTTTTGTGGCTCCTTGACGGTCTTGTGGGGTTGTGATTCTGAACAATGTCACAGCTATACATGTATATGAAAAGATAATACAAAATACTGGAAACATGATGATCACCTGAAACAGAACACTCATGATGGCATAGCTTAAGAAAACAGACCCACGTTTTCAGAAACAAATGATTATGACACTAGCTCTGCAGAAAGAAAGTCTAGTCATGAAAACTGCTGCAGTGATTGTTTGCATCAGTGCCAGTGTCCATGAAGCACCAATCATAACAAGCATTGATCTATGGGTCACAGTCACATGATACATCAGTGGTAAACAAATAGCTACTAATCTGTCAAGAGACAAAATAGTGAGAGTCAGTGACTGTACTGAAACAAATAACATACTGGACATGCACAATCCATATGAGATCAGATGATTCCCAAACAAAACTGCATCCAGTAGCTGAGGGATCACAGCGGTACTCTCACAAATGTCTGTCAGTGATAAGTTAAAGACAGCGATATATTTAGGAGTGTGAAGATTTTTGTCTGTAATGATAATAAACATGAGGCAGGAGTTTCCTAGAAAAGAAATAAAGTAGGCAATAAACAGGAATATATAATAGTATCTCATGTGAGGTATACCAGAGAATCCAGCAGGTAGGAAGGAAATATTCCTGTTTCCAGTGATCTCTTGAATCATGTTCAAATGCTTTTTTCATCCTGTCCAGGCAGAAAA
Organism: Megalobrama amblycephala; assembly: GCF_018812025.1. Taxonomy (NCBI): domain Eukaryota; kingdom Metazoa; phylum Chordata; class Actinopteri; order Cypriniformes; family Xenocyprididae; genus Megalobrama; species Megalobrama amblycephala. The sequence goes on from NC_063045.1 coordinate 48,965,819, forward strand.
GTAGGTTTACAGTTTATATAATAATTAAAAAAAAAAAAAGATTGAATAATGAATATGATATACTTACAGTAAGATCTTAGTGAGGTTTGCCCAGGCTGCAGACTTTCCCTGATGCATTATATACTGAATAAAGAAGTGTCAGTCTCTTCAGCCTATCACTGACTGTGACACTCTCCACCAATGCCACACCTCTAGAACTGTCATCTAGCCAATCAAAGCTCAGCACTGACAGTAATGATAAGGATATTTAAAGGGATAGTTGACCCAAAAATGAAAATTCATCAATTACTCACCCTCAAGTTGTTCCAAACCTGTATAAATTTCTTTGTTCTGTTGAACACAAAAGAAGATATTTTGAAGAATGTGGGTAACTGAACAGTTCTGGGGCACCATTGACTGCCATAGTATTTCTTTTCCTGCTATGGAAGTATATGGTGTCCCAAAGAGGCCTGGTTAAAAACTTTCATTAAAATATCTTCCTTTGTGTTTAGCAGAACAAAGAAATGTATACAGGTTTGGAACAACTTGAGGGTGAGTAAATGATGACAGAATTTTCATTTTTGGGTCAACTATCCCTTTAATGTATCCTTATTTCTCCCGGATTTAGGACTATTGCCATTATTTCTTGACCCATATCTTGAGCTATAAATGTAAACACTGATGTATAACTACAGTATAAAAGGATATTTGCTTAACAACAAATGCACTGGAAAACCCAATAAGTCACGGTAACTCAAACCATTTGAGAAAACAAATTGCTTTAAACCATTTAAGTTTGAAAACCAATAAGTTTGAGTACTATAAACTTATGTCTCCCTGTGTTAATCTTGTAATTTAATTGCACTTAATTGCAACATTTCTTTTCCTTATAAAGTCTGACGCAAAGCATGCTGGGAATTAGAAATCTGCTGCAACTCAATCATATCAAGTTCAGCTTAATACAATCAAATTTTGAGTTCACAACTTTTTTTCTGTTAAATACAATGAACTTTCATTATAACTCATTTTTCGGTTTCACAGGGTAGGTACTGTGTGGCCAAAGAGAACAAAAACGTCACTTCCTGATAAACTGGCACTAACTTATGCTGCTACATTGAAAAGTAACGTCTTTTTTGATGCGCATCAAGGAATTTATTCAGTAAAAGTGTTTCCATCGTAGTTTTCATGTAGCATAAAAAAATTATCCTACTCATTTGAGAGTATAAGTTTTTTATGCGCATTTTTAGAATTTATGCACATCTTGGCGTTTCCATCCAGTGTTTTTTTTTAATGCGATATCCCAAAATGCTCATAAAAATAGGTTGATGGAAACAGCTATTGATCACATGTGTTCCTTTGTTCTATTTTCTTGCCACAGTCTGTCACCATGGACACTAACCTAAACATCACAGCTGTCTATCATTTGAATTAATCGTCTGTGTATAGAGGGTATGCATCGACGTCACTTTCCCACCAGAACCAACTCCCTCAGCTGGACTGAGTGGTAAAAGAACCTGCTGCGTGACTGGATTTAAAGGTGCCCTAGAATGCTTTTTCACAAGATGTTATATAAGTCTAAGGTGTCCACTGAATGTGTCTGTGAAGTTTCAGCTCAAAATACCCCATAGATTTTTTTTTTATATACATTTTTGTAACTGCCTATTTTGGGGCATCATTAAATATGCTCCAATTCAGCCTGCTTCCCCTTTAAATCCTCGCGCTCCCCACCCCCGAGTTCGTGACTCTATAATACATTGCATAAATAAAGTTTACACAGCAAATATAACCTTCAAAATGGATCTTTACAAAATGTTCGTCATGCATGCTGCATGCATGCATCAGATCATGTAAGTACAGTATTTATTTGGATGTTTACATTTGATTCTGAATGAATTTGAGGCTATGCTCCATGGCTAACGTGCTAAAGCTAACATTACACACTGTTGGAGAGATTTATAAAGAATGAAGTTGTGTTTATGATTTATACAGACTGCAAGCGTTTAAAAATGAAAATAGCGATGGCTCTTGTCTCCGTGAATACAGTAAGAAACGATGGTAACTTTAACCACACTAAACAGTACATTAGCAACATGCTAACGAAACATTTAGAAAGACAATTTACAAATACCACAAAAAATCTCATGTTATCATGGATCATGTCAGTTATTATTGCTCCATCTGCCATTTTTCGCTATTGTCCTTTGCTTGCTTACCTAGTCTGATGATTCAGCTGTGCACATCCAGACGTTAATACTGCCTGCCCTTGTCTAATGCCTTGAACATGGGCTGGCATATGTAAATATTGGGGACGTATATATTAATGATCCCGACTGTTACGTAACAGTCGCTGTTATGTTGAGATTGGCCTGTTCTTCAGAGGTCTTTTAAACAAATGAGATTTACATAAGAAGGAGGAAACAATGGTGTTTGAGACTCACTGTATGTTATTTCCATGTACTGAACTCTTGTTATTCAACTATGCCAAGGTAAATTACATTTTCAATTCTATGGCACCTTTAATAGGGGAAACTGCGAAAACACAAGTAAAACGCCTGATTTCGACGCCGGGTAAATACATAAAGCGAATCTGCCTGTGAATATTTGATAAAACTACAATATAGGTAGGTTTAAATCCGAGTAATCACTTATATCAATATTATTTATATCGTCATATTGTCCAGCCCTAAAACTTGTACAGTCATAACGGTCGACGGTGATGTCACGTGCATACCCTCTATTGAAATTCCTGGTTTTCCTCAGTTCATTGTCGGGTCTTGTATTGTATACGTGTTGTGTTGTGTTCCTGCCTTCTTCTGTATTTAGCCATTGGATTACCTAAAGACTTATCTTCTTCTTGGTGCGAGTTTCTACCAGAGATGGGACCAAGTCACACATGTGCAAGTCTCAAGTAAGTCTCAAGTCTTAACCTTCAAGTCTCAAGTAAGTCCCAAGTATTTTTTTCTTGGTCAAGTCAAGTCAAGTCCTGTAGTAGGTCAAGTCACCTTATTATTGTAATTTTACCTGCAGAATCTGATCTTAATAAAGTGAAAAGACAAGATATAAGTAACTGTCAGTAAATTAAAATAATTTGGATTTGCATTGTTAATACTCATGTTCAGTAAAATACATCATGGAATCAAAAAAAATTGTAACTTCATAAAATTATTTTAAGAAAGGCTTATTGTAGTAGTGAAATAATTTTAACTATTTGCAACTAATATTTTATTTTTAATTATGCATGCATTGTCTCTAAATTAGAACACTGTAGCATTTTTCAATTCAAAAAGGCAAAATGTAATAAAGAAATAAAAATGTTAAATGTTTATCTACTTACATTTTACCAGGCATTCGTTCACTTATTTAATCATTTTGACAATGATGAGCTAGACCGCTGAACTTTTAGTCTTCCTAACAACAAACAGAGCGGTGCATAGTCCTAATGGAGTGCATCAGCAGCATCAAGAATATCAAATATTTTGCAGTGAATCTCTTATTTGCATCTTAAGTTTATTGCCAATAATAATGACAGGTTTGTGAAAGTGTAGAACTCGGTGAGCTCGCGCAAAACACATCTTCAGCACAGCGACTCATTTGCACGTCTCTGATTGGCCAATGCGTTCAACAGACATGTCTGTGATTGGCTACAATGCTCAATGCTGCAAAAGCACATCATGAGTACCTTTAATGCAAAGGGAAAATATATATGTATAAAACTGTAATATGCACTTTTCATGATTAGGTAATCGCGTCAGCTGTAGTCTTATTCACATTTGTTTTTCTGATTAATTGTTTTGCTCTATGAGAAAGACAAGGTAACAAAATATTCGAGGCTTTACTATAAACATTCGGGGCTTAAGCCCCCTTAGCCCAGCCCTAGCGCCAGGGCGGAGCCAGACAGTGTAAACATCCGGGCCTTAGCCCAAATCAATATTTGTCCAATGACATTTTAATTTTCTGTTAACAGCTTTACTGACATGAAAGGTGCTTTTCTTGTAGTATTGTTGTTCAGTAAATGTACATTATTTGGCACTGTATTTGGCATATCACGGTTTCAATTTTAGTTCGTTGGTAAAATACAACTTAGAGACCATTTAAGCTTTGTAGGCCTATGTTTTAAATTTTCGGTTTATGATGAAACGGTGGCGGTGGCACAGGGTCATTGGGAAACACTGAATGAATGTTTAGCTGACAAATGTGCTAAAGTTGTAATATCAGCTGTTCATATAACAAAAACCCTTCAACCGGACCGAACGAGAGTCTCGAGGCCTGCCGCTGCGCTGAGTGAGTGAAAGGAGGCGTGTCTGTGTTCAGCTGCGGTGTGCGTGAACGCGCTGTTGGAGAGAAGAGAGAGAAAGCGCTGCCGGTGTATGGATGCCTATATGCAGTATATGCGAAGCCAAAGCACAATGAAATAAAGCAACTTATGATTTCTGGGGTTTACATAGGCTATTGTCCAGTTTCATATGCTCAGTGACAGTCATTACATTCGGGGTTAGACTCAAAACATTCGGGGCTGAAGCCCCGGCAAAATCGGCTGGCGCCGCGACAACGCTATTCTCAGCCTGCGCTCCAGCTGAGTAATCAACTTTATTTTTTAAAATAATTTATATATTTTATATTCAAACTGAAAACATGATGTGATTAACATTCAAGTCATTGAAGTCATCGTGTCTCAAGTCAAGTCAAGTCAAGTCCCGAGTCTTTAACTTCCAAGTCCGAATCAAGTCTCAAGTATTTTATTTTTTGTCAAGTCAAGTCACAAGTCATAAAAATAGCGACTCGAGTCGACTCGAGACCAAGTCACCAAGTCACAAGTCCCCATGTCTGGTTTCTACACACGGCCTACCCATTACAAGAGGTTTATTTTTCATGTTATATCAAGTGTACAGTTCAATTTCATATATTTTTTTTTTGGGGAAATAAATGTTTTGTATCACTCTGTGTTGTTTTTGTTTCCTTTTTCTGTTTAGAAGATCAATTTAAATCTCCTTTGTAAAAGCTTTGCGAGGCATAAATAGCCTACTCCTCACAGATGAGCTCACAAAAATAGTTAACTGACAGCTACTACATGTTTTATATCTACCTGAATTTATCATGAAATACAGTATGAATATGTGTTAATAAAGCATTTATAAACACACTAACTATTACCATGTCTAAATAAGATGTATAAAATGTACATTTAAATAGTTTAATAATCATTTACTTACACATTTTAAATGATCTTATGAACCACTGACAACTCCTAAACAACTGGTTTAGAAATGATAAATTGATCATTAATAAAGTATAAAAATAAAATTATTAAAACACATTATAGATATGCTTATAAATCAAGAATAAAGCATTTATAGCTGTAGTTATAAACAGCTTACTAATGTCTATAAAAGCTTTATAAATGATAAATTGACTATTTACTAATGGTTAACTAAAGATTCATAGCATGAGTTATTATAAAGTGTTACCGAATAAAGGACCGGAAAAAAAAATAGTCTCATATCAAGTGGTGTCAAAAAAATTGGTAAACAAACACATACATGTGTAATATAGCACAGAAAAGTGTGATTGTAAGTGTGACATACAGTGATAGTAAGTGATTGCATAAAGAAACCATAAACATATTGAACATAAACATTGGAATTTTGAAATATATCCTGTAACACAGTGTTTCTCAACCCTGCTCCTGTTGGCACACCAACACTACACATTTTCTGACTCTTCCTAATCAAACACTAGGGCTCAGATAAGGGAGAAATCCCAAATGTGCACTGTTGGTGTGCCTCCAATAACAGGGTTGGGGAACACAAACACATGCATTATACATACAGTATAATCACAATATCACAAGTCAGAGAGCTTCTTTTACCAAAAATACACACCAAGTCGAAATATTCTGTTAAGTAAGTATTTGTTAAATGTTCTAAAATAGCAATATAACTAATAACATGTTTACTTATAGCAAAGAAGGACAGAGTTTCATTCAAGATAATAGTTTATTTTTATTTTTATTTTTTTAATTTCTCCCACTTTTCATTCTTTCCATAGTAGCATACACCCTGCTTCGTTTGTACAATTCTTTTATGGATTGCATGACCTCCTCTGTCTTTAGAGTGTATATGATGGGATTCAGCATAGGTGGTATTGTCTGAGTGAGAGAATTGTTAATTATCCGGGCATTTGGATGGATAGGTGTTATGAGAGATGCAATATTATTGCTTAAAATTGGGAGATAAAAAATTGCCACCAACATGAGATGTGAGGTGCAGGTTTTCATGGCTTTGATTCGATCAACACTATGAGCAATCTTAAGTAAAGCCAGAGCAATGCAGAAATATGATATGAAGATCAGTATCGGCGGTGTACAAATCAGGAGACCAAAACAAAGTGCTCCCATCAAAAAATGCACAGAATTATCATTACAACCTAGTCTATAGATAGGGGCAAAATCACAGTAGTAAGTATCAATCACATTAGATCTACAAAAAGAAAGCCTATTGACCAAACTTACAAGAATAGAAAAAAAAGTCACAGAAAAACTCCACATAACACCTATGATCAGAAACATGGCTGTTTTGGTTACAATGGCATGATACCGTAGAGGAAAACAAATAGCAACCAGTCTGTCATAAGCCAAGACAACTAGTGTCAAAGACTGCAGATTCATGAAATGAAGGACAAAAAACATATTTTCCAAACATGCTTCATATGAAATGTCCTGGTGGCCAAATAAAAACGCGTCTATGACTTTTGGAATCAAAGCCGAGCTTCCACACAGATCAGAAAGGGCCAAATGGAAAACAGCAATGTATTTTACTGTGTGAAGTCTGCGGGCCAAATAAATGGTACACATGATAAATGAATTCCCTAAAACAGTCACAACATACACCAAAGACAAGAACACATAATAATATTTTGCATGTGGAACATTATAAAAGCCGTTGATGAAAAATGTTGCAGGACGAACAAAGGTCACATTTGCAGAGGAGTTTGACTGCGTGGAGCTCATGATAGCTGCTGTCTGGCTTTTTGTGTCAATTGTGATGAAGACCTGTTTAAGAAATGCACACGTTAACAGAGAATATTCATATAATGATTTCATATCTGGTCACAGTGAACATATTGAACATAAACAAATTCTTAGATGACATTTTAAAATGAAATTAATAATGAAAATAAACGAGTCAGTCATTAGACAGAAACAGAGGAAACACATTATACACTATACCTTCTCCCAAACCTGCCACAGGATCATTACTCTATCAGCCATCAGATACATTTATATAAGATCATTCTCCTACGCTTGGGACTTTCATTCATGGATCAACCCTTCAATCTCCCTACAGAATTTAGGAAGAATCGGCAGGAGCATTCTCCACAAGCTATGATGAAAAAAAAAAAAAAAAAAAATGATAAAAGATAATAAAAGTATTTATCTTAAAGCTTCAGAAAGCCTAATAATGATTACAGTACAATTAAAAGTTTATTCATATCATAAATATTATTATTAAACAATATCACTGTCCACAAAGTAACAAATTAAAAAAAAAAGGTTTTGATTTATTCAGAAATACAGGTGGATTTGGGAGCTGAAGTTCTTAAAAAGTCGGTTGAAAACTACATAGCTACTGTCTGTTTTCAGAATTTTTTTTTAACAAAGGTGAAAAAGCTAAAAGAAAAAAAATTATGGATCTTTACAGTCCAAATGGACAGAAGAATAATTGTGGAGTGATCTGGATGTGAATCGACAACAAAGCACTATGCAAAACAGCACCAGAAGTTCCATTAATGGTAAGTATTTTTTCAATTCACTCTTATTTATACTGCATATTGATTTGTTTGATGAGACTCTCATAGTGGGTTAAATTAATTCCAAGTGCTGTTTAACAGACCTATTATGGCTGTTAGGTCAAGAACATGTAAAATGGACTATGTACTGATTATGTGCTTTATTTAATGTTAAAAGAATTTAATGTGAGTTTGAATATCATTTGCGTGACCTTTAGATAGCCATACTGAAAGCAACAATGGATATTCACCTCAGATCTTGAAAATAAATTAAAGGAAACAAGAACTTTCAATTTCCCCTTTGGTAGAAGTCGCGTTTGCACATTTGCACTTGCCCTACGTATTCACAATCATCTTTAATGTAATTAATGTATTCACTTAATAGGCTATTCATTTTATTAATTATTAATTATTAATATTATTAATTTTCAGTTTATCTAGTGAAAGAAACATTCAGTTTGTTTTATTATGCACTATATAGTGGCCTATACATTTAAATTAATATTGTTCATATATACTTAGTTTAATCATTAACTGATAGTAGATAGAGACCCGATTTGAGGATTTCACTTTGGAAAATACGTCACAATACTGAAGTACAGTTGGTCGAACCTACAGTTCACGTGCACTTTAAAGTTGACGCTTCATCAACCACACAAAATGGACACAGTGGGACAATCCATAGGACCCTAGTTGTTCAATCAATGTCAACTGCAAAACACTTGCATGTTGTAATACTCACAGGAGAAGTGACAGTTTTGTTTTGTGTGTAAACATTGTGAAAAGCAGTGAGTGGTTTTACAGACTCTACAAACTTTTACAACTTTTAGGTTGGAGCCTGACTGGGCTCCAACCTATAGGACCCGCACAGTACATTGCCTGCCTTAACCCATTTACATTCGTTTGATTTGTTCAGTTATATGCCAGTCAGGGGCGGAGCCAGGGGGTGTTTTCAGACGCACACTCCAACTTCGCCTCAGCGCCAGGCACAAATCAGACACGTGCGGAAATGATACAGCTGCCGAATGAGCTTCAGCAGAACAACAGTGAATGGCGAACATTATATATAGCTTACGTAAATGTTTCTCAACCGGTGGGTTGCAAGATCGCGCACTTTTCAATCAAGCGCTAAATATATATGCGACTAAAATATTCTGCTATGTGAAATCACAATATAAGGCACAAGCTGATATGTAATTTTTTAATGCATAAATAAATGTGAAAACTGTGCGTTTGTACTAGAAGATGCTAATTTTGCGTTAATTTATAAAGTACAAACAAAAATTTATCACATTTAAATGCATAATTAATTTTCCATTCTGCCATTTATGTGCTGTTGACTTCTGCATCAGCAAATGGGAATTCAAAAGAGAACATTTTTTTTTCTTTGTACTGAGTTTAATTTACGTATGACTGTTGCAATTATTTATTTTGACAATATAGAAAGTTAAATATTTAGTGTTTACTTTTTTTGGTTAGTTTTTGAAACAGACAAACTCAGAATTGTTGAACTTCATTGATTATACATAAAATTCGATGAAGGTTGAATAATCTTTGAACTACAGTATGTAGTTATCTGCATGTCTCAACAATGGAGAACAAGCTATTGGGGGTTTTGAGAACCAGAACTGACTGAAAAAATTCAGCTATAGAGTGAGCCCCTTTATTAAAGGTGTTCTAAGTGATGTCACGCGTTTTTAGGCCAAAACATTTTTTTGTCACATAAAGCAAACATATCCTCACTATCCGATAGCTGCCTGTCCCCTGAACACACTGTAAAAATACACGGTCTCTGTAGTCGCCACAAGCTCTGAAAACGGCAACAAAAACAAACTGGTGCAGCCTGGACCACGAATCATAATAAACATGCTCCAGCCAATAACCGACAAGAATGATTTTAAATGCGCGTTTATGACTATTTCAGGAAGCACGGAGGGGAGGGGGAGGAGGAGGAGGGAGGGAGGGTCTAGCTAACCTCTGTTTTGTTTGACAACACTTAACGTCAACAGGAAGTTACTCCACCCAGGATCGCTTAGAGAACCTTTAATATGCCTGTAAGTGAGGAATGATAAAAAAAGTCAAATTCACATAGCATTCCATGATCTAATTCCTTCCAGTTGTGTTGTAGTCAGTCCAGTACATTATAGTCAGACTCATTTTTATGTTGAAATAATGAATATTTCTGTGCCACCCCAGACTGGTTGCTGGCCCCTGCCTGGCCACCCCTATGAAAAAATCCTGGCTCCGCCACTGATGCCAGTCATAAATTATTGGCTGCATTTCCACTGTCGGCTTAAACTGGTATTTATCCTTAGCCGATTTCAACCAAGGGAGACCCCCATCTGAGAATCAGCGTATTTGAATGAATCAGATGAGTAAATGATTCAATTAGGCTACCTATTTATAAATACAGTCATTTGCTAAGTTAAAGAGAAATTCACTTTTATGTGGTGTTTGAACACAGATGTCAAGTCATCTTCATTTATATAGCACTTTTCACAATACATATTGTTTAAAGGGATAGTTCACCGAAAAATGAAAATTTGATATTTATCTGCTTACCCCCAGTGCATCCAAGATGTAGGTGACTTTGTTTCTTCAGTAGAACACAAATGATGATATTTAACTCCAACCGTTGCCGTCTGTCAGCCGAATAATGGGAGTGATGTCTCGTGCATATACTTCAATGAGTGCTAGACATCACTGTCGTTGTCAAAGCGCGATCAGACCTCACCAAGCGAATGCTGAACGCAGTTGGACATAGTGGTGTTTTAGAGGTAAAAAATGATATAAATACTGTTCGGTTTCTCGCACAAACCGATCGTTTCGTGTCTTAGGACATCAATCCGTCGTCACGAGCCGCAGGGTTTAATTTGGATTTGTCTATGCAAGGTTTTTCGACTCTTATTGATCCAAGTTCCCATTCACTCCCATTATTCGGCTGACAGACGGCAACAGTTGGAGTTAAAAATCATCATTTGTGTTCTACTGAAGAAACAAAGTCATCTACATCTTGGATGCGCTGGGGGTAAGCAGATAAACATCAAATTTTCATTTTTGGGTGAACTATCCCTTTTAAGCAGCTTCACAGTGACAATAGGAAAATTCTTTTCTTTTTGATTGAATCACTTCCGTTGTAAAAATTGTTAATTATTATTTTAGGGGCTGCTTAAATGACACCTTTCCTACTGAAAACCGAATACCTTTAATGCATTCTTGCCGTTCATTTACGTGTTTAGTCTATAGGTTTGCGTGTTTGAGTGTGTATGTGCGCAGAAGCTTGGTCTTTTTTAAAAAAGTGATATTTGCCAAATTACTTGTCTGGTCCGCATAATATAGAAAAATTTGTTGTTTGCGCGGATCTGTGCGAACTGGAATAATTTTGATAACGTTTTATCTATACATAGGGAAAGGAAAGGGAAATGGGCCTTCACAGGGGATAGTTTAGTTGAAAAGTCAGGGCTGCATTATCGTCATGTCTAGATGCAGGTCCTTCATCTCATCTGGATGGGATGATGTATGTATGTCCACAGTGTATGTAACAACCAGCCTATAATAGCAAAATTCCATCCACTCCTTTTTTACAATCATATAAATCAGTAAATAAATCAGTGAATCATACAATCAATAAATCAGAAGCAGTGTCTGAAAATACGCTGTTCCAAATGTATCTTTTAACATAGATCCCGCTCTGAGTGTGCCACACATAGTCCGCCATGTTTATATCCTCGCTTTAGCACCAATTGATATACAGTAATGTCTGCACCACATAAACATTACAAATGTTCTGTTTTTGGATGTACCAATGGATCTGTACCAACTGTTCGTGATCCTCCAGAAAAAGTGTCACACTGTTTATTTTTTATTATTTTTGTGCAAATCGTCATTTCAGTAGATGTGCCAGTTCCACAACAAATGTGGCTAAAGCTATTGTTGTCTTAGAGTAGTGTTTCTCAACGGGGGCGGTACCGCCCCCCAGGGGGCGTTCAGAGAACAACGGGGGGCGTTGGAAGCAAGATTTTTAAAAGGGGGGCGTTCAGGTGTTCTTGGGGGGCGTTCACGTGTTTACACCAAAGATCCAGGCAAGACAAGATTAAACGTGTAATTACTTGCAAAAGAATTGCCTACAACATTCTAAAATCCTCCAGTTTAACGCAACATGTAAGCTAGGCTATGTATCGTTTCTTTTGCAACGATTATTTTTCAAGTCATAGACCAGCGCTCAAGCGCTGACATGAATTCAAGTGCACAAAAATGTGTTTCGCGCTGACAACAATCCGGTGGTGGCTTGAATCCAGCGCTGACTAGAACCACACAGCGGAGGAATGGAAAGTTGACAAGCCATTAAAAAAGTACTGACTTGTACCACTTGTATTTTCAAATATTTTCAATAAATCATGTTCCCATTCACTCCGGTGACGAATTTTAAAATGAATGAAACTAAATTCTATTTGTAAGGTAAAACTTTTAAATTTTTAATGCCTAATGCCAAAATGATTTCTTTGTTCACAAAGTAATTTACTGGGCATTATTGTTAACTCGCAAGACTGTAAGGAGAAAATGACAATTTGATGGATAATTAATTTAAATATATTCTGTAATCACATTTAGGTAATTTCGCCATCACATCTGAGCGCAAAACACTGCTTGGATAATTTCAAGATAGGCTAGTTAAAAATAATTAATAATACATTAATAATTTAATAATTTTTATTCATATGTTTATTCATTTATTCATAATAGTTCATATGTGTTTATTCTTGTTAGAAGATTTTTTTAATTTTTTTTTATTTTACTTATTATGGACACAAATTAATCATGACAAACCAAATAAATTTGAATTGAATTAATTATACCATTGATGATAACATTAAGCTGATACCAAGGTATTTAAGCCTATAATTATAACATAATTTATGAAAAATCATGATTGCATTTATTTATTTTTTTCCAAAGTAAGATTAATGTAAGCAGCTACTTGAAATACTCTCCTAAATGCGTAATAAATCCTAAGTGCACACATTAGTGCTGAAATGACCGTATAGCAGCCTATGGTCGTTTTTACTGTCCAGAATTATCAAAGAAATTCAATAGGCAGACGCAGATTATCTTGAGTTTTGCGTTAGTTCAACTGCGCGTTTAGGTGATGGAAACCATTGGCATACTCATGGTGTGTAGTGACCATTTGTGCGTAAAACACCATGGCATTATGTATTAGGCCCAACAAAGTCTGACAAACAGCCCTCGACATAGAAATCAGATGTTTAAACTCGTAGTTATTTTGTGCGCAAGCACGTTCATGTGGAGACCAGTGTATACGCGTTTAACCAGTATTTCATCACTTCTTCTGCGTCTCCTCACAGCATTTCAATAAAACGATATCCAATAACACAAATAGCTCTCTCTGTAGTCACAAGTTCCCTTCATAATGCAAAACATGCGACTTGCATGCTTAAGTTTCAGAAAACATCGTCATCGAAGTTTATATGTCTATAATTTATGTAATTATGTAATTTATATGTATTCTTTATATCACAGGTTTTCAAACCCTGTGTCACGAGACTTAAAAAATGGGTTGGCATTTTCATAAAAGCATAGTCTAAAATGAATAAATAAACAAAATATATTTGACTTAATTGATTAACAAAGCGAAAGAAAAAACTGTGCCCAATAGTATACTGCTGAGTTTGATTCATTTTTGTGAGGCGCGGCGCTCCACAAACAAGTTCAAGGAAAGGAAACCGAGATGGCAAAAAGCGCATCCTGTTTTCTTTATTTTGCAAAATCACATGTTCTGTTTTTAGTGTGAGTGTATAAAAGTAAACTTCGCAGTATCGAATAATGTCTTACTCATATCTGTAAATTACGGAGTATTTAAGTTGTTTCTGCTGGTATAAGAAAACAGTTGCGCCGGCGCCTCGCGTGCGCACTCAACATATTCATTGCAAACTTGACATCGCAGACTGTTCATTATCAAAATAAAATACCATCAGCCAAACATTTAAAAAATTACACTGCTCGTACATACTCCGTAGTATCCTATCTGTGCCGTTGAGCGTGACCACTGCTGAAACTGGTTCTGCCAAAGACATTTTTGCTCATTTGAAGAGGATGATTTTTTTCATTGATACTGAAACGGGAGTGAAGTACAAATCCTATTTGACACAATAAATAAAAGTTCTGCATCCAAATACATTGCTAATATGGAAACATTTGAATTTGTGCCGAACGAGAGGCTGCTTGAAAACACCGGTTTTTACTTTCAGTTTCGCTTCAAATTAATTCGTTTGGGCTTGTTTATAGCTACTTACAAGTTTTTATTCTTGTTCTGTATATGTATATTATATATTTTAGTATTCTTATGCTTGACTCAATTAAAAAAAAAAAAAGGTCATTCTTTAAAAAAAGTTTGACAACCACTGCTTTAAATGTTGCTTATGTGTTGGAAAACACAAAACCCGGCATGGACCACTTTTGGTGTTATATGAGAGGGGGATCCCCCAAATGAGGTGCCGGATCAGATTTCGGAGGTTCCGGTTCCCGCTTGTCCAGGCTGCCTGCCACTGTTCAGTTAAATCAAATCTGTTATTTGGCTTTCAGTGACATGCTTTTTAACTATGAAAGCTGCAGTCCGTAACTTTTGGAGCTCTAGCGGTAAATAATCAAAATTGCAGGCGTCTTGTATTGTACTCCGCAGCGGTGCTGACTCGAACCAGTCTAATAGTCCCAATATAAATATAATATATAAACTCTTATTATAGGTGTGTCATAGTGATTCAGGATAAGACAAAAACACGGTTTGGAAAATGGATTCATGATGTAGGCTAATGGTGTTTGGGGGGCGGTAAAGGACCTGGATAATGGACAGGGGGGTGTTGGCCCAAAAAAGGTTGAGAACCACTGTCTTAGAGAGACCATATGTCTGTCATCTATTTTAATCCTTATTTACAGTATACAGTATACTGTATAACCACACATTTGTAAAGATCACTGTAAAAGGTGATTGTCTTGAAAAACAGCTAGACGTTTTCTGTAAAGACAAGACATTAAAAACGATATGTTTATTTGCAAAGGCCAGCACATTTATCCACTAACCGTTTAGAAACATCCAGTTGAATTCTAAAAGTTGTAATTTCTTCCTGAGTCTCTCCATCAGTGTCCGACTCCAGTTTGAACAACATAAGGCTGAACACCATTACTGACAATCGTCATTTTGGCTGCGTGAGATTCTCCAGCTTTGTTGTTGTTGAGCAACCGAAGTGTGAGCTGTTAAAGCTCCGCCCTCTTCTGGAAAGGGAGCGGGGAGCAGCAGCTCATTCGCATTTAAAGGGACACACACAACAAAAGCAGTGTTTTTGCTCACACCCAAATAGGGCAAATTTTACAAGCTATAATAAATGATTTGTGGGGTATTTGGAGCTGAAACTTGACAGATACATTCTGGGGACACCAGAGGCTTATATTACACTCTATCTTGTAAAAAGTAGTCTATGAAACATTAAACTCCCAACACAATTAATGCAATTATAATTGCTTTGTAAATCCATTCATGCCACATCTGAGCTGCATTAAACAGTCAGTGTACAGTAAATCCAAGGATGGATTTTGTTGATACTGATTTCATTTGATTGGTAATAGCCATACAGTGTCTTTTTATTCTGATTAAATATTTTGATTAAATTTAAGAATCTGACATGTTTATCTCTGGCTTTTTAGTTTTCTTTCAGGGTTTTAATCTTCTCTCAACTGAGAGAGCACATCCTGTATTTTAATGCCTTATAATGATTTTTAATATTATCTCTATATGTTGATGTTGCATATGAATTATTCCAGGAACCTCAAAGCATATTGTTTAGTTATTGTCAAAATAGTTGTAAAAGTTGTAACCATAACATTATGCATCACGTTATGGAATGAATAGAAGACATGATTCATGTGCCATACATGAGCTATTGTTTTTCATTTTAATATAATTTATGGTATAAATTCACTGAAGCACATACTTGCATATAGTCTGGGGTCACTCTCAAGAAAAAAAACAAAAGTTGCAAAAAGGAACAAACTAATGTTTCTTAGCACAGAATAGTAGGAATAAGTGAGTAGTTATAAATAAACATTTAACATATTATAGCTTTACAGTCTCAGGAGTGTTTCAAAAACCTTTTGACATTCAAAGAAAAAAATGTAATATAAAGGGTTGTTCCATAGCATGTCTTTTTTTTTTATTATTATTTATTTTATTTTTTTTACAAAATACAGAAGGGCAAAGTCTCATTCAAGCAGATAACGAAAGCAATCCAAGGGTAAAATAAGTTAATTATAGTAATAAGAAATAAATTATTTTTAATAATTTTTAGTTCCTTCAATTTAATTTCATATTTCTTTCCTGAGTAGTGTTCACCTTGCTTCGCTTGTACAGTTCTTTTATGGATTGCATGACTTCCTCTGTCTTTAGAGTGTATATGATGGGATTCAACATAGGTGGTACTATCTGAGTCAAGGAATTGTTAATTAACCTGGAGTTTGGATGGATCGGTATTGTGGCAGCTGCAATATTATTGGCTACAAGTGGAAGATAAAAAACTGCCACCAATATGAGATGTGAGGTGCAGGTTTTTATAGCTTTGATTCGTTCAGCACCATGAGCAATCTTAAGCAGAGCCAGAGCAATGCAGATATATGAAATGAAGATCAGTATTGGAGGCAGACAAATCAGAAAACCAAGGCAAATTTTTCCCATCAGTAAATTCAAGGAATTATCATTACAAGCTAGTCTACAGACAGGGCCATAATCACAGAAATAACTATTAACCACATTAGAACTACAAATAGAAAGTCTATTCAGCAAACCCACATGTACAGAAAAATAAGTCCCAGATAAAATCCACATAACACCTATGATTAGAAACATGGCTGATTTGGTAACAATTGCATGATATTGTAGAGGAAAACAAATAGCAACCAGTCTGTCATAAGACAAGACAAGTAGTGTCAAAGACTGCAGATTCATGAAATGATATACAAAAAACATATTTACGAAGCACACTTCGTATGAAATGTCCTGGTGGTCAAACAAAAATGTGTCAATGATATTTGGAATCAAAGTCGAGCTTCCACACAGATCAGAAAGGGCCAGATGGAAAACAGCAATGTATTTGGCTGTGTGAAGTCTGCGGGCCAAATAAATGATATACATGATAAATGAATTCCCTAAAACAGTCACAACATACACCAAAGACAAGAATGCATAGTAGTATTTCACATATGGAACATTAGAAAAGCCGTTGAGGAAAAATGTTGCAGGACGAACAAAGGTCACATTTGCAGAGGAGTTTGACTGCGTGGAGCTCATGATACTGTAGCTGTTGTCTGGCTTTTTGTGTCACCTGTGACGAAGAATTGTAATAGAAATGCACTCAAACAGAGAACATTCAAGTAATTATTTCATTTCTAGTCACAGTACATTTCTGAACAAAAATGATTGAATAAACTTTGACATATTGAACCAAAAGTAAGTGTCATTTGCAGTAAAATCATAGGAGAGAAACACAGGAAACACATACTCTACCTTGTCCAAAGGTGCCACCATCTCACTATTTCACCAGTTATCATTCAAATATATATAAGATCATTCTCTTGCACTTGAGACTTCAGTTCATGGATCAACACTTCTCCCTAGAGACTTGAGGAAAAAGAGGCAGGAGTAAATAGATACAAGAATGTGACAACATAAAAACACTTACCTTAAAGATTAAGAATCTATTGCTAAATATATACTGTACCAACCTATTGTAACAGTAATAACTAATAATAATTACAATCAAACTGCAAGAGAGATGGCTTATGAAATTATTATCCTCTGACTTGTTTGGGTTGTATGTCTGACCTGTACGTACAGTATATAGCCTTCATATCACTATTTCTGCAGTAAGCATATATAGCAGTTAAAATTCTGAAAAACAGAAAATAATTTCTGAAAATAAAGCAATTTTCCATCTCCCATTCTTCCTTAAGAAAGCTAGGGTGAAGAAAAATACATACAAAAAGCCTGTATTTTAACTTGTCTACACTTTTGTTGTTTTCATTGTAGGTTTTGTAAACACAACCTGATCATTGGGTGGAACAATATGGAATATTTGGATTTCTGCAAGGCTTTCATCACCGGCCACTGAAAATGCTTTTCTGTGTCTGTGAGTGTCATGAATGGGGCTCCTTCGGCTCGTCCTCCGGACCGCCGGAGGGAGCCACCACCGGAATATTGAACTTCATTGATTCGGACTACGTTTCCCATGGGCCCTCATTCCTGGGACTGATTACACACACACACCTGAACTGAATCACTCTCACACTATATAACACTCTCACATGCATACATACCTCGCGAAGTCTTGATTTGCCGAGGTGATCATTTCTGAGCGTTTTCCCCTGTTTACTGCCTATTGTTACCGACTGGACTGTTTATCTCTGTTGAACCTTACCGCCTGCCCTGAATTCTGCCTGTTATCTGGACTCTTGATTGGGTATACACCTCTGCTTCCCGAAGAAAGAGAGAGAAGGAGGCATCTTCATCTGTGTCTCTACTGGGGTCAAGCTGGCCATGTCAAGCTCAACTGCCCAGTTCGACCTCAAACCTCCAGTGCCAAAGCGGTGAGTTCCTTCCAACCTTACAACTGCTTCAAAATTCCCATTCAACTTACCATCAATGATCAATGTCATTCCACTCATGCCCTTCTGGATTCTGGTGCTGCTGGAAACTTCATGTCAGACTCCTTTATAAAGGACTATAATATTCCACTAACCGACTGTAAATCCATGTTAACAGTGGAGGCGCTAGATGGGAAGCCCATCGGCGGAGGCAGAGTGGCCCATATCACCGCGGAGCTCACGCTGCAGATAAGAATTCTACACTCTGAGAAAATCTGATTCTACGTCATCCGTTCACCCAACCATTCCGTTATCCTGGGATTACCTTGGCTACGAATACACAACCCTCACATTTCCTGGAAAGAGGGTCAGATTGTACAGTGGGACGCGCAGTGCCACAAGAACTGTCTAAAACCTGTCACTCCTCTTCCTGTTAACATCACCACACTCCAAGAAACCAGTTCCGAGAAACCTGACATACCTGTTGAATACAGCGATCTGGCAGTGGCCTTTAACAAGACCAAGTCCACAGAGCTACCTCCTCATCGTCCGGGCGATTGTGCCATCAACCTACTCCCAGGCACCACTCCACCCAAAGGTCGCATTTTCCCGCTGTCTCAACCTGAATCAGCGGCTATGAAGAAGTACATCGAGGAGGAGCTTGCCAAAGGATTCATCCATGCTTCTACCTCACCAGCTGCCTCAGGGTTCTTCTTCGTCAAGAAAAAGGACGGCGGTTTAAGGCCCTGCATAGATTATCGAGGTTTGAACTTAACATTTGAAATTCGACAAACAACTTGAACATAACAGTGAAATTCTGGTACCTATTGCCACTGGTACCTCCTGCCCTTGAACAGCTCAGACAAGCTGCCTACTTCACCAAGCTGGATCTGCGTTGTGCTTACAATCTGATCCGAATCAGGGAAGGAGATGAATGGAAAACCGCTTTCTCCACGGCCACTGGCCACTACGAGACCCTCGCCGTTCGGCCTATCCAACAGTCCCTCCGTCTTCCAGTCCTTCATAAATGATGTCTTCCAGGACATGCTCAACCGGTGGGTTATTGTCTACATAGACGATATTCTTGTTTACTCCAACTCTTATGAAGAACATGTTCAACACTTCCGGGCAGTGCTCTAATGACGAATCCACCATAAAGTATATGCCAAAGCTGAAAAATGTGAATTTCATCGAACCTCCACAACTTTCCTGGGCTATGTGATCAGTCGAGAGGGCGTGGCCATGGATGACAGCAAAGTGAAGGTGGTACTGGAGTGGCCTCAACCACAATCCTTGAAAAAACTGCAAAGATTCCTGGGGTTCGCCAATTTCTATCGGCGATTCATTCATAATTTCAGTGGTGTGGCAGCCCCTTTGACATCAATGACCAGGCGACAATCCTCTTGCCTCGTATGGTCCTCCAAGGCGGTTCTGGCATTCCAAGAGTTAAAAGAACGTTTCACTTCAGCACCCATTCTACGACATCCTGACCCTGAACTCCCATTCATGGTGGAAGTTGACGCTTCCAGTATGGGCATAGGGGCTGTACTTTCGCAACGCCAGGGTGATCCTGGTAAAATGTATCCCTGCGCCTTCTATTCACGAAAGCTGTCAGCAGCAGAGCGGAACTATGACGTGGGCAACAGGGAGCTACTAGCCATGAAGGCGGCACTTGAATAATGGCGTCACTGGCTGGAGGGAGCGAAACATCCGTTCACCATTCTAACTGACCATTAAAAACCTGGAATATCTGCGATCAGCTAAACATTTAAATCCTCGGCAGGCTAGATGGGCTTTATTCTTCACACGCTTTCAATTCACCGTGACTTACAGGCCAGGCTCAAAGAATATCAAAGCGGATGCACTATCCCGACAGCACGAGGGAGTGGAACAGACGGAGCATGCTGACAGCATAATTCCCGACTCATTGTTGCTTGCTCCCGTCCAATGGGACGTAATCACCGAAATTACTCATGCCAATGAACAGAACGCACCTCCACCAACATGTCCCCAGGATCGCATCTATGTTCCAGCACCATTCCGAGACAGGCTTCTGCATCAGGTTCACGACTTCCCTAGCTCTGGTCACCCTGGTGTCATAGCCACAATCCATCTGTTACAAAATCGGTTCTGGTGGGACTCCATGCTTCCCGACACCGTTCAATTCATCAATAACTGTTCAAACTGTCAAACCTCCAAAGCATCTCATCAAGCACCCGCTGGTCTGTTACAACCACTACCACTTCCACAGTGCCCCTGGTCCCACATTGCGGTCGACTTGGTCACCAACCTTCCTGAATCACAAGGACACACTACCATCCTTACTGTAGTCGACCGCTTCTCCAAAGCATGCAGACTCATCCCTCTAACCAAATTCCCCACAGCATTCGAAACAGCAGAACTCCTGTGTAACTGGGTATTTCGACTGTATGGCTTACCAGAAGATATCGTATTCGACAGGGGTCCCCAGTTCACGTCTCGGGTTTGGATAGCTTTCTTCAAAACCCTCAATGTAAACGTCAGCCTAACTTCAGGATATCATCCAGAATCCAACGGCCAAACAGAACGCATGAACCAAGAGTTAATCAGGTTTCTTCGCACATACTGCCAACACAACCAATCAGATTGGAGTCGTTTCCTGTTCTGGGCAGAATACGCACATAATTCACTCCGTAAACCAGCAACGGGAATCACCCCGTTCCAGTGTATCATGGGATTCCAACCTCCGCTGTTTCCCTGGTCGGGTGAACCATCTGATCTGCCATCTGTCACGGAATGGTTGTAGAGAAGTGAAGAGTCCTGGAACCAAGCTCACCATCATCTACAGCGAGCTGTACGAAGGCAGGAGACACAGGCCAACCGACATCGACTTCCCAATCCGCAGTATGCCGTGGGGCAGTGGGTCTGGCTGTCCACCAGAGACCTTCGACTCCAACTTCCATCCCGAAAACTCAGTCCCAGGTTTGTAGGGCCCTTTCAAATTGTCAAACAGATCACACCAGTTTCATTTCGTTTAAGATTACCTACTAACTATCGTATTTCTCCCACATTTCATGTTTCGTTGCTGAAACCCTCCAGGGGTCCGAGAGGGGAGCCAGAAGGAGCCGAGGCCCGCAACCCACCACCCTTGATGATCGAAGGCGAGGAGGCTTACCAAGTACGCGAGTTGCTTGATTCCAGACGCCGGGGTGGCAGGTTACAATACCTAGTCGACTGGGAGGGGTGCGGCCCGGAGGAGCGTTCCTGGGTCAGAGCGGATGATATCCTGGACCCTTCAATCACTAAAGAGTTTCATCGGACGCACCCGGAGAAACCGGCCCCTCGACCACGGGGTCGACCCCGGCGTCCACTTCCTCGTGTCGGGAGCCGCTCACAAGGGGGGGGGCTCTGTCATGAATGGGGCTCCTTCGGCTCATCCTCCGGACAGCCGGAGGGAGCCATCACCGGAATATTGAACTTCATTGATTCGGACTACATTTCCCATGGGCCCTCATTCCTGGGACTGATTACACACACACACCTGAACTGAATCACTCTCACACTATATAACACTCTCACATGCATACATACCTCGTGAAGTTTTGATTTGCCGAGGTGATCATTTCTGAGCGTTTTTCCCTGTTTACTGCCTATTGTTACCAACTGGACTGTTTATCTCTGTTGAACCTTGCCGCCTGCCCTGAATTCTGCCTGTTATCTGGACTCTTGATTGTAAAGCCGCCTGTCTCGACCATTGCCTGTCCCTGTTTATGTTCTTGCCCAAAGTCCCACCTGTTTGTATACATCTGGTAATAAAAGCTGCAAATGGACCCCCATTCTGTCGACCCATCATTACAGAGAGGCCAGGATAGAAGAGAGAATGTGAAGCTGTCATCGCACCATGTTGAGTTCTGGGTAAGAATGTTTAGACGCCATATTAGGAGGATCGCGCTGCCTTACTGTTAGTGAGTTTGAGTTTTAAGTGTTTTGATTTTCTGTTGTGATTGTGAAAAATATCACCATTGTAGGTCATTCTTGCTGCATCGAGAATTGCCATAGTAACTTACATAATACAGCTGCCCCTCCACAACCCAGGTGGTCGACAACGAGTTTGTCTATCCCCTCTGCAAGTCACTCCAGCCTAGTGCCTTGAGCGTCCACGGTGGTAGACTCTGATCACTTGGATGGCATCACAGATTTCCCACAGCGACGAGGGCTCTTTGACAGCGTGTTCCTTCTTCCTCCTAGGTTATGGCACCAGTGGTTTAAAGGTTCAGGGAAGAAGTAAGCAGTTACCGACAAAAGTTCCAAAGTAACTGATAAAATAAACAACAAAATGAAAGTAAAGCGACAGCCCATCACGGGCCACTGCCAAATAAAAACATGATACAAACACAACATAACAGTCCAGGCCTGGACCTCTCTCATCTTGCACTGTCGTCACTCCTTCTTTTATCCCTCTGGATCTACTACCATGAGACTCAAGGCCGGTATGGCACGCAGGTGAGGCTCATTAGCATTCAAGCCACTGGCCTTGCTCCATTCCCACGGCTCTCAGCCCCACCCTGTTTGCCACACAGATACATTGTGAACAGAATTCTGCAAAACTAGTGAAAACATCAAATTATCATGTAATGTAATAAAATAGCATAACTTCCCTGCAAACGATGCTATGAAGAATGTCAATATTTAATTTAAAGACAAAACAAAACAAAGGGTGCAGGTACTGTTATTAATTTCAGTATCAGTAGGGGCTTTCACATCAGACGGACCTTTTCATAGTTCCTAGAACTATTGGCTTAAGTACTCGGATTTTGCCGTGTTCGCACCACAGGAACTAGGAATGATTTTAGTTCTAGGAACTCCTTTTGGGGGAACTAAATTAGCTCCTACTTCAGAGTAGGATCTAAACCAGCACTATAGGAACTATCAGTGACATAAGTGTACATTGATTGGTCAACCGCATGTCAAACACCGGCACCTGGCATTTTTAAAAGGCTGTGTAAACATATTTACTTCACGAACATGGAAAACAGTGATTACGGCATTTACTTGTTATCTGCAGGGTTGTGTTCTTTTCTCCGCCTCGATAATATGTAATACTGAAAGTTGTCGTAGGTGATTTAGTCTCTTAGCCCCAATTTTTGCTTTTTCAGTCAAGTAAATTATGCGTTTACATTCCATCTCCGTTATCACGAAACCCAGGACACACAACAAACACAGCTCTGATCACCGTGTCCTCCATCCACCAGTTTTTAGTGTTTGTAAATGGCGTGCTTAAAGATGCCACTGTCGGTCACTTCACAGTTCCTCTTCCCGGTGTGAATGCAACAGGAACATGGCCTGGGGGAGAAATTAGTTCTCAGGGAACTATCCTAGCTAGTTCCTAGAACTATTCGGTGTGAAAGCCCCTAGTAGCAGAGAGTGATCCTCTTAAGATGGAGGCGCCTCCCCAGCAATTATGTGATATAGGACCTTGTGTGTGTGCCATTTTAAAGACTGTAAGTCTATCCCTTGCTGCCTCTTTTTCAATTCAATATGGCATCTAACCTAACTAAGGTCTATAGCCATGAGTAAACTTGTAGTGCTTTTCAGCCATCAGGCCTAACCTTTCCTGTTGCTAAATCATGCTGTTCTCGTGCTGTTCATCCTGCATGGCTCGTGTGAAGCTGTTTGATATTTCATGACGAAGAGCGTTCAAATAGATATTCTACTGATACTGACAGTGCAGAACCATTCAGACTAAATTGTGAAAAGCACTTACTTGCGAAGATGAGTGTGTGATATTTATCTTTTTAATTGTATCTTGTTTTAAAGCTGAGGTAACCAAGCTCACTATTGACACTATTTAATAGACATGTTTCATCAAGACAAAAACTCTAACCAGAGCTAAAAACTGCATTCACACTGCATGTGGTAGATTCAAATGTTGTATTATATTTTTTTAGACAGCATTAGCATATCTTAGAAAACTTAGTATTTTTGTTTAAAAATACATTAGGGTGTATGTCATAAGGCCTGTATGCTGTATTCTGCTTTTTTGGCATGTAAACATTGTAATGTCTGGTCTGGTATGTCATTGTGTTATTTAATAGGATGGAAGTCTAATTTAAGGATTATGTTTAATGAGTTTAGTTCACTGAAGCATATGCCTGCATTACATGGTATGGAATCATATGTGAGAATGGTGAGAATTAGTGAATGCATAAAACTATAGGCATATTACACATATTATCCATATAGGAACAAAAAAATGTCCAATGTCCAATAGATGTGCATGAATACAGCAAACAATTATTCAGAAAGCATTTATAAAACAGTTGTTATATTTAAAGCAAATTTAATGGGTTCTTTTCTTTTGACTTAATGTTACCTAACATCATTAAATGATTTTTTTTTTTTTTTTTTTAACAAAAGAGGGAAATCACAAAGCAGCTGTATTTGGTTTTGAAAATATTTGGCCTGTTAACAACAAAATTTCTAAATGATCACAGCTAATATGCAGTGAGATTAAACCTGTAATTATTATTTTTAATTTCTCCTACTGCATTTCATGTTTTTTTCCTGAGTTGTGCTCACCCTGCTTCGTTTGTACAGTTCTTTAATGGATTGCATGACCTCCTCTGTCTTTAGAGTGTATATGATGGGATTCAGCATAGGTGGTATTGTCTGAGTGAGAGAATTGTTAATTATCCGGGCGTTTGGATGCAAAGGTGCTATGATAGATGCAACATTATTGCTTAAAATTGGGATATAAAAAATTGCCACCAACATGAGATGTGAAGTGCAGGTTTTTATGGATTTGATCCGGTCAACACCATGGGGAATTTTAAACAAAACTAAAGCAATGCAGAAATATGAGATGAAGATCAAAATTAGTGGTGTAAAAATCAAGAGACTATAGCAAATTTTACCTAACAAAAGATTTACAGAAATATCATTGCAGGCTATTCTATAGATAGGGCCATAATCACAAAAATAACTATCAAGCACATTAGATCCACAAAAAGAAAGTCTATTCACAGATCCTACAAGTACAGAAAAAAATGTCACAGAAAAAATCCACATAACGCCTATGATCAGAAACATGGCTGTTTTGGTTACAATGGCATGATACCGTAGAGGAAAACAAATAGCAACCACTCTGTCATAAGACAAGACAAGTAGTGTCAAAGACTGCAGATTCATGAAATGATACACAAAAAACATATATGTCAAGCACGCTTCATATGAGATGTCCTGATGCTCGAATAAAAATGTGTCTATGACTTTTGGAATCAAAGCCGAGCTTCCACACAGATCAGTAAGGGCCAGATGGAAAACACTAATGTATTTGGCTGTGTGAAGTCTGCGGGCCAAATAAATGATACACATGATAAATGAATTCCCTAAAACAGTCACAACATACACCAAAGACAAGAACACATAGTAGTATTTTGCATGTGGGACATTAAAAAAGCCGTTGATGAAAAATGTTGCAGGACGAACAAAGGTCACATTTGCAGATGAGTTTGACTGCATGATGCTCGTGAAAGCTGTTGTCTGGCTTTTTGTGACCTGTGATA
Source organism: Megalobrama amblycephala (assembly GCF_018812025.1). Classification (NCBI taxonomy): domain Eukaryota; kingdom Metazoa; phylum Chordata; class Actinopteri; order Cypriniformes; family Xenocyprididae; genus Megalobrama; species Megalobrama amblycephala. The sequence continues at coordinate 48,991,771 of NC_063045.1, forward strand.
AACTGTTATAAAAATGCACTCAATAAAAGAGAATATTCAAATAATGATTTCATTTCAGTCACAGTGCTTTAATGAATACAATAATGTGGATCTTTGATATAACCATACTGAATTAATAAAATTAGTTCTTGTTATAAATGTGTTAGAAATAAAGAGAAGAAACACAAGGTTTATACTCTACCTTCTTCAGTCTGGCTCAAGCATCTCATTCTGCCAGCGATCAGACAAATTTATACTAGTTCATTCTCTTGAGATTGGGACTTTATTTGTTGGATCAATCTTTCTCCCTAGAGACTTGAGGACAAAGGCAGGAGTTTATTTTGATTCATACATAATAAGTACCATGGTTAAAAAGTACCATGTTCAAAATTTTGCTGCTGCTGTTGTAGTAGCAAGGATGTGTTTAATGTTAACGTTGTACTTTACAATTTACGTTGGGGAACAGTAGGCCTACAATAATTTTTGGTAAAAGGTAAATATATAAAGAATATTCACTCATAGGTCTGTTCACACAGAACATTTTTTTATTTAATTTTTTTTTTACATACCACTGCACTACTTTTCCATTGTTTTTCTATGTAGATGTGCAAGATGGATGTTTTTGTCTCGTGCATGACACTTTTGTCTCATGCATGACACGGTATTCTAAAAATCCAGAACTCAAATTTTTTTTTAAAAAATCCTCTTTTCTGTTCTGTATGAACCAAGGTTATAATCGTTAACGAAAACTAACGAAAAAACGAAAACTAGGTGAGAAAAAAACATTGTCGTTAACTGAAATAAAATAAAAACGAGGCATTACAAAAAAACGATAACTAACTAAAACTGTAATGTGTGTTTGGCAAAACTAACTAAAATAAAATAAAATTATAGATTAAATGTCCTTAGTTTTCGTCTTTATCAATGTCTTTCATAGAGCAAATAACGTTTAGCTGCATTTTGCACCGCGTCTCCATGAGAACGAGTGTTCGACTTTGAAAGCAAGTTCGCTAAAGGTTGGTATCTCGTGAACACCTTTACACGAACACACATTAAAAAGTGGTATAAAAATATTTTTAATTCTGAATATAACTTTGTCAGCGTGTTAATGTCGACGCGAGAAGCGATTGCAACTGCAGCACGTTAACTAGACGCAAGTTTGAGGTAAAATGCACTTGGGTTGTCGATGTCAAAACACTATATAAGCTGTGATTCAAATATTAAATAATGTCATTTGTTTACTCTTACACTGAATATTTGCTGCTTCAATCCAAATGTGTTTGCATAGTTCACCAAAAATTAAAATTACTGTGAGAAAAAAATCAAGTTTACAGAGTTTTAGTGTCACTGAAGGTAAACCTGCGTTGCTCATGGTGGTTAACGTTAACTTATCTCTCTTAACGTGCTCTTGCTGAATGGCACGGATTGCACTATGGACTACTGTACCTTTTGTATGTTTTCATTTTTTTTTAACTGTATTTATTTTTTATAACGAACAAGCTGCGATGTCACATTTCCGTTGCTTTGTTGTGTGTGCGTGAGGCGCGGGCGCGATCAAACAGCTGTCTTTGCAGTGGACTTGCCTCATCGTCATGGCAACGGTTCGTAGTCAGGTCAGATTACGTCAGAGTTGGTTGCCGTTTGTTGGATGCTCAGACTACCAAACTAACGCCGATTAAACATGTTCAGTCTGGTGAAAACCGAATCAGACCAACGCCAACAGGGGTATCACACCGATCCAACAAACTCCAACAGACGAGTTTGTTGGCGTTTGTCAGTGCGGTGTGAATTGGCCTTTACACTGAATGTTTGCTGCTTCAATCCAGACGAGTAGGCTATTGTAAATTGTACAGCTGTGGTATTTGTATAGGATGTGAATTCTGTATAGAAGATGTGTAGATTTTTGGTAGATTTTTTGGCAATTTTGTGAAGGTGTCACACACACACTAAAAAAAATTGAAAAGCTGTATTTAAAGTTTTTTTTTGTTTTTTTTTGTTTTTTTGTTGTTTGTCATGTTCTTTTCTCAGATTGAGCTCCCTGACAATCTGACAGAAATGTCTTGTTGTGGCTTAAAAATGGGTTGAATAGGCTACATGCGGTTCATGTATGTCTTCTTTAGTCTGTTGGCTCTTTAGGTTTTTTTCTGGCACACATCACTTACACATTTTGCACTTACTGCGGAGTGTTGAGACTGTTTACATATTTGTGCCCATATGTACATTTTATGTACTGGTTTTATTTTTGAATGAATATTTTCTAAAATTGTATGATGTTTTTGTTGAGTTATTATTACACAATACTTTTTCTGACCTTTTTGAATCTTGCCCCTGACAAATAACCCAAATTACAAAAAAAGACTAAAACTAACACTAAAACTAATAAAAACTAAACTAAAACTAAGCATTTTCAAAAAATAAAAACTAAACTAAACTAGCAAACCCACTTTAAAAACTAATTAAAACTAAACTGAATTTGAAAACAAAAAGTCAAAACTAAATAAAAATAAAAACTAATGAAAAATGCAAAACTATAATAACCTTGGTATGAACTGGCCCATATGGTTCACTGATGGAACAAAAGATGTTGTCGCAGGTATCAGTATCCGCTTACAGTCTAGAGCAGCTGGAAATCACATTTGATACTCAGAACAAACAACAGCAAAAGTCAATAAAATAAGTTTTGCTCTGTCAATGAAAATACCTCCAAATGAAGCCAAAGCAGGGTAAATAAGGGTTTGTTCACACTTGTAGCTCAGTTCAATAGGTTTGTTTGGTCCGGACCAAAAAAAAAAAAAAAAATTAATCCTGGTCCAGGTACAGATGGTACTCAACAGAATGCCTATTACCACCGCATTACCCCTACGGCAAAGCCACCACGGCAAAAATAAACCAGTCGAATTTCCAGCTCCTCCAGTTTCGGGCAGCTGGCAAGAGAGTACCCCATTCCCTGCTTTTCCCTATAATGGCGAACGGCATCAGCGAACAGTGGTGACTCCTTCGCTCCCTCAAGGATGGCAGTCGCCTCTCCAGAACCCAGGTGGTTGACATCGAGTTTGTCCGTCCCCCTTGCAAGTCACTCCAGCCTAGCGCCTTGAGCGTCCATGGCGGTAGACTCTGATTACTTGGATGGCACTGCGGATTTCCCACAGGGTCGAGGGCTCTTTGACAGCACATTCCTCCTTCCTCCCAGGTTATGGCACCAGTGTAATGAGGTTTAAAGGTTCAGGGAAGAAGTAAGCAGGTACTGACAAAAGTTCCAAAGTAATTTTAATGATAAAATAAACAACAAAAGTAAAGTAAAGCGGCAACCCATCATGGACTACTGCCACATAAATACATGATAAAAACACAACAGTCCAGGCCTGGACCTCTCCCATCTTGCACTGTCATCACTTCTTCTTTTATCCCTCTGGATCTACTTCATTAGCATTCACACCACTAGCCTTGCTCCATTCCCATGGCTCTCAGTCTCGCCCTGCTTGCCACACAGATACATTGTGAATGGAATTCTGCAAAACTAGTGAAAACATCAAAGTATCATGTAATGTAATAAAATAGCATATCTTCCCTGTGTCATAGTCTCTGTCTGTCCTGGCTTCCAAAGACTCAATTTCCATCATCCCCCCGGCCCACACCTGCACACACTTCCTCATCACCGCTCCTGATCTGCCGATCACACGCACCTGCTTCCCATCAGCTCACAATCACCAGACTATTTAAGCCAGGGATGGGCAACTTCAGTCCTGGAGGGCCACTGCCCAGCAGAGTTTAACTCCAACCCTAATCAAACACACCTGAACCAGCAAATCAAGGTCTTTAGGATTAGTAGAAAGTTATAGGCAAGTGAGTTTTTATCAGGGATGGAGATAAACTCTGCAGGACACTGGCCCTCCAGGACCGGAGTTGCCCATCCCTGATTTAAGCACACCACTCACCTCCTTCAGTTGTCTGGTCTTGTTGATGCATTTATGCTAAAAGGACTATTTCATGTTTGTCTCCAGCGTGCCTAAGGACTTTCTGTTTCCACTCCAGCTATCTACATGTATTCTCCGTGCCCCTACGTCTAGTGATGGGAAACCAAGGCTTTCTGAAGCATTTGAGGCTTTCATCAAATTGTGCTGAAAAACGGTTCATTACTCGAAGCTTTTAACACAGTGCACATTAGTGACATCTGGTGGTCAGACTTGTTTCTCCACCATATCTAAATCATCGCGGAGCAGATCTACTGTTTGAAAAAGCACGTGACCAAAGCTATGCTATGAAGAATGTGTAAATTTTATTTTTAAAGACAAAACAAAGGGTGCAGGTACTGGTATTAATTTCAGTATCAGTAGGGGCTTTCGCATCAGACAAACCTTTTCATAGTTCCTAGAATTATTGGCTGAAGTATTCGGATTTTGCCGTGTTCGCACTGCAGGATCTAGGAATGATTTTAGGAACTCCTTTTGGGGGAAATAAATTAGCTCCTACTTCAGAGTAGGGTCTAAAACAGCACTATAGGAACTATCAGTGACATAAGTGTACAATTGGTCAAACACATGTCAAACACCGGCACCTGCCATTTTTAAAAGGCTGCTTCACAGTTCCTATTCCCAGTGCGAATGCAAGCAGGAACATGGCCTGTGGGAGAAATGAGTTCTCAGGGAACTATCCTAGTGGCTAGTTCCTATAACTAACTATTCGGTGTGAAAGCCCCTAGTAGCAGAAAGCGATCCTCTTAAGATGGAGGCGCCACCCCAGCAATTATGTGATATAGGACCTTATGTGTGTGCCATTGTAAAGACTGTAAGTCTATCCCTCGCAGCCTCATTTTCAATTCAATATGGCATCCAACCTGACTAAGGTCTATAGCCATGAGTTAACTTGTAGTGCTTTTCAGTCATCGGGCCTAACCTTTACTGTTGCTAAATCGTGCTGTTCTTGTGTGGCTTGGTGTGGCTGGCATGGCTTATGTAAAGCTGTTTGAAATGTCATAACAAAGAGCGTTCTAATAGATATTCTACTGATACTGACAGTGTGCAGAACCATTCAGACTAAATTGGGAAAAGCACTTACTTGCGAAGATGAGTGTGTGATATTTATTTTTTTAATTTTATCTTTAACGGTTTAAAGCTGAGGTAACCAAGCTCACTATTGACACTATTTAATAGACATGTTTCATCAAAACAAAAACTCTGACCAAAGCTAAAAACTGCATTCACACTGTATGTGGTAGATTCAAAAATTGTATTATATTTTTACACAGCATTAGTAAATCTTAGAAAACTTAGTATTTTTGTTTAAAAATACATTAGGGTGTATGTCATAAGGCCAGTATGCTGTATTCTGCATTTTTGGCATGTAAATATTGTAATGTCTGGTCTGGTATGTCATTGTGTTATTTAATAGGATGGAAGTCTAATTTAAGGATTATGTTTAATGAGTTTAGTTCACTGAAGCATATGCCTGCATTACATGGTATGGGATCATATGTGAGAATGGTGAGAATTAGTGAATGCATAAAACTATAGGCATATTACACATATTATCCATATAGGAACAAAACAATGTCCAATGTCCAACAGCTGTGCATGAATACACCAAATTATTATTCAGAAAGCATTTATAAAACAGTTATTATATTTAAAGCATATTTAATGGGTTCTTTACTTTTGACTTACTGTTAACCATCATTAAATATATATATATATATATATATATATATATATATATATATATATATATATTTTTTTTTTTTTTTTTTTTTTTTTTTTAACAAAAGAGGGAAATCACAAAGCAGCTGTATTTGGTTTTGAATATTTGGCCTGTTAACAACAACATTTCTAAATGATCTCAACTAAAATGCAGTGAGATTAAACCTGTAATTATTATTTTTAATTTTTCCTACTTCATTTCATATTTTTTTCCTGAGTTGTGCTCACCCTGCTTCGTTTGTACAGTTCTTTAATGGATTGCATGACCTCCTCTGTCTTTAGAGTGTATATGATGGGATTCAGCATAGGTGATATTTTCTGAGTAAGAGAATTGTTAATTATCCTGGCGTTTGGATGCAAAGGTGCTATGAGAGATGCAATATTATTGCTTAAAACTGGAATATAAAAAATTGCCACCAACATGAGATGTGAAGTACAGGTTTTTATGGATTTGATCCGGTCAACACCATGGGGAATTTTAAACAAAACTAAAGCAATGCAGACATATGAGATGAAGATCAAAATTAGTGGTGCAAAAATCAAGAGACCATAGCAAATTTTACCTAACAAAAGATTTACAGAAATATCATTGCAGGCTATTCTATAGATAGGGCCATAATCACAAAAATAAGTATCAATCACATTAGATCCACAAAAAGAAAGTCTATTCACAGATCCTACAATCATAGAAAAAAAAGCCACAGAAAAAATCCACATAACGCCTATAATCAGAAACATGGCTGTTTTGGTTACAATGGCATGATACCGTAGAGGAAAACAAATAGCAACCACTCTGTCATAAGCCAAGACAAGTAGTGTCAAAGACTGCAGATTCATGAAATGATACACAAAAAACATATATGTCAAGCACGCTTCATATGAGATCTCCTGATGCTCGAATAAAAATGTGTCTATGACTTTTGGAATCAAAGCCGAGCTTCCACACAGATCAGAAAGGGCCAGATGGAAAACACTAATGTATTTGGCTGTGTGAAGTCTGCGGGCCAAATAAATGATACACATGATGAATGAATTCCCTAAAACAGTCACAACATACACCAAAGACAAGAACACATAGTAATATTTTGCATGTGGGACATTATAAAAGCCGTTCATGAAAAATGTTGCAGGACGAACAATGGTCACATTTGCAGAGGAGTTTGACTGCATGATGCTCGTGAAAGCTGTTGTCTGGCTTTTTGTGACCTGTGATGAACTGTTATAAAAATGCACTCAATAAAAGAGAATATTCAAATAATGATTTCATTTCAGCCACAGTGCTTTAATGAATACAATAATGTGGATCTTTGATATAACCATACTGAATTAATAAAATGAGTTATCATTATAAAAGTGTTAGAAATAAAGAGAAGAAACACAAGGTTTATACTCTACCTTCTTCAGTCTGGCTCAAGCATCTCATTCTGCCAGCGATCAGACAAATTTATATTAGTTCATTCTCTTGAGATTGGGACTTTATTTGTTGGATCAACCCTTCTCCCTAGAGACTTGAGGACAAAGACAGGAGTTTATTTTGATTCATACATAATAAAAAGTATACCATGATTAAAAAGTACCATGTTCAAAATGTTGCTGCTGCTGTTATAGTAGCAAGGATGTGTTTAATGTTAACGTTGTACTTTAGAATTTACGTTGAGGAACAGTAGGCCTACAATCATTTTTGGTAAAAGGTAAATATAGAGAATATTCACTCATTGGTCTGTTCACACAGAACATTTTCTTTTTTTTACATTCCACTTGCGCTACTTTTCTATTGCTTTTCTATGTAGATGTGCTAGATGGACATTTTTGTCTCGGCATGACACTTTTATCTCATGTTTGACACTGTATTCTAAAAATGCAGCACTAAATTTTTATTTTAAAAAATCCTCTTTTCTGTTCTGTGTGAACTGTGTGAACCCATATGGTGCACTGATGGAACAAAAGATGTTGTCGCAGGTATCAGTATCAGTATCAGCTTACAGTCTAGTACAACTGGAAATCACATTTGATACTCAGAACAAGCAACACCAAAAGTCAATAAAATAAGTTTTGCTCTGTCAATGAAAATACCTCCAAATGAAGCCAAAGCAGGGTAAATAAGGGTGTGTTCACACTTGTAATTAGGTTCACTGGGTTTGTTTGGTTCGGACCAAAAAAAAAAAAAAATGTAGTCCTGGTCCATGTAGCTGCAGATTGGCATTTTTGGGTGTTTTCACACCTATGGATCGTTTGTTTGGTTCCCGAAACAGGGACTAAATTTGTTACAATGTTGCATTTTCTTCTTGGTTCGGTTCGCTTACACATAGCAACATTTCAAAGCGTACCAAAATGCGTTTCCTCCTAAAAGAGCTACACGAATTTAAACGGTTGCGTCTTTTTAAAGATGTCTGCATTTCTGGGTGCGGTCGCTATATGGCTCCTCTTGACAGCCATAATCGCTGTCTTACGTGTCTTTACGGCTTTCGTGGATGGTTCATGTTCTCATTGCGGGAATATGACCATCAAGATGCTTTGATCTAGACTTGATTATCTTAAACAGTATTGAGTCCCCTCTGTCACACCCTGATCTAGTTCCTCTTTTCATGAGGGGGCTACTTCGGCTGGTGGCCAGGGTGATCTGAGGGTTACGGTGTGGAACAACCCGACGAGCAGTGTTGGGCACGTTACTTTAAAAAAGTAATTAGTTATAGTTACTAGTTACTTCTCACAAATAGTAACAGAGTTAGTAACTGAGTTACATCATTATAAAAGTAACTAATTACCAGGGAAAGTAACTATTGTGTTACTTTAAAAAAAAAATATATATATATATATGTCAAATAACTTGAATGCCCCCATTATTAAATATAAGTCTAAGAATAAATAATTCTTGATCCGACTCGTGACTCATGATCCGCTCTTGCTTATGAAATTTCTCTGTACTGGTATTAAAGAAAATGTAGTTTCATATATAGCAGGCAATATAATCATGGATGCGCGGGCACGATCACTGGCGCGTGAACTGGAGCGTGTCTTATAAATGAACCGAACAGTGGCGGCTGGTGCAAAAAATTTTTGGGGGGGCGCAAAAAAAAAAATGTAGAAACACAGGAATGAATAGGCTAATTGTTAAATAATTTAACAAGTGATATAATAATGTATCTTTACTGCTTATCTAAAACATGGAAAATTCAGTATTTAAAGCATGCCATAGGGCTGGGATCTAAAAAAAAAAAAAAAAAAAAAAAATCTGTATTTAATTAAAAAAAATATTATTTCACATCCTGTTGTCCTAGAAACAATGTTCATATTGAAGGCTATAAAAACAAGATGTGCTATGTTATGTGCAAAATGGGGTCAAATCACATTAGGCCTAGGCTATATTTTAAAACATCTCGGGTTACGTCTGTAACCCTGGTTCCCTGAATAAGGGAACGAGACGCTGCGTACCGCATTGGGAACGCCTCTGCGTGATTACGTCTTGAAGCACTCGTGAAATCAAACCAATAGTGTAGCGGGACGTCAGAGCGGGTGACGTCACGGACCAGGAAACTATAAAGCACCCCTGAGAACAAAGAACGGCAGCTTCTGTTATGGATGAAGCAGACGCTCACAGGCGTGCAGGGAGTATGGCTAAGCTACGCAGCGTCTCGTTCCCATATTCAGGGAACCAGGGTTACAGACGTAACCAGAGACGTTCCCTTTCATGGGAACATCGACGCTGCGTACCGCATTGGGAACGCTATCCCAACTAGGCCATAAGACCACATGCCTGTTGTGTTATTATTTCAGGACGACAGGACTGAGGACCCTGGAGTGGAGCCCAAATCAAGGTTATAAAACCTGACAAAAGTAAGCTGAGAAGACCACCCAGCAGCATCACATATATCTTGGAGGGGAACCCCCGACATCAAAGCCTTTGAGGCAGCCATACCCCTGGTAGAATGTGCCCGGACAGCTAAAGGAGGGGGCTGTCCGGCCGATTTGTAAGCAAGAGAGATGGCCTCGACCACCCACTTACTCATTCTCTGCTTAGACGCAGGACCTCCCTTATTAGAAGAACCGTAACACACAAACAATTGTTCAGTCTTTCGCCACAGGGCAGCTCTGTGGACATACGCGTCTAAAGCCCTCACCAGGCAGAGCAGATTTAGTTTTTCCTGATCCGGATTCGTAAAAGGTGGAGGACAGAAGGCCTGCAGCACAATAGGCCCTGGGACGTTTGTAGGGACCTTAGGAACATATACAGGTCTAGGATGTAAAAAGGCTTTGACCATTCCAGGTGCAAAGTCCAAACATGAAGGAGCAACCGATAGTGCTTGTAAGTCCCCAATTCTCTTGAGGGATGTTATGGCCAGAAGAAATAAGGTTTTGAGAGTAAGGATCTTCTCAGATGCTTCCTCTAGAGGTTCAAAGGGAGCCGCAGCTAACCCTTCCAACACAATGGCTAAGTCCCAGGAAGGGCATTTTTGTGCATACAACAGGCCTCAGCCTCTGAGTACCACGGAGAAACGTACAACTAAAGGGTTTCTACCAACAGAAAGACCTTCTATCTTTGCGTGATAAGCGGAAATAGCAGCAATATAAACCTTCAATGTAGAAGGAGTTAAACCATCCGAGAACTTCTCTTGGAGAAATTGCAGTACTTGACTGATAGAAGAGTGGAACGGATCCACCTGACAGTGGCTACACCAAGTAGCAAACAGTTTCCACTTATACGCGTACAGTTTTCTCGTGGTTGGAGCTCTGGAGTGGAGAATGGTCTCTACAACCTCAGTTGAGAGACCAGATTCTACGAGCTTGGCCCCCTCAGGGGTTTCCATATTTCTGGGCGCGGGTGAACTATTGCACCGCCCAACTGAGACAGGAGGTCTTGTCTGATAGGAATCTCCATGGGGGAATCTTCTAAGAGGGATACTAGATCCGTGAACCATACTCGGGTCGGCCAGAATGGGGCTACCAATATTAGACGGACCCCGTCCCGGCGAACCCTCTCCAGAACTCCGGGGAGCAGAGCAATCAGGGGAAATGCGTACAGACGCAGCCTCGGCCATGTCTGTACCATAGCATCCAACCCCAGAGGGGCTGGATGGGTCAGAGAAAACCATGACGGGCAGTGAGACGTCTCTTTCGAGGCAAATAGGTCGACTTGTGCACGACCAAACTTTTTCCATATCAGCTCCACCACTTCGGTATGGAGCCTCCATTCCCCGGGCCTCGGCCCCTGCCTCGACAGGATGTCTGCTCCCACATTTTGATGTCCCAGGATATAAGCTGCTCTCAGAGAGAGAAGCTTGCCCTGGGACCACAGGAGGATCTGATGAGCTAACTTGCACAATTGGCGAGACCTCAGACCCCCCTGATGGTTGATATAAGAGACCACCGACATGTTGTCTGACTGAACTAACACGTGATGGCCCCTCAGGTCTGGGAGGAAGTATTTGAGTGCTCGAAATACCGCCATCATCTCCAGCTGATTTATATGCCGAGATCGATGATGGTCCTCCCAAAGACCTTGAGCTGAGCGACCACTCATGATCGCTCCCCACCCTGTGAGAGAACCATCCGTCGTTAGCATTTTGCGACGACAAGGAGCTCCCAGCACAAGACCTTGGGATAGAAACCAAGGCTTCTTCCACACCGCCAAAGCACGAAGGCATCGCCGCATGACCTTGATTGTGCGAAAAGGATTTCCCCTCTGAGAAAACCCTCTGGTTCTGAGCCACCACTGTAGGGGTCTCATGTGCAGCAGGCCAAAAGGTATCACGTTGGACGCAGCTGCCATCAGACCCAACATTCTCTGAAATTGTTTCACAGTGAGTGACTGGCCTAACTTCACCCCTTTCACAGCTGAGAGAATGGAATTCACCCAAGCAGGGGACAAATGTGCCTGCATCGAAGTGGAATCCCAAACTACCCCTAGGTAATTGGTAGTCTGAGCCGGTAAAAGCACACTTTTCTTGGCATTGAGTCTCAACCCTAACCTCTTCATATGGGACAGAACTACATCTCGATGTTGAACTGCCTGTTGCTCTGATTGAGCTAGAATCAACCAATCGTTGATATAATTCAGCACGCGGATGCCCTGGAGTGTCAGAGGAGCCAGCGCTGCATCCACGCACTTCGTGAAGGTGCGGGGTGAAAGGGATAGGTCAAACGGAAGAACCTTGTATTGGTAAGCTTCACCCCCGAAAGCAAACCTGAGGAACTTCCAATGCGAAGGATGGATTGATACATGGAAGTACGCGTCTTTCAGATCTATTGTCACAAACCAGTCCTCGGACCTGATCTGTGTAGTGATCTGTTTGAGTGTTAGCATCTTGAACTTGAGCCTTTGCACTGAACGATTTAACATGCGTAAATCTAGAATAGGACGCAACCCTCCATCCTTCTTCGGAACTATGAAGTATCGGCTGTAAAACCCTGACTGTATGCTGGTGGGAGGAACCCTCTCTATAGCTCCCTTTTGCAAAAGTGTCATCACTTCTTGTTCCATGACCAGAGACTGCTGGGGGTCCACTACTGTAGGGAGGACCCCGTTGAACTGGGGCGGGCGAAACCTGAATTGTATTTTGTAACCCTTTTTTATCATTTGCAGCACCCATTGAGAAATATTGGGAAGACTTTTCCATTCTTCTAAATATTCTACTAAGGGAACCAGTCTCTCAAGACTGGTCTCTGGTGTTTTTTGAGCACTTGGCTCGACGCCCTGAAGCGGCACACCGGCAGGGAACAGTCGAATCAAGCGCTGACCGATCCTCCTCAGAGGATCGGGGGGGACTGCTGTGCCCCGAGACACACGAGGTGGCGGGGTTGACAGAACGGCCCCCTGAGGGCACCGAAGATGGGTCAACTTTATAGATTTAAATTTTTCTGGACCCTCTCCGGATGGGGCTGCCCTCGGAAGTCCTGGACCCCTCGTGTCAGGACTTTTTCGAAGCCTTCCTGGCAATAATAACAGTCCGCAGATCTGTTGTACCCCGGGAAGGCTTCACTTGTGCTGCCCTACCCGGTCCCCAAGATCTTTTCGGGGGAGCACGGGTGGCAACACTTCGTTTTTGCTGCGCTCTATGCGCAGATGAGGAGCTTGTAGATGCCTGAGGCTGCTCCCGCTCAGCAGCCTCAGCAGAGCAGCGAGGGAAAAACTTCTGAAAGGCCGCAGACTGACGTTTTGCCTCCTGGAACCTCTCGACGACCGATGTTACGGAGTCGCCTAAGAGGCCCTGAACAGAAACTGGCGCGTCAAGGAGCACTGCTTTATCGCGTTCTTTAATATCTGATAAATTCAGCCATAAATGCCTCTCCGTGGCCACCAGGGCTGCCATAGAACGACCGATTGTTTTTGCCGTCTCCTTGGTGGCCCGGAGAGCTAAGTCAGTTGCCTTCCTTAATTCTTGAATACACTCAAAAGTCGACAAAAAAAAGCTTGGTATGCCTGGAGGATCGACATAGTATGGAGACATGCTACCACCTGACCCGCTGAGGTATAAGCCCTGCCCACCAACGCTGATGTTGTATGCAGGGGTCTGGTGGGCAAAGTCAGGGATTTTAACGACGATGCTGACTCAGGCGAGAGATAGCTCGCGAGCATCTCTTCGACCTGAGGCATCGCCGTATAACCGTGTTCTTTCCCTCCCATGATGTTACTATACAAAGATGTTGCTGGGTTATGAACACGGAAATGTGCCGGACTCTGCCACAATCTCGACACCTCAGTGTGGAGATCTGGAAAGAACGGCAATCCCCGGGGCTGAGGTTGTGCTCGGGCGGGGAGAAAGCGCTCATCTAATTTACTTTTAACTCGCGCTTCAGGTCTTTCTTCTGGCCATTTGATTTTTAATTTAGCCACCGCCTGAGTCAACACCTCTAAAAGCTCCTCATATGCTGGAGATGCGGATGGCGGGTCCTCATCTCCAGCCCCGGAGCTCGCTACATCCATCTCCTCGGAGACAGATAAGCGAAGCTCCGGTGCCTCCGCTCTGGGGGAAGAAACCGCTACATGTGCTTCCGCAGCCAGAGAAGAGGCAGCAGATCTGGCAGGTGAGGGTCGAGATAGGGCAGGACCCGTCTCTAACCCCTCCACCAGATCCATTTGTGAACCCCAGGAGCGAAGTCTTCGCTGTGCCTCGGCAGCAGCGGGACCCGCGCCCTAGGGAACACTCGCCGTGGCGTCCTCCTTTTTATCAAAGAACGCGCGGCGTGATCGGAGTACACGGAGCGTTAACTTCTCACAATGCACGCAGACAGCTCTCTCGAGAGCTGCCTGTGCATGCTCCACTCCCATTCAAGCAACACACATATCATGTGTATCCCCGCCCGTGATGAAACGAGGGCAGGGAGGAGCACATTTAGTAAACTGTTGCTTATCTCTCTCCGCCATAATAGTGTCTTTTGCAATATATATATATAAATAATATTGATATATATGCTTGGTGACTAAAATACTCTTGTCCTCGGACGAAGAGATATTTTGTTTGCTGTAGATAATGACAGACAACACCAAATAAGACACACAATACACAGAGCGCTTGCTGAAGACACAGAAGCTGGCGTTCTTTGTTCTCAGGGGTGCTTTATAGTTTCCTGGTCCGTGACGTCACCCGCTCTGACGTCCCGCTACACTATTGGTTTGATTTCACGAGTGCTTCAAGACGTAATCACGCAGAGGCGTTCCCAATGCGGTACGCAGCGTCGATGTTCCCATTAAAGGGAACTGTAACTTTACAATCTAAAAACAAAATGTTTTAAACAAAAAAACAGACTAATTATTGTTATTATTTTGATTACGCTACAACAGTCACTACATAGTTACTGCTATCATACAAATACACTTAGTTGTAGGTTCGATTTTACTCAGATTGAACTCCATCTGTTTGGCGCGGCGGCGCTCGTTCACGGAAGTTTGTGCTTGCTGAAAGCTCGTCCACTCCTGACTGCAAAATGGAAATATTTTCTCGACTTTATAACATTTAAAGATGGAGAATATGTCTGTGAAATGTAAATTATGCACTGAAATTATTGTATGTCACTTTAGCTTAAAGATAATAAATAGAGACGTTTCCACCAATCACTGCACAAGTTAAGATTACGTATTATGACGAAAGCACGTTAGTGCTAGCCCTCCCAGAACCCATAGAGAATGCATTGCAGTGCCTGCAGTTCGAAAAAAAAGTTTTTTGAATGGAAGTCTATGGGAGCACTCGGGGCAAATCTCGGCCAGACTGAAATCGCCCAAAAAGAGGCGGTACTCCACAGAACGTGACTCGACGCTGATTGGACTATATCCAGAGGCAGAACAAACACCTAGCAGTGACAGCTAGTGTAACTCTGTGGTTGAATGTGATTAAAAAATCCATCCCTTTCTCACTTTGGTGGTGCGTCGCCCTATTGCCCTAATGAAGAAACCGAAACCGATATTGTTTCTTTTCGTTCTCTTCTTCTGGTATTAATTACAATGTGGATTTATAGATGCAGAAAGCTGTGGCATTGTACTGAGTACTGTGTATATTATGTGCTGGGGTTGTGTAATTGCTCCTCATAGTTATTGACTATTAATTTTGTCAAATATAAGGTCAAATATAATGATTTAGTTCACTGAAGCACATACCTGCATTACATAGTCTGGGATCACTCTCAAGAAAAATCATTGATCCCCTAAAATCACTGTTTAATTCACAAAATGTTTGTCACAATCAGAACGCCAACCAATGGCAGCTAATGATTAATTCAAGACATCAAAATATTCAGGTATGTGAAGATTTCAGTTCATGAGGATAGCAAACCCCTAAAACATCTGTTATATTGAAAGTTCACAATTACAAATTATTAGATAGAGTAAAAGATATGTGTATTTGGCGTGCTGATGGGAAAGCTCCGAGCTCGGAATTTGGCCCAAACCCAGAGTACTCCCTCGTATCCCTGGCTGGGATAGGAACCAGCCAATAATGGGTGAGTCTGGGTGGTGGAGGGATGCAGAAAACTGTCGAAGAACATAAGTGAGTCAGCTATGTATATGTATAGGCCTCCTCACGTGTTGATTGGATAGATCATTTGAACATGTTCCTCCCAAACTTTGTTAATAAAACAACATTAAATGCAATCAAAATGTTTCTTACTGTTTACCTAAAATGCATTACATTCTATTGAGAATAATGTTCAAACATTTATTTTTTAGAATCGTGATTGAAATCTATATTGTTTTGAAAAAAGAAAGAAATCACAAAGCAGCCTTATAGGTTTTAGCCCAAGAGTTTAAACATATTTGGCCTGTTTACAACACAATATCTGTTACAACATCAAACATGCAAATTCCTTGAAGTTTGTTATATTATATTTGTTGAATGATCATGATGCAGTGATGCATGTTGAGTGATGATGATGCAGTGAGATTAAACCTGTTATTATTAATTTGTATTTATCCTAATGCATTTCATGTTTCTTTCTGTCATCATATTCACTGTGCTTCGTTTGTACAGTTCTTTTATGGACAGCATGACCTCCTCTGTCTTTAGAGTGTATATGATGGGATTCAGCATAGATGGTATTATCTGTCTCAAGGAATTGTTAATTATCCTGGTGTTTGGATCGATAGTTGTTGTTAAGGCTGCAATATTATTGCTTATAAGTGGAATATAACCGATTGCCACCAACATGAGATGTGAGGTGCAGGTTTTCATGGCTTTGATCCGTTCAGCCCCATGAGCAATCTTCAGCAAAGCCAGAGCAATGCAGAAATATGAGATTATGATCAGTATCAGTGGTGTGCACATGAGGAGACCAAAGCTAATTTTTCCCATCATAATATTTATAGAATTATCATTACAAGCTAATTTATAGATAAGGCCTTGGTCACAAAAATGACTATCGATCACATTAGATCCACAAAAAGAGATTCTATTGACCAATCCTACAAGTACAGAAAAATATGTCACTGAAAAGATCCAAATTACACCTATGATCAGAAACATGGCTGTTTTGGTTACAATGGCATGATACCGTAGAGGAAAACAAATAGCAACCAGTCTGTCATAAGCCAAGACAAGTAGTGTTAAAGACTGCAGATTCATGAAATGATACACAAAAAACATATTTGCCAAACACGCTTCATATGAAACATCCTGGTGCTCAAATAGAAATGTGTCAATAATTTTTGGAATCAAGGCTGAGCTTCCACAAAGATCAGAAAGGGCCAGATGGAAAACAGCAATGTATTTGGCTGTATGAAGTCTGCGGGCCAAATAAATGATATACATGATAAATGAATTCCCCAAAACAGTCACAACATACACCAAAGACAAGAACATATAGTAGTATTTCACATGTGGGATATTAGAAAAGCCTTTGATGAAAAATGTTGCAGGACGAACAAAGGTCACATTTGCAGAGAAGTTTGACTGCGTGGAGCTCATGATAGCTGCTGTCTGGCTTTTTGTGACCTGTGATGAAGAACTGTTATAGAAATACACTAAATAACACAGAATATTCAAACAATGATTTTCTTTCCAGTCACAGTTCATTAATGAATACAATATTTGGATGTTCTTTGATATATACATACGGAATTAATAAAACAATTAATGCAGTAAATGCTTTACAGATAAAAGAGAAGACAATACTCTACCTTCCACTAAGCTGCCAGGATCTGATTATTCTACCAGCTATCAGACACATTTATAATAGACCATTTTCTTGATCTTGGGACTTTAGTTTATGGAGCAACGCTTCTCCCTATAGACTAGAGCAAGAAGGGGCAGGAGTAATATCATAAATATGTGCTCCACACGGCTCCGCAGGGTTAATAAAGGCCTGCTGAAGCAAAGTGATGCATTTATGTATTTTTTATACGGAGTAAATATGGATAAATGGAAATGCGTAAATTCATAATTGCAAATAATGATAAAACCATCAAATGTGAGTTATGCACTCAGAATAAATCAATTTTAAACAACTTAAACAGCACAGGCACCTGACAGGAAACGTTATGCTTATGGGTGCTTAGATGCGTTAAATTTCTCTCCTGTTGTTACAACTTGTTGTGCACACTCAGTGACCTCTGTGATTTTCCAATTGTGTTATACCATAGAAACTTCTTTGTGTTTCTATTTTTTCTTTGTGCACAGCGCGCAGACACAAATGATCCATTCATTTTATTATTGATTAGTTGTTGCAGTCCTAAAATAGTGGCGGGCCATCTGGTATTTCATTTTGTTGTTGATTGTGTTGTTTTATGGGAAGTGTGCCGCACACATCCTGAAAAGTGAAACCAAAACATTTTGATCATCCCCTGGTGGCTGACTGCAGTATAGGTAATCGAATGGAATGTGAGCCAAACGTCTCAGGTTACATATGTAACCATTAGGGATGCAACAATACAGTTAGCCCACGGTTCAATACATACCTCGGTTTTTTAACCACGGTTTTCGGTTCGGTTCGGTTCGGTTCAGTTTGTTATTCTATGCTTAGGCAATAGGAACAGTAAGAGGTTAGTAGAAAAAGTAAAAACGATTTATTGCAATACTCCTTTATTTTATTTAAAAGCAAAGAAAAGTCCACTAGTTTCTAGTGTATTGTATAATATAAAATAATTTTTTATTTTAAAATTAACACTGACATCTCACAGCTGTTGGTAGCCCATGTACAAACTGTACAAACAAATTCTCCAAAGCTGTTTACCAAGCTTTCGATTAAATTTAATATTTGAAATCACCAATAAAATCTGACAACAACTGCCTCATTTTATTTTATTTTTTTTTCTCAAACGCTGGAATCATGACAAAAAATCTGTACTTTTCAGGCTGGATCAAGCTAATGCGCATGCGCAGACCTAAATGCGCGTCTCTTGTGCCTCATTTCGGAGACACTCGTCTGGCTGTTTCTATAGAAACCGGTGCTTCTAACGGCCGCTGCAGTGACGCGATGACTTTATCAGTCAGCGATTGGCTCTTATTTAGAAGGCGGGACTTATTCCACCATATTGCGTGTTTCACTTTCTCCCATTCAAAACAATACGAGTGACGCGTCTTGTGTTATTCTATAGTCTTTGATTATACTCAACGGCAAAACCGAAATGTCTCCACACCACGGATTTGAAAGACGCCGGCGCTTCCTCGTACTGTAGCCTCACTTCCCTGCCGCTCGCCATGTTAAAGTGTGGAATGATGGTTCAGCGCCCCCTAACTTTAGAGCATAGTGATTGAATATTTACTCGCGGGGAGGAGTACTCGTAGACTTACAGGCACACACAAACAGTCAATTCGGAGAGAAATAAAACGCACATAAATTATTTAAACGTAAAACCGAAAAAAACGCAATTCACAAGCGTGTATTGAACCGTGGATGTCGTACCGAACGGTTCAATATTATATTGAGAATTGTGGCATCCCTAGTAACCATAGTTCCCTGAGAACAGGGAACGAGACTCCATTCCAAAAGCGTTTGGCCGGCGACAGCCTATGATGTCATCATCACCTGGAAGTATATAAGGAGCGCCTAGAGAATCAGTCAGTACCTTATCGTCTTGAGGGACTGTTCAGCAGGCAGCCCGAGGCATGGCATGGCAACGCAGAGTCTCGTTCCCTGTTCTCAGGGAACTATGGTTACATACATAACCTGAGACGTTCCCTTTCGAAGGGAACTTCAACTCTGCGTTTACCACTTTGGGGAACGATATACCCATGCCGCCATGCTTGAGGAGAGTGCATGCCAAAGATGGCTAGACAAACGTCCAGCAGTTTCGAAAGAAATGCCATAAGCAACTCACCCTCGGGTCACGCAAGGCCGTCAGTATTCCCTATGGCCAACAGCCCAAGCTGAGCCTAAAAGAGGCCTTCCGCAGACAGCCTTCCAAGGCTGCTCAGAGCTTCTGGGACCAACTTTCCACGGAAAACTGGTCCCTTACAGGGAATGTGGCCAGGAAATTGAAAGAAGCCCCGGCCGGTCACTAGAGGGGAACGAAGTCACCCCCAATGCCACTAGGGAGGCCGACCTGGTCTGACGAAGGACAAACTTAGTCTTGACCAACCCTGTCTGTACACAGAATCTCAATAACGCATTCTTCAGAGAAGAGAGCAAGTAAGAGTGACTTCGAAAAGAGCAGTAGGCAACACAAACCCATGCGTAGAGATGGGCATCCTGGAGAGCAGAACTCAGCTGAGTGCTATAAATCCTCATATTGAGGGGAGTATAATCCGCTCATCCTAGGATCTACTCAGTGCCTCACTATATGCACTGAGGAGGCTGTGCGCTAGGGAACCCTGATACAGGGGAGCACAAACCAGTCTGGGGCTGATCTCAACGGGAGACTTCATAGAAGTCTACAACCAATGATCAGCTTAGGGAGCTAAGCACAATTACACAAACAACCCAAAAGGGAAGTACGAAGCTCACCTAACAGATAGACCATACTGTAGGCACATAGTCATGGAGGCCGGAAAGGGGCCTACAACATGACTAAAGTTCTGCATAAAGAACTATATATCACACCAGAATACTCAGACATATGGAGTTATTCCAAGGGCGGCCTACAAGGCCGCACACCTGAAATCTAACTTGCTGGGAGCAAGAATGACCATGTGACTTTAGTAACTGTGAGTGCCCACATAACAGTCCATCCAACACAATCCAACGAGCAGTGCACTCGGTAAAGAACATTTTACTCTTTAAAGCAAGAGGAGTATAACATACACCATCACGCGCTAAGGAAGGCCCCGCGAGGCCTATAACCTCAGCCAGACACGTGGCATCAGCTCGTGGCAGTGTTATCAAGCTCCAGGCGGGACAAATAACCGAACTGCAAAGGAGGTTAATAAGTCACCTGGGGCCCTGGCCAACCAGCAGCATATTATTTCCCTTTACTCTTAGTAAAGAAATATATATAACACATGCCAGCATGTTCCCAAAGGAGGCCCAGAGGGCCTACCTGTCACACGCAGCGCCAGCTAGTGGCCACTAAAGTTCTAGGAGCAAAATAGAATACTAATGAGGTAACTACTTAGCTCACCTAGAGCTAAAGGAGAGACCATGCTCAAGGAAGTAAATGCATAAAAACCGAACAACAGAGCGGTTTAACACAAAAACTCACCCTGAGAGGCAAACCACTCAGAAACCGTACTCAGTAAAAGCACCTTTTTCTCTCAAAGTGAGAGGAGTACACAGCCAAACTCCAGCATGATACACAGGAGGCCTATAAGGCCTACGACTTGTAAACACATGACGTCAGCTAGTGGCAATCACGACCCATCCATGGTGATGAGTCACATAGAAACCAACACAAAACTGTGCCAACATGCAAACTGAAAGGAGGCCCTGGTGGGGCCTTCGACTCCACAAGCACATGGCATCAGCCAGTGGTAGTTTCATGACCGAACCAGCCTGCAGGCCAAGTACTCGGTAAAAGCACCTTAACTTTTAAACAAGAGGAGTACAAATAACCCAAATATAGGGTTGGTCACTCTACGAGAGGCCTGACCTAGGGCCTACTATTAACAGAGGTGGGCGTGGCCGATGGCAGTGATGGTAACCACACAGAACTGTGCCAACATGTAACTTGAAAGGAGGCCTTAGCAGGGCCTTCAACTTCAACACGTGGCGTCAGCTAGTGGACATCATGACCAACCAGCCAGCAGGCCATGTACTCAGTAAAACACCTTTTACTCTTAAAGCAAGAGGAGTACACCCTCCGCCACAATACTCTAAGAGAGGCCTGACCTAGGGCCTACTCTTAACAGAGACGGGTGTGGCCAATGGCAGTAATGGGTCCTGCAAGACCAACACAGAACTGTGCCAACATGTAATCTGAAAGGAGGCCTTAGCGGGGCCTACGACTTCAGCAACATGTAGCACCAGCTAGTGATCTCTAAAGGGAACCAAGCTCAAAGGGGACCAGCTCTAAACCCAACAAACAGTTGTGGGTAACTAGCTTAACACAACCTGAGCTAAATCTACACATTCCAGCAGGCAATGTACCATAACTCACCTAATTACAGGGTACAATGAAATGCTAACATGGTCTAAGGGAGGCCTACAAGGCCTACAACCTTAAACGGACATGAGCATAAACCTGTGGCAGTGCTAACGTATGTGAGCAAAACTCATGACCATACACCAACAGCGCCCGTAAACACAAGCTGCACCTAGAAGGAGGCTGAATAACAAAGAGCCAACAACTTCTACAGTCATATGTAATATAGCTGCTGTGGCAATGATCACATAGTGGGAGCTAACAGAGATCAAACTAAAAGTATGACTCTCTACACTCAACCTGAGTGTGCAATCCAACAGGTGATGCACTCAGTGAAACTCATAAACCCTAGCTGGGGAATACACAAAAAACACCACGTCCTTAAATAGAGGCTAACAACAGCCTACTATTATGAGAACAGGTGTTAACCTGTGGGATCACTAGAGTAAAGCTCACATAAATGTAGGGCAAAAGCTTAAAACCCAAAGCAAACGAATGCTTTGTAAAATACATGCCATCCGTTAAAAAGGATAAATGTTCTCACCAAACAGAACTTATAGATCTCTACTGAGCCCTAGAGGGGCGAAGATAAAACTTGAATGAAATTCAATGGGCTCAGGGGAACAAAATCACAGCATGATTAAAGTTCTAGAAAGTGTGGCCTAGCATGCACTGCATAAACTTATCTACGCAAAGATAAGGGCCTACCACCTGAGAAAACAGCATCAGGGAGGCTAATAACAGCCTGTTAACTTAGCTGTTAACCTCAGCCATTTGCACCTACATAAACAAGGGGAAAAATGGGCATATGGCCTAACAACTCCCTCAGGAGGAGGCCAGAACAAGGAACTATACAACCTAACAAGGCATAGTAATACAAAAGGTGGTTTATAACAATAAACACCTAAACCTAGTCCTAACCTGGGCCGCTAAGCTGTGGGCCCTACCGGGCCACACGCATCACAACAACTGGGCTTCACCTCTCAGTCTCCATAGATAAGAGGAAATAAAGCGAAGCAATGTCAGGCGGCCGATTAAGGCCGACCTAAACATTAATACTAACCAAAGTGACAAGTGCTAACTCAAACTACTCTAGCAAACAGCAGATGAGAAGCTACTCTAAAACAACGGGTGGCTAAGTGGCCTGCACAATATATCGTTCTAGCCAACCTATCAAACTTCAGTTTGCCCATAAACCCCTCTTATTTTTTTCGATTACATACTCAGGAAAAACTATACAGGAACAAGGCCTAAAAGAGCCTCTTACACTATCAAGCCAGAAGGCAGGCCCTTAGAAAAATATTATCGAAGGCCCAGCCATCAGCCTGACTGTTAAAGGTCCCGTTTTTCGTGGTTTTTTGAAGCTTTGATTGTGTTTATAGTGTGCAATATAACATGTGTTCATGTTTCGCGTGTAAAAAAAACACAGTATTTTTCACATAATTTACTTATCTGTATACCGCTGTTTCCACTGTCATAAAAACGGGCTGATGACTTCCTTGTTCTATGAAGTCCCTCCTTCAGAAATACGTAACGAGTTCTGATTGTGCCAGCGGTTCCTGTGTTGTGATTCGACAGCTCTGAGCGCACTGTGCCCGGAAAAGTCACGCCTCTTACCATAACGTGGAGATGCACGCGCTCAGTGTTATTGTAAACATGTCTTTAATTTTACCCTATCAATCTGAGCCGGAATCAGACCCGGTGATTGGACTGCGGGATGAAAATAACAGCGTTTCGACGACATGCCGACAAACACACTCTACAAACGCAACTCTTGTGTATTCCTGTGGGCGGAGGTTAGTCAAAAAACTGTTTTAGTGACGTCATTAAAGAAGGAAGTAGAGGGATGTAGTCCAAACTGGCCGTTCGATGTAGGCGACTTCTTTTAAATAAAATATCTCGCATGGCATTGAACTTTGAGCTTTAAAATTTTACAGATTTTATTTATACTCTAACAACAACATTACACACTAACTAAAGTTTGAAACATGGGATCATGAAGAACGGGACCTTTAAAGAACCACCTGAGTATGTAAAATGAAACCAAAACCCAGGAGGAGGAGGAAGAAGGGGCCAGGGCAGATGTAAAGTCGCCCTCGCACGAGAGGGAATTGATTACGGATGCTACTGGCTTATTTGATTGATCCTACTTCAAAACCTGCTTCTTCCTCCTCGAGTCCGGCCATCTCTGCGCCTTGCTCCGAAAATGAGGAGGCACCCGAGCAGCCATACTGGACCTCTGGCCCTGTCTCTGAGCCTCAGCTCGAGATGGATCAGCCTCCTGACTAACTACATGCTCAGAAAAACTATACAGGAAAAACAAGGTCCTATTTTAAAACATAAAATATAGACCCAGCTTACCTTCCTGCGACTCAAAGACCGAAGACTCCTCATACTCCTTCTTTCTGTACATGAAAGCCATCAATCTGACCATAAGAAGCATCTGAGCATGATATATGTTTATAAAATATATATATATACATGCATATATATATAAGGGCTGTCAATCGATTAAAAAATGTAATCTAATTAATTACATACTCTGTGATTAATTAATCTAAATTAATCGCATACATAATTTTTGCTGTGAAAGTATTAAATATTTCAATTCAAATGAATCAATGCAGGGTTTTTCCTGGGTCAAAAATGATCTTTGGTGGTGACAGACATGGTCATCCACAAACAGTAAAAAGTGCCCTACCCATGTGATCTGCGAGCCTGATACTGACAATAAAGATTTGTCAACACAGAAAACACTTCACCACTGGATAGGATTTTCTTTTTGTTTACTGAAACTGTGGTTTATGTCAGCTGCACGTGCAGGGCGCCTGTCAGAGAAGATGAGGTGACGTTCTTTTGAGCACTATTCACACCCAGCGGTTATTCAGGAAAAACATTCTCCGAATGTGCCTCGTGAAGCATGGATTCGGTCTTACGAACTTTTAGCATTGTGTCAGTTGATTTAGATTATTATGTGTGAGGTAGAGAGAGTGCAAAGACGGTGCTTACTTTGAGAGAGCTCGCGCGCACGAGGGAGGAGCTCTTCTCGTTCTGTCCGTCAGCGCAGTCGTCTCCCTCCTTCATTTTACAGTAGAATGGTGGCTAGAACAGCTCCAGGTTCAAAGGTCAATACGGAGTGGATTAATCTGCGTTATTTTTTTTTAACGCGTTATTTTTTCTCAGATTAATTAATCGAAATTAACGCGTTATTTTGACAGCCCTAATATATATATATATATATATATATGAGGTGGAAGAAGAAGAGAAGAGGGTAGATGTAAATCGCCATTTTGTAGCTGGGGGATCGATTACAAACGCAGCGGTGTTTACAATCGATTGTCCATCTCACTCTCGCTTCTTCCCCCTCCCGTCTGTCTGGGCTCAGATACAAATCTAAACGGCTAGGGGTTTTTCCATGCCCTCCCGATCTTAGACATGGAGATCAGGAAGGAATGGAAAAGGTAATGGGAGCTGCAGAGCTTATGGACAGAAAGGAACCGCTCGTTGAGCCGTCCGCGTGTGGCCCCTTTCATAACGCACCCTTGCGGCAGCCACAGCGTACCAGAAGCAAGTCCCAAAAACATTGCCAGCTCCGCATACACAGCTCCGCATACACAGCAGCCAGAAGAGCGCTTACTGCCGGACGCGATGACATCAAACATCGTCATCCATCAACTCATCCTTGTCATCCCCAGGGGAGCTAAGAGAGAATACAACTCTCTCAAACTTTCCAACGAGCTCACCTGCAAGCCCCATGGTTTATATACTTCCGGGTCGTGCTATGATGACGTCATAGGCTGTCACCGGCCAAATGCTATTGGAGTGGTTTGATTCTTAGCTTTCGGACATCGGTTCACGAGTGACGTTCCCCAAAGCGGTAAACGCAGAGTTGAAGTTCCCTTTGAAAGGGAACTAAAAAATGCAGTTACACTTACATTATCAAATTATTATTGTTTCTGTCAATTTAGGTAGTTATTATCACGCTGACACGTTCAAGGGTTTGTTTTTCCAATAAGTTTGTTTTTGGTAAGTTATTTGATGCTATAAACATGGAGTGTAACATTATGATTGACAGCCAGCTGTGGGTCACAATCACAAAGCAAATGCCAGCTAATGATTCATTCAAGATATCAATATATTCCGGTGTGAATATGTCTGTTCACATGATGACGCAGAAGCATTTTTTAAAAACGTTTGTTTTATTTAAAGCAAATGTAATGAAAAAAAAAAAAAATTGATTAAGCTGTTAAGCTTAATCATGGTATGAAAATGTTCAGAATATTTTCAAGCCTTTATTACTGATTTTTTATATGTTGTTTTCAAACAAAGGAACCAATCAATAAGCAGCTTAACTAGGTTTCAGCCCAGAGGTTTTAAACATATTTGGCCTGTTTACAACACAGATTCTACATCATTCAAAACATCCAAAATCAATCAACTCTGTTAAATTAGATATTTGTTAAATGATCACAGCTCATTAGGTTCAAACCTGTCATTTTTGTTTCAATTTCTCCTACTAAATGTCATTCTCTTTGTAGTGTTCACCTTCCTTCGTTTATACAGTTCTTTAATGGATTGCATTACCTCCTCTGTCATTAGAGCGTATATGATGGGATTCAGCATAGGTGGTACTATCTGAGTCAAGGAATTGTTAATTAACCGGGTGTTCAGATTCATTGGTATTGTTAAGACTGCAATATTATTGCTTACAATTGGGATATAACCAATTGCCACCAACATGAGATGTGAGGTGCAGGTTTTCATGGCTTTGATCCGTTCAGCACCATGAGCAATCTTAAGCAAAGCCAGAGCAATGCAGAAATATGAGATTATGATCAGTATCAGCGGTGTGCAAATCAGGAGAACAAAGGTAAGTTTTAACATCAGAATATTTATAGAATTATCATTACAAGCTAGTCTATAGATAATACCATGATCACAAAAATAACTATCAATCACATTCGATCCACAAAAAGAGATTCTATTCACCAAACCTACATATACAGAAAAATATATCACAGAAAAAATCCACATAATACCTATGATCAGAAACATGGCTGTTTCGGTTATAATGGCATGATACCGTAGAGGAAAACAAATAGCAACCAGTCTGTCATAAGCCAAGACAAGAAGAGTCAAAGAATGTAGATTCATGAAATGATACACAAAAAACATATTTGCCAAGCACGCTTCATATGAAATGACATGGTGGTCAAACAAAAATATGTCAATAATATTTGGAATCAAAGCCGAGCTTTCACACAGATCAATAAGGGCCAGATGGAAAACCACAATGTATTTGGCTGTGTGAAGTCTGCGGGCCAAATAAATGATACACATGATAAATGAATTCCCAAAAACAGTCACAACATACACCAAAGACAAGAACACATAGTAGTATTTCACATGTGGGATATTAGAAAAGCCACTGATGAAAAATGTTGCAGGACGAACAAAGGTCACATTTGCAGAGGAGTTTGACTGCGTGGCGCTCATGATAGCTGTTGTCTGGCTTTTTGTGACCTGTGATAAAGAACTGTTATAGAAATGAACATTATAACAGAATATTCAAATAATTATTTCATTTTCAGTCACAGTGGACAAAAATGTTTGTATGTTCCTTGATATAACCATATTGAATTAATATTAAAAAAGTAACTGCTCATTGTAGTAAAAGGTTTAGAGAGAAAAGAGAAGAAACATTTATACTCTACCTTCTACTAAACCGCCAGAATCTCAGTATTCAGCTATCAGACACATTTATAATAAATCATTGTCTTGATCTTGGGACTTTAGTTGATGGAGCAACGCTTCTCCCTATAGACTTGAGCAAGTAGGGGCAGGAGTAAAGCAACAGTGCCACTGTCCAGAAAGCTCCTCTTTTTTTCTTTGCTTCCAATTAATGCCCCAATTAAAGCCCCCACAAACAAATTTCTTCTTACATAGGCCTTATTGTGCTAAGATTTCAATTAACTGATCTTAAAACTAAATGCAATGTTCAACAACAAATATTTCATTAAAAAGAATATTTGAATCAATATTGTTGTGCTAACTAACTCCCTGAGCATATAAGTAGCTGCTCACAGCAATAAAATATAGTTAACCTTAATAGCTTAAGGATTATATAGGCAAACAAACTTGTGAATCTGTCTTATGCAGTCTGTTTGACGCCAATGTGCTTGCTTATGCTCTGTGAACCTCAACAACCAAGATAAGTAAATACAGAATGAAATGAAATTAAATGAAAATGAAATGAAAATACTCACGTGTATTCATAAAATTTGTAAATAATGATAAAACCATCAAATGTGCGCTGTGTACTCGGGATAAACAATTCTAAACACATGAACAACACAGGAACTTGGCAGCAAACATTATGTTTACAGGCACTTAGATGCATTTAAGTTCTTGTGGACTTTCTTCATGCACAGCACACAGACGAGAGTAATCAAGAGTTTTCATTATCAATACTCGCATGTATTCATAAAATTAGCAAATAATGATAAAACTGTCAAATGTGCCCAGCAGAGGTTGTGCTTCCTTCATCAGCTGAGGAAGTTCAACCTGCAACAGGAGCTGCTGACACACCCTTACTAAAAAGAAGTTTATTCAAGTGTGCTATTAGTATACTTCTTTTAAACTAAAAATAAAAAAGTGTACTTTCACTCTATTTTTATGTACTTCTCAGAAATATACTTAAAATTGCATTTAAGTATGCTAGACTTACTGACACAAAAGTCTTAGTATATAGTCTATACTTGCACTTAATCTTTTGATCGAGATATACTTAAAAATGTAATCTAATCAGATGCTAAGTATTCTAAGTATACTTGGCTTGTAGTTGTGTCTACTCTTTTGATTGAGTAGCCTATTAAATATACTTTTTCATATAGGTTTACATATGTTATAAACTTATATATTTGTATCTTATATATCTTATAAACTTACTTTGTTTGAAAATATTTATAAAGAAAACAGAAATGTCCCTAATTCTGAGTATCTGCATTTTTGTCTAGGTTAGTCCACTTGAAATTTACTTCAAATCTACTTTACTCTTTCCCCGCCATTGACTGAATATTCCAGTTATCCATGTTTTGACCTCACTGTTACATGGTAGGGTGCATTATTATACTTCTTCTAGTACAGAATCTCTGATCAAAACACAGGTGAAGATGAAGCAAAAAAAGGGGGATAGAAAATTGTTTAAAATAACACGATCATCAAATATTAAACAGCATATAAATCAAAACTGCCTAACACTACTGAATGAAATGTCGACCCAGGACGAGCTATAGGACTGTGAAGCAAGAAGTGGCAGGAGTAATGCAATTGTTCCACAGTTTAGAAAACTTTTTTTTCCCCCTCAAGTATCAAAGTATTTGTATGTGAGAGGTGTTAGAAGCATATACAACGTCTCAGGTTACGTATGTAACCATAGTTCCCTGAGAACAGGGAACAAGACTCTGCATTCATATCGCATTGGGGTATCTGAAAGCCAACTATCCAACAACTCCAATCCCTATTGGCCGGCGACAGCCTACATAATATGGCGTGACCTGGAAGTATAAAAGGAGTGCCTGGAGAAACTGTTGTGCAGGCAACCTGAAGCATGGCATGGCAACGCAGAGTCTCGATCCCTGTTCTCAGGGAACTATGGTTACATACGTAACCTGAGACGTTCCCTTTCGAAGGGAACTTCAACTCGCATTCATATCGCATTGGGGAATGAAATACCCACGCCGCCATGCTGAAAGAGAGGCATGTCAAGATGGCTAGACAAACGTCCAGCAGTTTCGAGAGAAACGCCAGAAGCAACTCACCCTCGAATCACGCAAGGCTGGCAGTGACAGCGTTCCCTACGGCTAACAGCCCAAGCTGAGCCTAAAAGAGGCTTCCCGCAGAAAGTCTACCAAGGCTGCTCAGAGCTTCTGGAACCAACATTTCCGAGGAAAAGTGGTTCCTTAAAGGGAATGTGGCCAGGGAACCGAAAGGAGCCCGGCCCAGTTACTAGAGAGGAATGACGTCAACCCCCATTGCCACCAGGGAGGCCGACCTGGTCTGACGAAGGACAGGCTTAGCCTTGGCCAACCCTGTCTGAATACAGAATCTCAATAACACATTCTTCAGAGAAGAGAGCAAGTAAGAGCCACTGTGAAAGAGCAGTAAGCAACTCAAACCCACGCGTAGAGATGGGCATCCTGGAGAGCAGAACTCAGCTGAGTGCTATAAATCCTTGTATTGAGGGGAGTATAATCCGCTCATCCTAGGATCTACTCAGCGCCTGACTATATGCACTGAGGAGGCTGTGCGCTAGGGATACAGGGGAGCACAAACCAACCTGGGGCTGATCTCAACGGGAGACTTCATAGAAGTCTACAACCAATGATCAGCTTAGGGAGCTAAGCACAATTACACAAACAACCCAAAGTGGGAGTACGAAGCTCACCTAACAGACAGACCATCCTGTAGGCACATAATCATGGAGGCTGGAAAGGGGCCTACAACATGACTAAAGTTCTTCATAATGAACTATATATCACACCAGAATACTCAATCACATAGTGGCATTCCAAGGCCGGCCTACAAAAAATCTGAAAGGATTGCATGTTGGCAAACAAACAAACAGTTGTGGGTAACTAGCTTAACACAACCTGAGCTAAGTCTACACATTCCAGCAGGCAATGGACCATAACTCACATAATTACAGGGTACAATGAAATGCTAACACAGTCTAAGGGAGGCCTACAAGGCCTACAACCTCAAACGGACACAAGCATAAACCTGTGGCAGTGCTAACGTACGTGAGCAAAACTCATGACCATACACCAACAGCGCCCGACAACACAAGCTGCAACTAGAAGGAGGCTAAACAACAAAGAGCCAACAATTTCTACAGTTATATGTAATATAGCTGCTGTGGCAATGATCACATAGTGGGAGCTAACAGAGATCAAACTAAAAATACGACTCTCTACACTCAACCTGAGTGTGCAATCCAACAGGTGATGCACTCAGTGAAACACATAAACCCTAGCCAGGGAGTACAAAAAACACCACGTCCTTAAATAGAGGCTAACAACAGTCTACTATTATGAGAACAGGTGCTAACCTGTGGTAGCACTAGAGTAAAGCTCACATACATGTAGGGCAAAAGCTTAGAACCCAAAGCAAACGAATGCTTTGCAAATACATGCCATCCGTTAAAAAGGATAAATGTTTTCACCAAACAGAACTTATAGATCTGTACTGAGCCCTAGAGGATGGAAGCTAAAAAGCTAGCACCCTAGCTCAAACTTGAATGAAATTCAAGGGGCTCAGGGGAATAAAATCATAGCATGATTAAAGTTCTAGAAGGTAGGGCCTAGCATGCACTGCATAAACTTATCTACGCAAAGATAAGGGCCTACCACCTGAGAAACAGCACCAGGGAGGCTAATAACAGCCTGCTACCTTAGCTGTTAACCTCAGCCATTTGCACCTACATAAACAAGGGGAAAAATGGGCATATGGCCTAACAACTCCCTCAGGAGGAGGCCAGAACTAGGAACTATACAACCTAACAAGGGATTAGGGCTGCACGATTAATCGCATGCTATTCTCACGCGCATTTCGTCAGTAAAGCCGGTTCCCTGATTACCGCTAAATCGCCATCACCTGCTTTCAAATGAAGCGGCATTTAATAGACAGAGCCGTAGGTCACTGAAAAGCCACGCAATATCGCGTTCATATCGCAGATGAATCGCCTGCGATAATGAACGCGATATTGCGTGGCTTGTCCGTGAACTACGGCTCTGTCTATTAAAAGGCGCTCCGTTTAAAAACAGGTGATGGCGATTTAGCGGTAATCAGGGAACCGGCTTTACTGGCGAAATGCGCGTGAGAATAGCATGCGATTAATCGTGCAGCCCTACAAGGGATATTAAAAGAAAGGGTGATTTATAACAATAAACACCTAAACCTAGTCCTAGCCTGGGCCGCTAAGCTGTGGGCCCTGCGGGGCCACACGCATAGCAATGCCTGGGCTTCACCTCTGAATCTCCATAGATAAGATGAGATAAAGCGAAGCTCAACAAGCAAACAAAGTCAGGGGGCCGATTAAGGCCAACCTAAACATAGATACAAACCGAAGTGACGAGTGCTAACTCAAACTACTCTAGCGAACAGCAGATGAAAAGCTAAAACAACAGGTGGCTAAGAGGCGGCCATTTTGTGGCCTGCACAATATATCATTCTAGCCAACCTATCAAACTTCAGTTTGCCAAAAAAAAACCCTCTTATTTGTTCCGATTACATACTCAGGAAAATCTATACAGGAACACAAGGTCAACATATTTAGACATATAAATATAGACCCAGCTCACTTTCCTGAGGCTCGAAGACCAAAGACTCCTCCTTCCCTTTTCTTTACCAAGGAAGGATGGAATCTAGGGTTCTTTAAAGCCTAAAAGAGCCTCTTACACTATCAAGCCAGAAGGCAGGCCTTTAGAAAAATATTATCAAAGGCCCAGCCATCAGCCTGACTGTTAAAGAAGCACCTGAGTATGTAAAATGAAACCAAAAGCTCATGAGGCGGAGGAAGAAGGGGCGAGGGCAGATGTAAACGAGAGGGAATCAATTACGGACACTACTGGTGTATGTGATCAATCACCTCCTTCAAAACCTGCTTCTTCCTCCTTGAGTCCAGCCATCTCTGCGCCTTGTTCCGAAAGGAGGATATCACAGTTTGACCAAAAAATGACTTAGGCAATTATGCTATGAGGCTAACGATATATATAAACAAACATATATATATATATATATATATATATATATATATATATATATATATACACACACACACACATATATAAATAGGAGGTGAAAGAAGAGGAGAGGGTAGATATTAATCGCCCTTATATAGCTAGGGGATCGATTATAGATGCAACGGTGTTTACAATCGTTTACACCCATCTCACTCTTGCTTCTTCCTCCTCCCGTCTGTCTGGGCTCAGATACAAATCTGAACGGCTAGGGGGTTTTCCATGCCTTCCCGATCTCAAACGCCGAGATCAGGAAGGAATGGAAAGTTTATGGGAGCTGAAGCGTTCATGGACAGAAAGGAACCGCTCGTCGAGCCGTCCATGTGCGGCCCCTTTCTTAACACGCTCTCACGGCAGCTGCAGCCTGCTGAAAAGCGCGTCCCAAAAACACCAGCAGCTACGCATACACAGCAGCCAGAGGAGCGCGCGCTGCCCGACACGATGACGTCAAACACGGATATACGATATACCGATATATACGGATATACGATATATTGTAACGATATACCGGTATGACGATATATCATGGTATGAACACGTACGATTATTATATTGTGTATTTGCTTATTTATGGTATTGTAAAAAAATAAATAAATAAGACGCAGAATCTCACTTGCGCATACAGGGGCGAAGGAGACATTTTCAAAGTGGGGGGGGGACCAAACTGCGTCCCGGGGGGAGGGTATAGACCCTTTTCACATGACGTCACACAGCTTCCGTTAGGACTCGAAGCAGTGTATCATCACTTCCGTCAGCATAGTGGAATACTAGCGTGACTCGAATGAAGTGCACTCAATATTTGTACATATGCCACAAATGTGGTTAAAGGATGACTGTAGTCGCCCAATTTCATGTAAATTCAAGGTGAGGTATTTGGCAGCCGCAGATCACAAACAAACTTACCGATCGGTGCGATTTGCTGCTTAAAGTCAGAGGAGTTGAATACGTACTGAAGCCATACATGCACTTTGCTGTCTTTATTGCAGATGAAGCTGTTTATATATATTTGTGAAATAAACGCATGTTTCCAACATTTACGTGCAGTAAAAAACTATTCATTCAAACCTTAATGCACTACTTATTTCAGTGCCTACTACAGGCCTATGTACAATGAAGATCAACATAAGCTTATTCTTTTTAAATATCAAAGTCTATTTTTATACTTTTATTTCGATAAATATGGCATACATAATAATACAAATTGTGTTTAATATAATACTATTTCTACATGAAGACTGTTAATGTTGTAAAAACTGACTCATGTACATGGCATTTTTACCATAGTAAAAAAAAAACATTGTCATTCGTCTCTTTATTGCAGAACAAGATCGTCGCATACAAAAATATACAGAGGATTTACAACAGTACTCATTGTTATAGCAGCAAATGCACAAAATCAAATTATTTCTCCAGGGAATAACATTAAATGAACACATAGGCTACTTCCGTTTTGTATTTTCAATACACTTCTTACAAATTATACAATCTTAATATATTGCAGCAGTTCAGTTTAAACTGGTATGATGTAAAATTATCTCAAATCTTCACACCATTAATTCTTCGGAGTATTATATGTGGACGTGTTACTTCCAGATGTCCATTGTTTGTAAATAAATCTCACAAGAACAATATCCATTATCATATAGCCTACCAATTTCTAAAAATAAAGATTTTTTTAAAGACAATATTCTTGTTATTCCAAATAGGCTAACAGATTTGTGTGGACACACAATCGTTGTGATAAAACTCAATTCAATGACAACATTGCTAAAGTTTCTGCTCGTGGAAACCCTAACCAAGGCAGTTACAGAAAGGAAATAATAAATATCATTACCAGAAGAAGCCGACTGTGTAAATCCTTGACATAAACCGTTCGCATTTAAAGTTATTAAAGCATTTTCCCGAGAAGTCGCCAGCGCGAAGGTAAGACGGAACAACTGATACACTGCTTTGCGAATAGGCGGAAGTTAACTGACGTCATTGTGAAAAGGGTCTATTGTTATGACCACGGACAGTGCACGTGTGCAATGTGCATGCGTCTTTCCGTGCTCATGGGCAAATGAGTTTCTTTGAACGGCTCGCGCTCTTGAGCAGAACACGGGATGATGTATACCCGGGCCTTATATGTTCCGTTTATAACTTAAGTCGTATGATGGAGAGAGAATCCCGGAATCCAGTCATGGAAAATGAATGTACAGTATAACGCAGCGATGTCAGGTAAAAACGCGCGATTTGTTGGACTGATGAATAAAACGAAAGCAGAGCTGTACAATAAATCAAATCGCAACATGGTCTAGGCGGGGTCTGTGAATATTAAAGCGCAAAAAGACTGCTGTATAAACATATCTGTTTGTTTTGCGTGTCTGCCTGTGTGAATGACCTGCGCTGTTTCGTGTACTACATAGTCAAGTATGTGCGACGCTCTTATTGTCTTATTTTCAGTGTTTGCCATCTCGTTATCTGAGGACATGAACACATAATGCTTAATGTGCATTTCATCATTTTATTTGAGAAAAACCATTGTCAAATACACTGAAACTCAAAGCTCTTCACTACATCCCGTCAAAATAAAAGTCCGGTTTTTAACTCAAAGAAATTGACTGAAATATATTATGATTGTAAAATAGAATGTACTTCTCAAAATAACTTCTCAAAATAATAAAAGCCAGAATAATTGTCAAACCAGAATTTCTGAATTTTAATAAATTATTAAATAAAAGTTGTTCATCTTCTGATCCATAATCATTTATAAAATGAATTTGATTGTTTTTGATTATTGAAATCTGAATAGACAAAACAAGCATTTTAAGTAATTTATTTGTCATTTTAACTGATGATAAAAATAATAATTGATTGTTTAATACCATATACCGTGAAACCGTGATATTTGCTGAGACGGTTATCATACCGTGGAAATCTCATACCGTTACAACCCTATATGGACGATACCGTTACAACCCCTATGGCCGCCATTTT
This sequence comes from Megalobrama amblycephala, assembly GCF_018812025.1. Taxonomy (NCBI): domain Eukaryota; kingdom Metazoa; phylum Chordata; class Actinopteri; order Cypriniformes; family Xenocyprididae; genus Megalobrama; species Megalobrama amblycephala. Next base: position 49,027,158 of record NC_063045.1, read on the forward strand.
GCCTCAGCACAAATGGGGCCAGAATCACCAGGCACAGATGTGGACACCTCTTCCCTCGAGAAGAGTGCCGAACGAGAACGGAGAGTCCCGATAGGGAGACACTCACAGTAAACAACAGCCAAACACACAGACAGCGCCCTCAAGCACTGTCTATGCGTGCTCGTCTCCAGTCAGAAAACGCCTAGAAATGTGTATATCAAGTGTAAAAACCTGGGACACGGATGAATACACTCTCTTGAACGTTTGTAAGGCATATTATAGAATCCCTTACCGGAGTCGATATAGTCGCAATCAGACAGAACAGACCCGAAAGATGAAAAGATACTGACTGTTTCTCCAGGCGCTCCTTTTATACTTCCGGGTCACGCCATATTACGTCATAGGCTGCCGCCGGCCAATAGGGATTGGAGTTGTTGGAAAGTTGGCTTTCAGACACCGGGTCACGTGTGACATTCCCCAGTGCGATATGAACGCAGATTCGAAGTTCCATTCGAAAGGTAACAAATATTTAATCAAAAGAATTTTTAAGTTAACATTATTTTGCTCCTTTCCTTGTCATTTACTTTGAATGTGTTCACTTAGTCAATGAAGTTGCCTCTATAATGTGAACATCTCTAAAGCCAATTCAGGAAACATTTTGTACATGGGCATCTTTGAAGCGCTTAATAAACTTCTCCTGTTGTTGCATGAACACATGGGTCGTGTACCTTTTTCCACAGTGACATCACTTAGGGACTTTCTCTGTGCACGGGACAGACCCGATAATCAATAGACCTAATACAATTTATTGATTATTTTCATAACCATATTTTCTTGTTTTTATCATTACTGTAAGTTGTTGCAGCCCTAAAATACTGTGTGGGTTTATAGATGCAGAATGTTGTTAAAGGATTAGTTCACTTTGAAATGAAAATCAGCCCAAGCTTTACTCACCCTCAAGCCATCCTAGGTGTATATGACTTTTTTCTTTCTGATGAACATAATCAAAGAAATATTAATAAATATCCTGACGCATCCAAACTTTATAATGGCAGTGATAGGGATCAATGAGTATGAGCTGAAAGGATTAGTTCACTTTCAAATGAAAATTAGCCCAAGCTTTACTCACCCTCAAGCCATCCTAGGTGTATATGACTTTCTTCTTTCTGATGAACATAATCAAAGAAATATTAATAAATAACCTGACGCATCCAGCTTTATAATTGCAGTGAATGGGGGTCACTAGTATGAGCTGAAGAAAGTGCTTCCATCCACAGCCATCCATCATATATATACTGTATATGTGTGCTCCACACGGCTCGGGGGTTAATAAAGGCCTTCTGAAGCGAAACGATGCATTTGTGCAAAAAATATCCATATTTAAACAAGTTATGAAGATAAATATCGAGCTTCCACCAGACTGCCTTCCGTATTCAAGTTACGAAGTGTAAACTGGCATTGTGTCAGTTACACTTTTTCCGTAAGTTTAATAGGGAAGGCATAGGATGTAGCGTAAGCTTTGTGAACTGCAACAGATTTACACTTTCTTCGTACATTGAATACAGAAGGCGGTCTGGTGGAAGCACCATATTTGACTTCATAACTTGTTTAAATATGGATATTTTCTTTACACAAATGCATCGTTTCACTTCAGAAGGCCTTTATTAACCCACCAGAGCTGTGTGGAGCACATATCTATGATGGATGGATGTGGATGGAAGCACTTTCTTCAACTCAATATAGTGACCCCATTCACTGCTATTATAAAGCTCGGATTTGTCAGGATATTTATTAATATTTCTCCGATTGTTTTCTTCAGAAAGAAGAGGGTCATATAGACATAGGATGGCTTGAGGATGTGTAAAGCTTGGGCTAATTTTCATTTGAAAGTGAACTAATCCTTGAAGAAAGTGCTTCCATCCACATCCATCATAAATATGTGCTCCACATGACTCTGCAGGGTTAATAAAGGCCTTCTGAAGGGAAGCGATGTGTTTGTGTAAAAAAAATCCATATTTAACAAGTTATGAAGTTAAATATCTAGCTTCCACACGAGCCGCCATCCGTATTCAATGTACGCAGAAAGTGTAAAACTCTTGCAGTTCACAACCCAGGTGAAAAAAAAGTAAACTACTATAATGTACTTAAAGTGCTATATTTTCGCACACTAATTTTGTACTTAAAATACTAAAAATTCCTTTTTAGATAATCTTAAGAATATCTAAGTGAACTCAACTGTGCTATTTTGAGACACCATGAAATATGAACTAAAATGTGTTTTTAATATACTATCTCTATTTAAAAAATGTATTTAGATACTACTTATAGTACATTTGAACCAATAGTGTACTACAAGTGGTAACAATTATTTTTTTTTTTTTAAATACAGAGATATTTGTTGTTTATTGTGCTGGTTTATAGCGAGTGTGCCTTACATCAGAGGTGGGGGACTCGAGTCACATCCGTTTTTTTCTGTCATCCTTTGGCTAGCATTACAAATATGATCAAGTTTTAAACCATTTAAGCACACCAAAAGAGAAAAAGAGAATGCGCTGTCTTTGAATGTCCTGTCACACACACGACGCACAGAAAGACACACGTCTGAATGTCACGCTTGTACGAACAATAACACATAATGCCAAAAATGTCTGTTTTGTCGAGTATCCTCATTAGAGCAGCCTTGAATGAGTTAAATGAAGTCTTAAATGAAAGTAAATAACTGTGAGAAAGTGGGACATGCGTGAGATCCGTGTCATGTGCAACAGATCTTAAAGTGACAGCAACCAATGCTGTCTGTCATTGAAGAACAAAGGTAACAGAGAAAATTATCACATTTAATTTTTTTGCAAGTGCAATCCATTGTAAATGGTTATTCACTGTTTATAAGGAAATGTCAGGGTTTTTTTTGCAATAGCACTTAGTATGTGTGCAATGTCTAGTAATTGTTGTTCAGTGTTAGCCTTTGGATAGTTTATGCGGATGCGCATGAATATATTGTACACACACACACACACACACAAAGAAAAAAAGCATACAGGCTTGAGAACCCAACCATGCACGGACCCACTTTATATTAAGTGGCCTTAACTACTATGTACTTACATTTAAATTAATAATTTGATACAATGCACTTATTGTGTACATACATGTTTTTACATTGTACTTATATCTTAAAAACACCTGCATGTAATTACATCTGTAATTAATTTCTGTAATTACATTTATAATTACACAGTTGACCCATCCCTTAACCCTTACCCCTACCCTTAAACCTACCCATACCACCAAAGCTTTCCCTAACCTTACCCGTATCACACCTCAATAGCAGCAAAAGTGTTTTGCAATTCAATATGAACCCAATTAGTACATTGTACTTATTTTTTGATATAAGTACTTAGTAGTTAAGGCCACTTAATATAAAGTGGGACCCCATGCACATGCAAACAATACACTTTTTACTCATACACACACATTCATTTATTTATTTTTTATTTTTAGATTTTTATTGTATTGACAGCTCAGCTGTGTGGACACCTTTTGAGTAGAAATGCATATTGCTTTTTTTGTTGTTGCAAATAAAACTCCCATAGTCCATGTAGTGTACTATGTACTGTAGTTTTAACTTATTTTAATAGAAATTCAGTTAAATCATCAAACATTTGTATGACTTGCCAGTGCCTTGTTTGACCCAAGCTACGACTTGACTTGAACTGCTTGACATAAAGCAGTGACTTGACTTGACTTGCTTGATTCTAACAAAAATTGACTTGGTGACTTGCACATGTGTGACTTAGGCTGCGTCCGAAAACCTGGGTAGCTGTCTTGCTGCCTCATTGTCTTATAAGAGAATGACGTGTACGGTAGCGTTTGTACATGAAGGCACCTCACGAAACTGATTTCAGACAGACTTCTGAGGCAGCGTAACAGTTTAATGATCTACAGCAATATAGAGCGAGCTTTGGTGAGAACTAAACAAATAATTAATTACTACAGTAGTAATTTCTCGATAGAAATGATATCAAAATTGAAATATGTTGGTCAAAATCGTACATTTATACACAAACTGAGCAGCAAACGCAACTTTCAGACGCCATCTTTATTTTTCTAGCTCAACTGTCACAGAATGGAAAGCACAGGATTGTGGGATATCAAAGGTAGCTAAGAATACATCCATGCTTCCTTCAAAAATCGATCTGAGGAAGGTATCTCATGAGACAGGAAGTGAAGCTAACATTGGATTCGGACGTGCCTTGATGCCTTACTACCTAGAAATGTGTCCTCAGAAGGCAGCATTTCCCAGTTTTCGGACACAGCCTTCCTCCCACCTCTGCCGCACACATCCTGAAAAGTGAAGCCAAAACATTTTGATCGTCCCCTGGTGGCTGGCTGCAGTATAGGTCATCGAATGAAATGTGATCTCGAGCCAAACTAAAAAATCCAGTTACACTTACATTATCAAATTATTATTGTTTCTGTCAATCAGGTAGTTATTATCACGCTGACATATGTTCAAGGGTTCGCTTTTCCAATAGGTTTGTTTTTGGTAAGTTATTTGATGCTATAAACATGTAGTGTAACATCATGATTGACAGCTGTGCTTGCGATTGAGTCTGCGGGAGCGGGAGTATGGGCAGGACCTTAAAATGACTGCTCCACCTCAGGATCACTACTGCACAGATTCAAGTTCCATTTAACATAATTGGCAATGACCATTTCTGGGATATTTTGGCTTGATTTTTCTACAGTGGAAGGAAGTGGTGACACGTCATCAGTCTTTTTTTACAATATATGATTTATAGATATATGCTATTATATGGCATAATACTGTCTGGGTACTATCGTGTATAGTGTATAGTGTATTGTATTCTGTAGGAATAGTGTATAGTGTATTTTGTAGTTATTGACTGTATTGTAAAAAGAAAACTAAAATGCATGCTTGCATTACATCATCTGGGATCATTCTCAGCAAAAAAAAAAATGTTGATCCCCTGAATATTTAGAAACTGTCACAATCACAAAGCAAATGCCAGCTAATGATTCATTCAAGACATCAATATATTCTGGTGTGAATATGTCTGTTCACAAGATGATGCAGAAGCATTTTTTAAAAACTTTTGTTCTATTTAAAGCAAATGTAATGAAAAAAATAAAATAAAATAAGCTTAAGATGTTAAGCTTAATCACAGTATGAAAATGTTCATAATATTTTCAAGGCTTTATTACTGAATTTCTTTATATGTTGTTTTCAAACAAAGGAACCAATAAAAAAACAGCTTGATTTCAGCCCAGAGGTTTTAAACATATTTGGCCTGTTTACAAAACAGATTTTACAACATCCAAAACATTCAAAAACAGTCAACTCTGTTAAATTAGATATTTGTTAAATAATCACAGCTCATTAGGTCCAAACCTGTCATTTTTGTTTTGAATTCCTCCGACTAAATGTCATTCTCTTTGTAGTGTTCACCTTCCTTCGTTTATAGAGTTCTTTAATGGATTGCATTACCTCCTCTGTCATTAGAGCGTATATGATGGGATTCAGCATAGGTAGTGATATCTGAGTCAAGGAAAGTGTAATTGTCTGGGTGTTCGGATTTAGTGTTGTTAAGGATGCAATAACATTGCTTGAAAATGGGATGTAACCAACTGCCACCAACATGAGGTGTGAGGTGCAAGTTTTCATGGCTTTGATCCGTTCAGCACCATGAGCAATCTTAAGCAAAGCCTGAGAAATGCATAAATATGAGATTATGATCAGTATCAGCGGTGTGCAAACCATGAGACCAAAGGTAAGTTTTAACATCAGAATATTTATAGAATTATCATTACAAGCTCTATAGATAATGCCATAATCACAAAAATAACTATCAATCACATTCGATCCACAAAAAGAGATTCTATTCACCAAACCTACAAATACAGAAAAATATATCGCAGAAAAAATCCACATAATACCTATAATCAGAAACATGGCTGTTTTGGTTATAATGGCATGATACCGTAGAGGAAAACAAATAGCAACCAGTCTGTCATAACCCAAGACAAGTAGAGTCAAAGAATGTAGAATCATGAAATAATACACAAAAAACAAATTTGCCAAGCACGCTTCATATGAAATGACATGGAGGTCAAACAAAAATGTGACAATGTCATATGGAATCAAAGCCGAGCTTTCACACAGATCAATAAGGGCCAGATGGAAAACCACAATGTATTTGGCTGTATGAAGTCTGCGGGCCAAATAAATGATACACATGATAAATGAGTTCCCTAAAACAGTCACAACATACACCAAAGACAAGAACACATAGTAGTATTTCACATGTGGGACATTAGAAAAGCCTTTGATGAAAAATGTTGCAGGACGAACAAAGGTCACATTTGCAGAGGAGTTTGACTGCGTGGAGCTCATGATAGCTGCTGTCTGGCTTTTTGTGACCTGTGATAAAGAACTGTTATAGAAATGCACATTATAACAGAATATTCAAATAATTATTTCATTTTAAGTCACAGTGGACAAAAATGTTTGTATGTTCTTTGATATAACCATATTGAACTAATATTAAAAAAGTAATTGCTCATTGTAGTAAAAGGTTTAGAGAGAAAAGAGAAGAAACATATGGTTTAAACTCAACCTTTTACTAAGCTGCGAGAGTCTCATTATTCTACCAGCTATCAGACACATTTATAATAGATCATTGCCTTGATCTTGGGACTTTAGTTGATAGAGCGACGCTTCTCCCTATAGACTTGAGCAAGAAGGGGCAGGAGTAAAGCAACAGTGCCACTGTCCAGAAACCTCCTCTTTTTTTCTTCACTTCCAATTAATGCCCCAATTAACGCCCCCACAACCAAATTTCTTCTTACATAGGCCTTATTGTGCTAAGATTTCAATTAACTGATCTTCAAACTAAATGCAAGGTTCAACAACAAATATTTCATTAAAAGGAATATTTTAATCAACATTGTTGTGCTAACTAACTCCATGAGCATATAAGTAGCTGCTCACAGCAATAAAATATATTTAACCTTAATAGCTTAAAGATTATATAGGCAAACAAACTTGTGAATCAGTCTGTTTGATGCCCATGTGCTCGCTTATGCTCTGTGAACCTCAACAACCAAGATAAATAATTACAGATAAATGGAAATACTCGCGTGTATTCATAAAATTTGTAAATAATGATAAAACCATCATATGTGCGCTGTGTACTCAGGATAAACAATTCTAAACACATGAAAAACACAGGCACCTGGCAGCAAACATTATGTTTATAGGTGCTTAGATGCATTTAAGTTCTTGTGGACTTTCTTCATGCACAGTGCACAGACGAGAGTAATCAAGAGTTTTCATCATCAATACCCGCATGTATTCATAAAATTTGCAAATAATGATAAAACTGTCAAATGTGCCCAGCAGAGGTTGTGCTTCCTTCATCAGCTGAGGAAGTTCAACCTGCCACAGGAGCTGCTGACATACTTTTTATGTACTTCTCATAAATATACTTAAAATTGCATTTAAGTATACTAGACTTACTGACAGAAAAGTCTTAGTATATGGTCTATACTTGCACTTAATCTTTTGATCGAGATATACTTAAAAATGTAATTAAGTATTCTAAGTATACTTGGCTTGTAGTTGTGTTTACTCTTTTGATTGAGTAGCCTATTAAATATACATTTTTATATAGGTTTACATATTTTATAAACTTATATATTTGTATCTTATATATCTTATAAACTTACTTTGTTTGAAAATATTTATAAAGAAAACAGAAATTCTGAGTATCTGCATTTTTGTCTAGGCTAGTCCACTTGAAATTTACTTCAAATCTACTTTACTCTTTCCCCGCCATTGACTGAATATTCCAGTTATCCATGTTTTGACCTCACTGTTACATGGTAGGGTGCATTATTATACTTCTTCTAGTACAGAATCTCTGATCAAAACACAGGTGAAGAAGAAGCAAAAAAAGGGGGATAGAAAATTGTTTAAAATAACACGATCATCAAATATTAAACAGCATATAAATCAAAACTGCCCAACACTACTGAATGAAATGTCGACCCAGGATGAGCTATAGGACTGTGAAGCAAGAAGTGGCAGGAGTAAAGCAACTGTTCCACAGTTTAGAAAACTTTTTTTTTCCTCTCAGGTATCAAAGTATTTGTCTGTGAGAGGTGTTAGAAGCATATACAATGTCTCAGGTTATGTATGTAACCATAGTTCCCTGAGAACAGGGAACTAGGCTGCATTCCACTCCAGTTTTAGACACGCACTCGCGAACTTCCCTAAACACTTCCCCTCGGGGGAATCCCTGCCGCCATTTTGAAGTGCGTTCCACTTCGTGAAGTGGACGAGGGAAGTTTATATGGACAGACCCTCGCTCCCTCGATTTTGACCGAGGGAGCGAGTCTACTTCATATGTACACTCCATAACCCACAATGCAACACGATTGTGACGTCACCGCATATCGCGTTTAATTTACCCCACCACAAACAACTATATGATAATATGATATATTAATTACTTTTTAAACATTTAAAACACACATATATACATATAGAATGCTGTATTAAACAATTTTGTAAGGGGAAAAAATAAATAATAAATCAGCTCCATTGCGGATTCCAAGTGATCAAGGGCTTAGGACGTTCCAGTTCAGCCCATACAAAGGTTCCGCCAGAAGTGGACACTCGTGCAACGTAAGCAATGACGTACATCCGAGTCAACGAGACCGAGTGAAGTTAGCGAGGGAAGGGCATTTAAAAACCGAACTGGAAACCAACAACTCACCCTCGGGTCACGCAAGGCTGTCAGTGACAGCGTTCCCTACGGCCAACAGCCCAAGCTGAGCCTAAAAGAGGCTTCCCACAGAAAGCCTACCAAGGCTGCTCAGAGCTTCTGGAACCAACATTTCCGAGGAAAAGTGGTTCCTTAAAGGGAATGTGGCCAGTCACTAGAGGGGAACGAAGTCAACCCCCATTGCCACCAGGGAGGCCGACCTGGTCTGACGAAGGACAGAATGACTGAATACAGAATCTCAATAAAACATTCTTCAGAGAAGAGAGCAAGTAAGAGTGACTGTGAAAGAGCATTAAGCAACTCAAACCAACGAGATGGGCATCCTGGAGAGCAGAACTCAGCTGAGTCCTATAAATTCTTATATTGAGGGGAGTATAATCCGCTCATCCTAGGATCTACTCAGCTCCTGACTATATGCACTGAGGAGGCTGTGCGCTAGGGAACCCTGATACAGGGGAGCACAAACCAGCCTGGGGCTGATCTCAACGGGAGACTTCATAGAAGTCTACAACCAATGATCAGCTTAGGAAGCTAAGCACAATTACACAAACAACCCAAAGGGGGAGTACAGAGCTCACCTAACAGACAGACCATACTGTAGGCACATAATCATGGAGGCCGGAAAGAGGCCATTCGCGCGTCAACGGCCGATTCGCGCCGAAGGACATCTAGACGCGCATTTAGATGCGTTCGATGTGAACACAGAGCTGCGCGAGCGCGCTCACCTCACGTGCATCAGGCGCGTTCTCTGAGAGACGCACTAACCATAAATATCAATGCTTTTAATAATAACGTATATAGAAGGAGCTGGCAACGACCGCTGGTTATGTCTACCTCGTCAGGCACGCCGAGTTGGATCTCCGTGATGCCCATATCGGTTGCTTCTTTCACTTGGTTCGTGGTTCTTTCACTAATTCAACCCAAGCGCTCTTTGATGACGTGGCTGATTACGTTTCTGGTGATAATCTGTCAATCATCGCCCTGACAATGTGATTGGTCCGAACATTTTCTGTTCGGGCATAATTACTCCTCTACGGATCGAGTCCAGACCGAACTTCCCGACCTAAAAATGTTGTGGGCGGGGCTAAGTTCGGCTGGCATCCAGGCTAATATATCACACCAGAATACTCAATCACATAGTGGTATTCCAAGGGCGGCCTACAAGGCCGCACACCTGAAAAATTAACTTGCTGGGAGCAAGAACGACCACAAAGCTTAGTAACTGTGAGTGCCCACAAAACAGTCCATCCAACACAATCCAACGAGCAGTGCAATCGGTAAAAGTACCTTTTTACTCTCTAAAGCGAGAGGAGTACAACATACGCCAACACGCGCTAAGGAACCTCAGCCAGACACGTGGCATCAGCTCGTGGCAGTGTTCTCAAGCCCCAGGCGGGACAAATAACTGGCCTACCAAGGAGGTTAATAAGTCAGCTGGGAGCCCTGGCCAACCAGCAGCATAGCACAACAAAATGCCAGCATGTCCCAAAGATCTGTCACACGTGGCACCAGCTAGTGGCCACTAAAGTTCTAGGAGCAAAATAAAACCAGGTTACTAACGACGTAACTATTTTGCTCAACTAGAGCTAAAGGAGAGACCATGCTCAAGGAAGCAAATGCAGAAAAACCGAACAACAGAACGGTTTAATACAAGAGCTCACCCTGAGAGGCAAGCCACAGTAAAGAGGCATACTCAGTAAAAGCACCTTTTACTCTCGAAAGTGAAAGGAGTACACAACTGAAGTCCAACATGATACACAGGACTACGACTTGTAAACACGTGGCGTCAGCTAGTGGCAATCACAACCCATTCATGGTGATGAGTCACACATGGTCAAACAGTTGTGGGTAACTAGCTTAACACAACTGAGCTAAGTCTACACATTCCAACAGGCAATGTACCATAACTCACATAATTACAGGGTACAATGAAATACTAACATGGTCTAAGGGAGGCCTACAAGGCCTACAACCTCAAACAGACATGAGCATAAACCTGTTGCAGTGCTAACGTACGTGAGCAAAACTCATGACCATACACCAACAGCGCCCGAGAACATAAGCTGCAACTAGAAGGAGACTAAACAACAAAGAGCCAACAACTTCTACAGTTATATGTAATATAGCTGCTGTGGCAATGATCACATAGTGGGAGCTAACAGAGATCAAACTAAAAGTAAGACTCTCTACACTCAACCTGACTGTGCAATCCAACAGGTGATGCACTCAGTGAAACTCATAAACCCTAACTGGGGCGTACAAAAACACCACGTCCTTAAATAGAGGCTAACAACAGTCTACTATTATGAGAACAGGTGCTAACCTGTGGCAGCACTAGAGTAAAGCTCACATACATGTAGGGCAAAAGCTTAGAATCCAAAGCAAACGAATGCTTTCTAAATACATGCCATCCATTAAAAAGGATAAATGTTTTCACCAAACAGAACTTATAGATCTGTACTGAGCCCTAGAGGACGGAAGCTTAAAAGGTAGCACCGTAGCTCAAACTTGAATGAAATTCAAGGGGCTCAGGGGAACAAAATCATAGCATGATTAAAGTTCTAGAAAGTGGGGTCTAGCATGCACTGCATAAACTTATTTCTGTCAGGACCACTATCGTCAAATATGATAGATAATGCATAGAGTTTGTATTGGCGGTATGGTTCTGTTCTGGGCAAGAACTCCCTGCGCATCCATGCAGCCTAGCATGGATAAGAGCAGGGAGAGCAGCAATAAACCCCCTAGGGTAAACAGAACAGGACCAACATGCAGATATCATTAAATGTCATGATTTAACGTACACATATTTCGAGAATTAGTCTGATTCAGGGGAAAAAAAGGCCAATCCTGACTGAAGAGAGGAGGAGCTGGGGATGGAGGAGGGTAATTTGCTCCTGAGAAATGCAATAGCTGCTGATAATACTGAGGAGCTTATTTATAGATGCCGTAATAGGCGTCGTATTCCTATAGGTAGACGCAAGTCACCTGGGAGTCAGCTGATGCAGCTTGACTGACGTGACCTGCCAGAACTGACGCTACGCTAGATTTCTGTCAGGACCACTATCGTCAAATATGATAGATAATGCATAGAGTTTGTATTGGCGGTATGGTTCTGTTCTGGGCAAGAACTCCCTGCGCATCCATGCAGCCTAGCATGGATAAGAGCAGGGAGAGCAGCAATAAACCCCCAAAACAAACCATATGCTGATATTCCCCAACACAAACTGAGTGCGAAAATCTGAATGCCATTTTTCCTTAAAATGAGCCATGAGCCTAGCTTTTTTTTTTTTTTTTTTTTTTTAATAAATGGGAGAAGCTTACACCCGTAGCAGCAGCAAATCTGATACAACAAGCATGTTGTAGCGCATTTAGCTAGCGATTTTAAATATCATATGCTTACACCGTTAGCAGCAATCTAGTCGGGGAAGCATACACCCATGGCCTAATATAAAATTATTATTATTATTTTTTATTTTTTTATTTTTTTTTTTTCTCTCTTTCTTATTGGGGAAGGCTTACACCCCTAGCTGCAGCAATCTGTTACAACAAGCATGTTGTAAATCACAGACTAGTATTAAACTAGTGGTAGTCAGGTTGGGGAAGCATACACCCGCAGCAATAGCTTGGAGTAGATGCAGTGTGCAGCTAAGAAATGAAATGCAGTTCTTCCTCATCATGAGCACGATTTCTGCTCCAGTCGGGCTGATTCCTTTGGCTACAGAAGAGAAGATGGCGACTCCCATGATATCACACTCCTTACAGGACCATCAAGTTTCGACATTGTTAGGGTTGAATAAGACACCTCTGTGTATTTAAAGAAAAGCATGTTACAATACTCTGATAAGTTTTCAAGCCACAGACATTTGTTCACTTATCACAGAATGTTGCGATATGATCGGATATCATAAAGAGCATAAGTCTAAGACAACAGCTTAAGCATGTACCTGAATAAACTTACCACAGTATGTGCTTATAGTATGCAGCAATGACACTACAGCTTCGGTAACAAGCACATTTTTTTTTTTTTTTTTAATTAAATATTTGCCTTCCATAGCAGCTAGATAGCCTTAAGAACAGCTTGTTCTAAATAGCAACAAGACCTTTAAGAACGAGCGTTTCCAATGGCACTATAGCTTTAAGAAAAACGATGTTTACTATGTGCTGCGCCACAACAGAAAAGCCGTTTGCACCATGAATCTTAGTTTTTTCTGTCTCTACTGCAAAGCTGCTTGAATCTGCGATGTATAGCGCTAAACACGGCGATCCGACCAGCGTGTATGTTGCTATACAAATGAAAGCGCCCCGACCAGCGTGTGCAGCGATCGAGCCGGTTGCCAATGACAACAGATAAGTAACGCACATCGCCAAATACGATCGCAAAAGCTTTGCAAAAACATTTTTACTGAGAAGGACTAGAAGCCTAAGCAACAGTGATAGCTTTAACAACATCATGAGTTAGCTTTAAAACAATGAGCATTAAAAATAATGAGCGTTAAAAGAACTTAGCTTAGCTTCGTGGAAACATTCAGAGATGAAGGAGAGTGAAATAGCCGGCTGTAACGTGGATGTTTGATCTTGTCTTGAAACGCTTCTTCATGCGGGGAGTGCAGACCATCTGAACTGCCAGTCCATGTCTAATTGCAGTGATGCGAGAAGCAATGCTAACCTTAACTCAGTCATTTCCAATCAGTCGGCTTATTCAATGCGGTGAATGAGAGGTGAATTCCACAAATCCCTCTCGCTAAATTCCCGATTGCACAATTCCTAGTGAGATGATGCTGTTTGCCTGTCGAATTCGCCATTTAATTTGCTCCTGAGAAATGCAATAGCTGCTGATAATACTGAGGAGCTTATATATAGATGCCGTAATAGGCGTCGTATTCCTATAGGTAGACGCAAGTCACCTGGGAGTCAGCTGATGCAGCTTGACTGACGTGACCTGCCAGAACTGACGCTACGCTAGATCTATGCAAAGATAAGGGCCTACCACCTGAGAAACAGCACCAGGGAGACTAATAACAGCCTGCTACCTTAGCTGTTAACCTCAGCCATTTGCACCTACATAAACAAGGGGGAAAATGGGCATACGGCCTAACAACTCCTTCAGGAGGAGGCCAGAACTAGGAACTATACAACCTAACAAGACATAGTAATACAAAGGGTGGTTTATAACAATAAACACCTAAACCTAGTCCTAGCCTGAGCCACTAAGCTGTGGGCCTACGGGGCCACATGCATAGCAACGCCTGGGCTTCACCCCTGAATCTCCATAGATAAGATGAGATAAAGCGAAGCTGAACAAGCAAACAATGTCAGGCAGCCAATTAAGGCCAACCTAAACGTAGATACTAACCGAAGTGACGAGTGTTAACTCAAACTGCTCTAGCAAACAGCTACTCTAAACAACAGGTGACTAAGCCATTTTGTGGCCTGTACAATATATTGTTCTAGCCAACCTATCAAACTTCAGTTTGCCCAAAAACCCCTCTTATTTTTTCCGATTAAATACTCAGGAAAAACTATACAGGAACACAAGATCAACATATTTCAGACATATAAATATAGACCCAGCTCACTTTTCTGTGGCTCGAAGACCAAAGACTCCTCCTTCCCTTTTTTTTTTACCAAGGAAGGATGGAATCTATGGTTCTTTAAAGCCTAAAAGAGCCTCTTACACTATCAAGCCAGAAGGCGGGCCTTTAGAAAATTATTATCAAAGGCCCAGCCATCAGCCTGACTGTTAAAGAAGCACCTGAGTATGTTAAATGAAACCAAAAACTCAGGAGGCGGAGGAAGAAGGGGCGAGGGCAGATGTAAAGTCGCCCTCTCAACGAGAGGGAATCGATTATGGACGCTACTGGTGTATGTGATCAATCACCTCCTTCAAAACCTGCTTCTTCCTTCTCGAGTCCAGCCGTCTCTGCGCCTTGTTCCAAAAGGAGGAGGCACCCGAGCAGCCATACTGGACCTCTGGCCCTGTCTCAGAGCCTCAGCTTGAGATGGACCAGCCTCCCTATTTATATACATGCTCAGATACAGGAAAACAAGGTCTTATTTTAAAAACATAAAATATAGACCCATCTCATCTTCCTGCGTCTCAAGGACCAAAGATTCCTAATACTCTTTTTTTTTTTTTTTTTTAAATACACATGAAAAAGGATAGAATCTAGGGTTCTTTTAAGCCTAAAAGATCCTCTCATTATCAAACCGACAGAAATAATCACTATGGGCCCAGCCATCAGTGTGACCATAGAGCATGATATATGTCTATAATATATACATGCATATATATATATATATATATATATATATATATATATATATATATATATATATATATACACAGTACAGTCCAAAAGTTTGGAACCACTAAGATTTTTAATGTTTTTAAAAGAAGTTTCGTCTGCTCACCAAGGCTAAATTTATTTAATTAAAAATACAGTAAAAAACAGTAATATTGTGAAATATTATTACAATTTAAAATAACTGTTTTCTATTTGAATATATTTCACAAAGTAATTTATTCCAGCATCATCAAATTTTCAGCATCATTACTCCAGTCTTCAGTGTCAAATGATCCTTCAGAAATCATTCTAATATGCTGATCTAATGGGCTTCCGTAGTTTAAATTTGAATTTTGACAGTTGGAGTTTGAAAGTCTTGGCTCATTTGAACATTCCGTCAATGAAAGTCTATGGGATTTTTCCGAGCTTTAATAGTCATTTTTAGGAAAACCGTAAGTTGAATCAGTTAGAAAAGATATAGCACACTAAGTCAGAACAGTTTGAAGGTCTGAGCCGAGTTTGGAGTTTGTAGAGTTAAAGCTCTAGGAGGAGTTAGAGTCAGAAATTTTAGTCTCAGAAGAAAATAGCATAATTTCTTCTTTCTGATGAACATAATTGCAGAAATATTAATAAATATCCTGATGCATCTGAACTTTATAATGGCAGTGATAGGGATCAATGAGTATGAGCTGAAAGGATTAGTTCACTTTCAAATGAAAATTAGCCCAAGCATTACTCACCCTCAAGCCATCCTAGGTGTATTTGACTTTCTTCTTTCTGATGAACATAATCAAATAAATATTAATAAATAACCTGACGCATCCAGCTTTATAATTGCAGTGAATGGGGGTCACTAGTATGAGCTGAAGAAAGTGCTTCCATCCACATCCATCCATCATATATATATGTGCTCCACACGGCTCGGGGGTTAATAAAGGCCTTCTGAAGTGAAACGATGCATTTGTGTAAAAAATATCCACATTTAAACAAGTTATGAAGATAAATATCGAGGTTCCGCCAGACCGCCTTCCGTTCCATTAAGTTCCATTTAACTTAATTGGCAATGACCATTTCTGGGATATTTTGGCTTCATTTTTCTACAGTGGAAGGAAGTGGTGACACGTCATCAGTCTTTTTTTACAATATATGATTTATAGATATATGCTATTATGTGGCATAATACTGTCTGTGTACCATCGTGTATAGTGTATTGTATTCTGTAGGCTTAGTTGCTTTTTGTAGTTATTGACTGTATTACTTTGAAAAAAAAAAAAAAAAAAAAAAACTAAAATGCATGCTTGCATTACATCATCTGGGATCACTCTCAACAAAAAAAAATGTTGATCCCCTGAATATTTACAAACTGTCACAATCACAAAGCAAATGCCAGCTAATGATTCATTCAAGACATCAATATATTCTGGTGTGAATATGTCTGTTCACAAGATGATGCAGAAGCATTTTTTAAAAACTTTTGTTCTATTTAAAGCAAATGTAATGAAAATGAATAAATAAGTTTAAGCTGTTAAGCTTAATCACAGTATGAAAATGTTCATAATATTTTCAAGGTTTTATTACTGAATTTCTTTATATGTTGTTTTCAAACAAAGGAATGAATCAAAAAGCAGCTTGGTTTCAGTCCAGAGGTTTTAAATATATTTGGCCTGTTTACAACACAGATTTTACAACATCCAAAACATTCAAAAACAGTCAACTCTGTTAAATTAGATATTTGTTAAATGATCACAGCTCATTAGGTTCAAACCTGTCATTTTTGTTTTGAATTTCTCCTACTCTCTTGCTGCCTCATTGTCTTATAAGAGAATGACGTGTACGGTAGCGTTTGTACATGAAGGCACCTCACGAAACTGATTTCAGACAGACTTCTGAGGCAGCGTAACAGTTTAATGATCTACAGCAATATAGAGCGAGCTTTGGTGAGAACTAAACAAATAATTAATTACTACAGTAGTAATTTCTCGATAGAAATTATATCAAAATTGAAATATGTTGGTCAAAATCGTACATTTATACACAAACTGAGCAGCAAACGCAACTTTCAGACGCCATCTTTATTTTTCTAGCTCAACTGTCACAGAATGGAAAGCACAGGATTGTGGGATATCAAAGGTAGCTAAGAATACATCCATGCTTCCTTCAAAAATCGATCTGAGGAAGGTATCTCATGAGACAGGAAGTGAAGCTAACATTGGATTCGGACGTGCCTTGATGCCTTACTACCTAGAAATGTGTCCTCAGAAGGCAGCATTTCCCAGTTTTCGGACACAGCCTTCCTCCCACCTCTGCCGCACACATCCTGAAAAGTGAAGCCAAAACATTTTGATCGTCCCCTGGTGGCTGGCTGCAGTATAGGTCATCGAATGAAATGTGATCTCGAGCCAAACTAAAAAATCCAGTTACACTTACATTATCAAATTATTATTGTTTCTGTCAATCAGGTAGTTATTATCACGCTGACATATGTTCAAGGGTTCGCTTTTCCAATAGGTTTGTTTTTGGTAAGTTATTTGATGCTATAAACATGTAGTGTAACATCATGATTGACAGCTGTGCTTGCGATTGAGTCTGCGGGAGCGGGAGTATGGGCAGGACCTTAAAATGACTGCTCCACCTCAGGATCACTACTGCACAGATTCAAGTTCCATTTAACATAATTGGCAATGACCATTTCTGGGATATTTTGGCTTGATTTTTCTACAGTGGAAGGAAGTGGTGACACGTCATCAGTCTTTTTTTACAATATATGATTTATAGATATATGCTATTATATGGCATAATACTGTCTGGGTACTATCGTGTATAGTGTATAGTGTATTGTATTCTGTAGGCTTAGTTGCTTTTTGTAGTTATTGACTGTATTGTAAAAAAAAAACTAAAATGCATGCTTGCATTACATCATCTGGGATCATTCTCAGCAAAAAAAAAATGTTGATCCCCTGAATATTTAGAAACTGTCACAATCACAAAGCAAATGCCAGCTAATGATTCATTCAAGACATCAATATATTCTGGTGTGAATATGTCTGTTCACAAGATGATGCAGAAGCATTTTTTAAAAACTTTTGTTCTATTTAAAGCAAATGTAATGAAAAAAATAAAATAAAATAAGCTTAAGATGTTAAGCTTAATCACAGTATGAAAATGTTCATAATATTTTCAAGGCTTTATTACTGAATTTCTTTATATGTTGTTTTCAAACAAAGGAACCAATAAAAAAACAGCTTGATTTCAGCCCAGAGGTTTTAAACATATTTGGCCTGTTTACAAAACAGATTTTACAACATCCAAAACATTCAAAAACAGTCAACTCTGTTAAATTAGATATTTGTTAAATAATCACAGCTCATTAGGTCCAAACCTGTCATTTTTGTTTTGAATTTCTCCGACTAAATGTCATTTTCTTTGTAGTGTTCACCTTCCTTCGTTTATAGAGTTCTTTAATGGATTGCATTACCTCCTCTGTCATTAGAGCGTATATAATGGGATTCAGCATAGGTGATACTATCTGAGTCAAGGAAAGGATAATTGTCTGGGTGTTCGGATTTAGTGTTGTTAAGGATGCAATAACATTGCTTGAAAATGGGATATAACTGATTGCCACCAACATGAGGTGTGAGGTGCAGGTTTTCATGGCTTTGATCCGTTCAGCACCATGAGCAATCTTAAGCAAAGCCTGAGAAATGCATAAATATGAGATTATGATCAGTATCAGCGGTGTGCAAACCATGAGACCAAAGGTAAGTTTTAACATCAGAATATTTATAGAATTATCATTACAAGCTCTATAGATAATGCCATAATCACAAAAATAACTATCAATCACATTCGATCCACAAAAAGAGATTCTATTCACCAAACCTACATATACAGAAAAATATATCGCAGAAAAAATCCACATAATACCTATAATCAGAAACATGGCTGTTTTGGTTATAATGGCATGATACCGTAGAGGAAAACAAATAGCAACCAGTCTGTCATAACCCAAGACAAGTAGAGTCAAAGAATGTAGAATCATAAAAAAATACACAAAAAACAAATTTGCCAAGCACGCTTCATATGAAACGACATGGTGGTCAAACAAAAATATGTCAATGCTATTTGGAATCAAAGCCGAGCTTTCACACAGATTAATAAGGGCCAGATGGAAAACAGCAATGTATTTGGCTGTGTGAAGTCTGCGGGCCAAATAAATGATACACATGATAAATGAGTTCCCTAAAACAGTCACAACATACACCAAAGACAAGAACACATAGTAGTATTTCACATGTGGGACATTAGAAAAGCCTTTGATGAAAAATGTTGCAGGACGAACAAAGGTCACATTTGCAGAGGAGTTTGACTGTGTGGAGCTCATGATAGCTGTTGTCTGGCTTTTTGTGACCTGTGATAAAGAACTGTTATAGAAATGCACATTATAACAGAATATTCAAATAATTATTTCATTTTCAGTCACAGTGGACAAAAATGTTTGTATGTTCCTTGATATAACCATATTGAATTAATATTAAAAAAAAGTAATTGCTCATTGTAGTAAAAGGTTTAGAGAGAAAAGCGAAGAAACATATGGTTTAAACTCAACCTTTTACTAAGCTGCCAGAGTCTCATTATTCTACCAGCTATCAGACACATTTATAATAGATCATTGCCTTGATCTTGGGACTTTAGTTGATAGAGCAATGCTTCTCCCTATAGATTCGAGCAAGTAGGGGCAGGAGTAAAGCAACAGTGCCACTGTCCAGAAAGCTCCTCTTTTTTCTTCACTTCCAATTAATGCCCCAATTAATGCCCCCACAACCAAATTTATTTTACATAGGCATATTGTTGTAAGATTTCAATTAACTAATCTTAAAACTAAATGCAAGGTTCAACAACAAATATTTCATTAAAAAGAATATTTTAATCAACATTGTTATGCTGCATGAAGTGAAGTTCCTAAACATTTTAGGAGTGAACCCATCTAATATTTCAATTAACTCCCTGAGCATATAATTAGCTGCTCACAGTAATAAAATATGTTTAACCTTAACATCTTAAAGATTATATAGGCAAACGAACTTTGATCCAAAGTGAATCTGAATTCTGTTACGTGAATCTGTCTCATGCAGTCTGTTTGACGCCCATGTGCTCGCTTATGCTCAGTGAAGTCTGTGAACCTCAACAACCAAGATAAGTAACTACAGATAAATGGAAATACTCACGTGTATTCATAAAATTTGTAAATAATGATAAAACCATCAAATGTGCGCTGTGTACTCGGGATAAACAATTCTAAACACATGAACAACACAGGCACCTGGCAGCAAACATTATGTTTATAGGCGCTTAGATGCATTTAAGTTCTTGTGGACTTTCTTCATGAAGAGTGCACAGACAAGAGTAATCAAGAGTTTTCATCATCAATACTCACGTGTATACATAAAATTTGCAAATAATGATAAAACTGTCAAATGTGCCCAGCAGAGGTTGTGCATCCTTCCTTAATCTTTTGATCGAGATATACTTAAAAATGTAATTAAGTATTCTAAGTATACTTGACTTGTAGTTGTTTTTACTCTTTTGACTGAGTAGCCTATTAAATATACTTTTTTACATATTTTATAAACTTATACATCTTTTTCTTATATATCTTATAAACTTACTTTGTTTGAAAATATTTATAAAGAAAACAGAAATGTCCCTAATTCTGAGTATCTGCATTTTTATCTAGGCTAGTCCACTTTTTCAGTTATCCATGTTTTCACCTCACTGTTTTATGGTAGGGGGCATTATTATACTTCTAGTACAGAATCTCTGATCAAAACACAGGTGAAGAAAAAGCAAAAAAAAGTGGGATAGAAAATTGTTTAAGGTAACACGATCATCAAATATTAAACGGAATATAAATCAAAACTGCCTAACACTACTGAATGAAATATCAAATGTCGAGCTATAGGACTGTGAAGCTTTGTAGGTGTTGATGGACTCAATCCACTTTATCTGTGTTTTGATCATCATTCTGAATCTTATCCGGACAAAGTCTTTGACAAAAATTGCAATTTTCTCAGTTTAAAATGTTGCCTTTTTTATGAAACTTACCAACATTCAAGTGTTGATAAAAAAGCTAGAATAAAATGTTTTTAAAATGGAAAGTTAAAGTACAATAAAAAAATATATTTGAAGTATAAAAAATGAATACCTAATATATAAATAGTAAACTAAGATTGATGTTATGTTCACTTAAAGAAAACTTAAGTAAACATGCAGTATAAAACTACTAAACTAGTAGTTTACTGAGAGTACAACTGGAAAGGATTTAACTTAGATATTCTATCATCTTTTCACATTTATTTTGCCTCTGTCCTAGCTATTTTGTAGTGTGTTGCAGCCATCAAGATCAAAATTTGTTTGTATATACACAATATAATTATATCGGTCAATAAAAACATTGGAAAACTTTTCTTAGTACATTTATCAGTTAAAAAAAAAGGTTCATGAGTGTCAGACAACAGATGGGAACAAGAGGGTCACAGTTAACACGTAATTTATTTATAGACAGAGGCATGAACACAGAAACAGAGGTAAGCAGTTTGTAGATATGAGCACGTTGATGACAGTCACTTAGCTGAACTGATACAGAGTCCTTTCTCTTTAACAGGTTGTTAGAAGACTGAAGACAAGACGAGACACTGGAGTTGAAACACAAAGACATCAGAAGGGTAAGGAGTTCAGGTAAGTGTAAACAAGACCAGACACCGATGTGAGGGAAGTGCGAATTTTTATAGTGCTGGTGGAATGATGTTCAGGTGATGTCAATTAGAATTCGGGTGATTGGGAATGAGTGGGCGGAGCGGAGATCCGGTGACGATGTACGCTGTGTGTTAGTGGTGGGAACTGACTCTGTGAGAGTACCTCCTCCTCCACGGGCGG
This sequence comes from Megalobrama amblycephala, assembly GCF_018812025.1. Classification (NCBI taxonomy): domain Eukaryota; kingdom Metazoa; phylum Chordata; class Actinopteri; order Cypriniformes; family Xenocyprididae; genus Megalobrama; species Megalobrama amblycephala. Next base: position 49,049,161 of record NC_063045.1, read on the forward strand.
CTCCTGACGACCAGATAGGGATGCTGACGACGGGGTCTACCTCGACCCAGAGGAGCACAATGGTCAGGATGGTCTTGGTGGAACTGAGTGAGCAGCGATGGATGAAGGATGTCATGACGATTTACCCAGGACCGCTCCTCTAGGCCGTAGTCCTCCCAGTCGACTAGGTATTCCAGCGCTGGACCCCGCAGTCGAGAGTCAAGGATTGTCCGCACCCGGTAGATGTTCTTGCCTTCGATGATCTTGGGGGGAGGAGGTACTGCATCGTCACCAGTATCTGTGGAAGGAGGTGACAAGGGTTCAGTGTGAGGTTTTAACAGTGAAACATAAAATGAAGGTGAGATGCGATACTCAGGGGGTAAGTTGAGCCGGTAGGTGACCTCGTTGAGCTGCCTCTGGATGGTGAATGGATGTACCAGGGACTCAGCTTGCGACAGGGAAGTCGGAGACGGATGTCCCGGGTCGAGAGCCATACCCTCTGGCCAGGTTGGTATTGCGGAGTTGGGCCTCTTCTGGCATCAGCTTGTTCCTTATGTCTCCGAACTGCCTGTTGCAGATGTATATGAGCTGAGTCCCACACTCTCTCGCTCTGCTGGAACCAGTGGTTGACAGCTGGAACCTCCAAGGGCTCACCCGACCATGGGAAGAGTGGAGGTTGGAAACCCAGGATGCACTGGAACGGGGTGAGCCCTGTGGTGGATTGACGGAGGCAGTTCTGGGCATATTCCGCAGGAACTGGCTCCAGCTGTCCTGGTTCCGGTGGCAGTATACCCGCAGGTATCTCCCGATCTCCTGGATCTTCCACTCAGTCTGGCCGTTGGTTTGAGGGTGGTATCCTGATGACAGGCTGACTGACACTCCTAGGAGCTTGAAGAAGGACTTCCAGACTCGAGAGATGAATTGGGGTCCGCAGTCCGAGACAATGTCCTCTGGAATTCCAAAGTGGCTGAACACATGATGGAATAGAGCCTCCGCGCCTCAAGCAGTTGGCAGTCCTTTGAGAGGGATGAGTTTGCAGGTTTTGGAGAATCGATCTACGACAACGAAGACACAGGTGTAACGATTGGAAGGATGAAGATCCGTCATGAAATCGATACCCAGGTGAGTCCACCCTCTGGGAGCTTCCTAGGAGTGTCAGCAATGGCAAAGACTGAGCATCCCTTGACATATCGGGAGACATCCTGGGGCATGGACGGCCACCAGTAGTGTTGCTGCAGGAGCGAGAGGGTACGTGAACTACCTGGGTGTCCAGAGCCCGGAGAGGTGTGAGCTAAATCCATGAAGGGTTGACGTGAGTAGGTGGTACGTAGAGTTGCCCCGCAGGACCTCCCGGAGGAGCAGGGTCGGTGGAGTTAGCCTCGGAGATTTGTTGGTTAATGCTCCACTGGATGGCACTGACGATCATGGCTGGAGGGAGGATGGGTTTTGAGTCAGTATTCTGTGGATCAGGTTGGTACAAATGAGATAGGGCATCAGCTTTGCCATTATTATCTCCAGGACCATAGGTTACAGTGAAGTTGAATCTTGTAAAGAACAGAGCCCAGCGAGCTTGAGGATGATTGAGTCTTCTGGCTTCCCGTAGATATTTGAGGTTACGATGGTCAGTGATGACTTCGAATGGATGAATAGCCCCCTCCAGCCAGTGTCTCCATTCCTCCAAGGCTAACTAAAAAAAAAAAAGTTCATGAGTGTCAGACAACAGACGGGTACAAGAGGGTCACAGTTAATGTGTAGTTTATTTATAGACAGAGGCACAAACACAGGAACAACACAGGTAAGCAGTTTGTAGATATGAGCACGTTGATGAGAGTCACTTAGCTGAACTGATGCAGAGTCCTTCCTCTTTAACAGGTTGTTGGAAGACTGAAGACAAGATGAGACGCTGGAGTGGAAACACGAAGACATCAGAGGGGTAAGGAGTCCAGGTAAGTGTAAACAAGTCCAGACACCGATGTGAGGGAAGCGCAAGTATAGTATAGTGCTGGTGGAATGAGGTTCAGGTGATGTCAATTAGAATTCAGGTGATTGGGAACAAGTGGGCAGAGCGCGGAGATCGGGTGATGATGAGCGCTGTGTGTTGGTGGTGGGAACTGACTCCGTGACAATGAGAATTAACAAATCACAGATATTGGATTTTATTGCATTGTACAAAATGTCCCAACTTGGAAATGGGGTTGTAATATTCATGAAGTTTTTTCCTTTATTGTGCACATATATTGCTCACATGTTCCTATATACTGTAAATGTGAATGTAGTACACATACACATACACATTCACAAAATGAGTTACAGCAGATTTCTAGTTCCCAGCATGCTTTGCTTCTGACTGTTATATATACTGTATGTTTATACTGCATGAGTAAATATATGTGCAATATATTTATACACACGCAGTACAACATCTTATCACATGTACATCTATATGTTATTAAGTGAATTATAAAATTACATATGTTATGATATATTAGTAAATATATTGTTAATTTTTTTTTTTTTCAGAAAAACAGCATTCCCTATGTATATTATTGAATATATTGTAATAATTTAACACAATATATTATTCTCTATATTTTCAATATGCTGTTGAATCATTTAATATATTGATCATTCATGTAACAAAGTATATTTTCTTTGCATAATGGATTCACACTATGGTATAAAACTGTACCGTCTATACTGTATTCTGGGGTTAGTCTTGTGTTAGCTTTCTGTAGTTATTGACTGTGTTACTTATTTTTAAATAAACAAGGTCTAATATAATTATTTAGTTCACTGAAACATATGCTTGCATTACAACATCACTCAGTCAATACCTGGATATTTAATTTAGAAAATGTCTGTGGGTCACAGTCATCAGAGCTCAAACAAATGCCAGCTAATGATTCATTCAAGAAATCAATATATTCTAGAGTGTGAATATGTTTGTTCATATGGATAACAAACATGATGCAGAAGCATTTCTAAAACATCTGTTATATTTAAAGGAATTGTAATGAAAATTTGTTCTTTCATTTGACTTATTGTTAAGCTTAAATCACTGAATGAAAATGTAAATAATATTTTCAAGACGTTATTCTTTGGAATTTTTACTGAATTTTTTATGTTGTTTTCAAACAAAGGAAGCAATCACAAAGCAACTCTACTAACTTTCAGCCCAGAGGTTTTAAACATATTTGGCCTGTTTACGACACAGTTTCTGTTACAACATCAAACATACAAAATCAGTCAACTTTGTTAAATTAGATATTTGTTAAATGATCACAGATGATTAGGTTCAAACCTGTCATTTTTGTTTTGAATTTCTCCTACTACATTTCATTCTTTTTGTAGTGTTCACCTTGTTTTGTTTATACAGTTCTTTAATGGATTGCATGACCTCCTCTGTCTTTAGAGTGTATATGATGGGATTCAGCATAGGTGGTATTGTCTGCGTCAGGGAATTGTTAATTAACCGGATGTTCGGATGGATAGGTGTTGTTAAGGATGCAATATTATTAATTAAAAATGGGATATAACCAATTGCCACCAACATGAAATGTGAGGTGCAGGTTTTCATGGCTTTGATCCGTTCAGCACCATGAGCAATCTTAAGCAAAGCCAGACCAATGCAGAAATATGAGATGAAGATCAGCAACAGCGGTGTGCAAATCAGGAGACCAAAATTAATTTTTACTATCAGAATATTTATAGAATTATCATTACATGCTAGTCTATAGATAATGCCATGATCACAAAAATAACTATCAATCACATTCGATCTACAAAAAGAGAGTATATTCACCAAACCTACAAGTACAGAAAAATATATCACAGAAAAAATCCACATTACACCTAAGATCAGAAACATTGTTTTTCTTGTTACAATGGCATGATAATGTAGAGGAAAACAAATAGCAACCAATCTGTCATAAGCCAAGACAAGTAGTGTCATAGACTCCATGTTCATGAAATGATATACAAAAAATGAATTTTCCAAGCACGCTTCATATGAAATGTCATGGTGCTCAAATAAAAACGTGTCTATGACTTTTGGAATCAAAGCCGAGCTTTCACACAGATCAATAAGAGCTAGATGGAAAACAGCAATGTATTTGGCTGTGTGAAGTCTGCGGGCCAAATAAATGATATACATGATAAATGAATTCCCTAAAACAGTCACAACATACACCAAAGACAAGAACACATAGTAGTATTTTGCATGTGGCATATTAGAAAAGCCACTGATGAAAAATGTTGCAGGACGAACAAAGGTCACATTTGCTGAGGAGTTTGACTGCATGGAGCTCATGATAGCTGCTGTCTGGCTTTTTGTGTCACCTGTAATGAATAACTGTTATAGAAATGCACATTATAACAGAATATTCAAATAATTATTTCATTTCCAGTCAGTGCATTTATGAATAACATTTTTAGATGTTCTTTGATATAACCCTATTGAACTAATATTTAAAAAGTAATTAGACATTGTAGTAAATGGGAGAAAAGGTTTATACTCAACCTTCTACTAAGCTGCCAGAATCTCATTATTCTACCAGCTATCAGACACATTTATAATAGATCATTGTCTTGATCTTGGGACTTTAGTTGATGGAGCAATGCTTTTCCCTATAGACTTGAGCAAGAAGAGGCAGGAGTAAAGCAACAGTGCCACTGTCCAGAAAGCACCTCTTTTTTTGCATCAAATTAATGCCCCGATTAAAGCCCCCACAAACAAACTTCTCATAACAGAATGTCTCATTATTTCGCATTTCAGTTACTGTTTTCATTATAATATAGGGCTAACTGTGTTTTCATGTAAGATTTCAAATAAGGGGCTGTTTACACAACACCGTTTTCAACTAAAACATAAAACTTTTTATCAGTTTTGGCTGTTCATTTACATGACAACAGTGTTTTGGTGTTCTGAAAATGCAAACTTTTGAAAACAGGTTTCAGTGTGCAAGTTTTTGAAAATGATACCATTGTCATCTCCGTGTAAACAACAAAAAGGCAAATCTGTGAAAACAGTGACGTCATGCACATGTGCATGACATGTTTAGTCTATTTTTTTCTATCCACCTTTATTGTTTCCAGTGAATGTGCAGACTTACCATTTATTAGCTGCTATAGGGAAATAATGAGAAAAATATCAAAATGCAGTAAACTCTAAAAATAAGGTGGATAGACATGCACGTTTGGCGCAAGTGCTCTGTAAAAGAATGTGTATGCGCAGGCACGTAATCTTTCTTTACAAATCGCCAACTACTTGTTTGGCATGCAGAATATATCATTTTTAGTCATTTCCACAGATCCTTGTGAAGGGGGATAGTTTTGATAACGTTGTCATCTGTACAAAGCAACATGTTCTCCAACCGATACAACCATATAGGTCGTTTGTCACTTCCCTGAAATACGAACCATAGGAGCGTTTACTAAAGTGGCACCCCTATCGACAACAGGACACTTTCATTTTAATACATGAGATAGGAGCGTTTGCTAAAATTGCGCCCCTTTAGACAACAGGACACTTTCATTTTAATGCATTGTTCCCTTTTATCTGCATCATATTTCGGGTTTTGCGTAGCTCAATTGGCAGAGCATTGCAATAACAATATGTGATCATGCGATCGTGGGTTCGATCCCAGGGAACACATGCTCATAAAGTGTGTATGTACTATAAATCACTAAGGGTAGGGATAGGGGTAGGGATATGGATAGGGGTAGGGGTAGTCATTAATAAAAAAATTGTTTTGCTAAATGGAAATAGGAGAAATGGTGTAAAATTCCACACATTGCATTTAAATGAACACGCATTTTGATTTGTAATGACAGTCATACGTTGTGACGTTTCATGACGACAGACGTAACACGACACTGTCATTATTTTTACGCCCGCTAGAGGGCGCATGACTTCAAAACGTAAATATAGGTTATAATAAGGTGCTTGAAAAACGACCTGTAGGGTCGTTTTTTTTTTTTTGGAGGACAGTCTTGTACGAAGAAGTGATCTCGTTCAGCACCATAAGCAATCTTAAGCAAAGCTAGAGCAATGCAGAAATATGAGATGAAGATCAATATCAGCGGTGTGCAAATCAGTAGGCCAAAATTATTTTTTACCATTATGACATTTATAGAATTATCATTACAAGCTAATTTATAGACAAGGCCAAGATCACAAAAATAACTATCAACCACATTCGATCTACACAAAGAGAGTCTGTTCACCAAAACTACAAGTACAGAAAAATATATCACAGAAAAAATCCACATTACGCCTATGATCAGAAACATTGTTTTTTTGGTTATAATGGCATGATAATGTAGAGTAAAACAAATAGCAACCAGTCTGTCATAAGCCAAGACAAGTAGTGTTAAATACAAAATAAAAATAAAAAATAAATAAGAACATATATAGAGAGCCAGCATGTAGTACCGCAGCAAAACACCGGTGCAGACACTATCGCAGCATACCAGACTATACGACAAAGTCGAAACCACTTGCTGAGGAGGGGCGTGGCCACAAGGTCTTTCAGCCATCCAATGATAGCTCACCCTTCTCCCATTGCACAGACAATACATTCAGTGCAAAAGAAGGGATTTCAAGGTTATAGAATCTAGTGAAGGTATTTTGCAAAAACCATCCCATTACTAGACATATGTCCTGAAATAGTCATATCTAAGACCAATCCCAAGACGAATACAAACCCCTAGTGGAGTGGGCAGGAACCCTATAGGGCAGTCCGCTCTCTGGTAAGCATAAGCCAGACTGATGGTTTATACTATACAGTACGAAAGCGTCTGCTTAGGACATTCACCCGGGCGATTCTAAACATGATGGCGATAAGCCGTTATAGCGGCTATACACTCAGAGCATGAAGGGCATCCAGTCGCCATCTGAGTACTCTTGTATAAAAGACCAAATCCAGTCCTTTGGATGTGCGAGGGTCTGTCCCAATGTGCTAACTGAACAAATGCTTCAATAACGCACGATTCAGTCAGTCCTATGTCCAAGATGGGGTGGGAACCGCCATCTTAATCAGGGCCCAGACAGTTGCCTACTATGCTTCTGTAATGACTGAAACAAATCAGATACAATTATTTGTCATATTGAACAAATAATCTTTAAACTCACTCAGTCCCCATCCCTCGAGAATGCCAGTCTGGGCAAGGGCCTTTTGGACATGATCAGATAAGACTTTTATTATCCGAAACTATGTAGCTAGGCAGAACTCTGCATCCAAAAGTCATTTTGAGTCAGGCCCATAGAAAAGGTGCACAAAGCCTGAAAACAGACCTTCCTGCCTTAATTTATAGATAGACTGTTCTATAAATGAACATGCATATCCCCAGGAAATGGTATCCATTATTACTGTTTGTTATATTGTACTCAGTATTGTATTCACGTTTTCTTCAATTATGCAATGTTTAGCGTCTATAGGTTCGTATCGAGAAGATTTAAATGCTGCTGTATACGATATGTCGATACCTGTGCAACACATCAATATTACAAGAATCTTTAATAGTCCTTCTTCTTCAACTCAGCCAGTTTAATCATGCTCTGTCGTAAAAGCCCCGACAGGAGGGATGTTGTCACCCAGAAATTCAACTTTTTCATTTGTCAGGTCAACCCTAAGAGGAGTGATTTTGACCAGAGATTAAAAGCCAGTGCACAATACCCCTCCCACTCTCTCTTGCTTCTTTGGATGACTGAAGAGATCCCCATTGCTGCAGGCCTCTTCAGGCCAAGCCCTGTGGGCCTGCAAGGTCTATAGGCCTACGCCTGCAACCCAGCCATCTGCTCATCTATGAGATAGAAAAAGAACTCTTTCCCCACTAAGAGTCAAATTAACAGCTTAAGTTGTTTCATATTTCTTCATCCAACGCAGAAGATATTGACTACAACTTTGGACCGAATCATCAAGGATTTCTCCTCAGCCTGCAAATCCGATGTTCCTCTACCTAAAGGCATTTTGCAAGCATCGTACATTTGAACACTAAACAGTGATTTAGTACTAATTTGTGAACCAACTTTGTTAGCAAAGGTGCTTTATAACTGAGAAAACTGATGGTCTGTTCTAGATTGTTTTTTGACTTTTTCCCATAGCTCCATCTCTTGTCCCTCTTCCGGTTCAACTCGATCATTGCTCATTTTTACCCATGTATGTGTGTGATTTGTGTGTATGTTATGTGTTTGTTAGTTTAGTTATGTGTTTGTGATTTTGTTAAATAAAACTTGTGCACACTCTTGCGAGTTGATTCTGACCTGTGTTATGATACAGAGGGGTCGGACACAGATGTAAACAGGTAAGCAGTCTTTATTAAGAACCAGTGGGCAGATATGGCAAAGCAGGAGTGAACAGGTGAATAGCAGAGATGACTGGTGATAGTTACGGTCCTTTTGTGATTGCAGATGGAAGAGTCTTTGAACTTGCTGGAGCTGGAGAACGTAGGAGACGTAGGAGCACTCACACGAAGATGAGGAACACACTGGGAGATCGGGATGCACAGGAGACAGGTAAGTAGAGAGCGGGGAGTCCTTGAGGTAAGCATACACGTAAGTATCGCTCAACGAGACCGGACAGTGAGTGCAGGGTGTGAGTGCTCTTTATACTAGTGGTGATGAGGGTGATAATGATGTGCAGGTGACGGTGATTAGTATTCCGGTGATTGGGAGTGTTGGGATTGGTGCATGGTGGAGCCTGACGTGTCTGTGACAGTACCCCCCACCACGGCGTCGGGAGTCCAAGATCTCGTGTACCTCATATGCTGCGCCGTCCTCCAGGATGAGTGGAAGGGGGGGTTCGGCGGCTGCCACGTCAGGCCCTGTGGAGGTGGAGACAGAAGGGTGGTGAGGCTTAAGCAATGAAACATGGAATGTGGGGTGAATGCGGTAACCTGGTGGGAGTTGGAGCTGGTAGGTGACCGGCTTGATCTGCTTGATGATGGGAAATGGGCCAATGAACCTGGGACTCAGCTTCCTGCAGGGCAGACGCAGTCTGATGTCCCTTGTTGACAGCCAAACCTTCTGTCCGGGCTGGTAAACTGGAGTATTGGAATGGCGAAGGTCGGCTGTCAGTCTGCGTCTGTGCAGGGCTCGTTGCAGCTGGTGGTGTGCTGAGTCCCAGACCCTCTCACTCTCTCGGAACCAGTAATCCACAGCTGGTACGTTGGAGGGTTCCCCATTCCAGGGGAACAGTGGGGGTTGGTATCCGAGTACGCACTGGAATGGAGTGAGTCCTGTAGTCGGCTGTCGTAGGGAGTTCTGTGCGTACTCGGCCCAACCCAAGTACTGGTTCCAAGAGTTCTGGTGGTCATGACAGAAGGTACGGAGGAAGCGGCCGATCTCCTGGATTTTCCTTTCCGTCTGCCCGTTCGACTGTGGGTGGTATCCAGATGTTAAACTGACGGCCACACCTAGGAGCGAGTGGAAGGCCTTCTAGACATGAGAAATTAACTGTGGTCCTCTATCGGACACAATATCCTCAGGAATCCCGAAGTACCGGAACACATGGTTGAATAACAGTTCAGCCGTTTCCATGGCAGTGGTTAGTCCTTTCAGAGGGCCAAGTGACGTGTGGGCTGAGTGAATGGTTGGAGTGCGTTGTGACCGGGTGATGAATAGCAAGCCTGGCGGGCAACCCGGCAGAGGGTTCGTGGAGGCATTGGAGGAGGGAATGGTCTCTTCCGACCACGTGATTGGACTTACAATGAGGGAACTTGGAATGATCAGTTCAGGTTCTTCAGATCTTTCTTCAGGAGCATGGAGACGGGAGAGAGCGTCGGCTTTCACATTCTTTGACCCTGGGCAGTAGGAAATGGTAAAGTGAAAGCGGGAGAAGAACATGGCCCAGCGGGCTTGTCTTGGGTTTAGTCTCTTAGCAGCATGGAGATATTCTAGGTTCTTATGATCAGTTAGCACCAGGAAAGGATGTTTAGCTCCCTCCAACCAATGCCTCCACTCTTCCAAGGATGAGCTGTAATTCTTGATGAAACGTCGGTAAAAGTTAGCAAATCCCAGGAATCTTTGGAGTTCTTTGATGGAGGTAGGTTCTGGCCAGTTGATGGACTCCACCTTCCTCTCGTCCACTCGGATGCCATTGTGGTCGATGACATATCCAAGGAAATGTACAGATGGTTGATGGAAGGAGCATTTCTTGGCTTTCAGGAAGAGATGGAACTGTCGAAGACGGGTGAGGACCTCTGCAACGTGTTGGCGATGTTCGGCCAGGCTCCGGGAGTATATGAGGATGTCATCGATGTACACCAATACGAACCGGTTGAGGAACTCCCGGAGCACCTCATGGATGAAATCCTGGAATACGGAGGGGGCGCTGACCAGACCATACGGCATGACGAGGTACTCGTAGTGGCCGGTGGGCGTGATGAAGGCGGTCTTCCACTCGTCCCCCTCGCGTATCCGGATGAGGTTATACGCGCTGCGGAGGTCCAGCTTTGTGAACACATTGGCACCACGGAGATGTTCCAGGGCTGCCGGGACGAGAGGAAGGGGATAACAGAACTTAACAGTGATCTTGTTGAGAGAGCGGTAATCAATACAGGGCCTCAAGCCTCCGTCCTTCTTTGCCACGAAGAAAAAGCTTGATGCAGCAGGGGACATTGATGGACAAATATAACCTTGATCGAGGGCCTCCTTGATATACTCCTCCATGGCCTTCTCCTCCGGGATGGACAGAGGGTAGATCTTACCCTTAGGCACTGGTTCACCCGGAAGCAGATCAATGGCACAGTCCCATGGCCGGTGTGGAGGCAGCTTAGAGGCTTTCTGGGGGCAGAAGACATCACTGAAGGGGGCGTAACACTCAGGGATGTCGATGGAGCGTTTCTCAACTGGACTTTCGATGGAAGTTGCACAGATTGGGAGTTCTTTGGTAGGAGCTCGTGGAATGGGAAGTTCAGAGATACAGAGTGAGAAACAGGATTCGCCCCACTTCAGGATTTCGCCAGTCTTCCAGGAGATGGTGGGGTTATGCTGCTCCAACCAGGGATGCCCTAGAACAACGTCAGTGGTGGAATCCTCCAGAACCAGCAGATGAATGTCTTCAATGTGAAGAAGTCCGACTTGCAATTTGATGGATCCTACCACACGGCGGTCATGCTTACGGCTGAGCGGTTTTCCAGTTATGGAGCTGATCTAGTACATAGTCGGAGACGGAGAGGTCTTGAGACTGAGTTGCCGGCAGAGGGCGTGCAGAGGAGTGAGGTGGTAAATGACTGGCCCTGGTGTTCTTGTAGACACGCTTGCATATGAGTGGCGCAGCGGATGGATAGCTGGAAGAATTTCTCTAGGCCGATGGAATCTTCATATGCAGCGAGATGCAGCCGCACCCGAGGCTCCAATCCTTGGCGGTAGGTGGTAATCAAAGCTTGTTCATTCCATCCACTTACGGCAGCCAGCGTTCTGAATTGCAAAGCATAATCATAAATTGACATTGAACCTTGTTTTAAATTATAAAGTTTCTCACAAGCAGACGAGTCAGTGATGGGTTTTCTGAAAACCTCCCGGAAGTGGGAAATAAAGGCTGGATATGACTGAGTTATAGCGCCATGTTGTGACCAGATGGAATCAGCCCATTTTAATGCTTTGCCACTGAGTTGAGAAATGAGGAACCCTATTTTGGCTGTGTCGTTAGGGTACAGGTGCGGCTGCATCTCCAGGACCAGTTCACACTGCAGCAGGAAACCGCTGCAGTCCTCCGCCGATCCGGAGTAGGGCGCTGGTTTGGCCATGGAACTGGCGTAAACAGGAGAAGGAGATGGGACTGTGTTGACGGTGGTGACTGCAGGTGCCGGAGAAGGGGAGGTGTTTGTGGATGGCGTTGGTGGATTGATGGTGAGAGTGCGGCGTAGCGCATCCACGAGTGCGTGGAAGGGGTCCTGTTGGCTCATACTGGTTCAGCTGTTATGGTCCGGTCTTCTGTTATGATACAGAGGGGTCGGACACAGATGTAAACAGGTAAGCAGTCTTTATTAAGAACCAGTGGGCAGATATGGCAAAGCAGGAGTGAACAGGTGAATAGCAGAGATGACTGGTGATAGTTACAGTCCTTTTGTGATTGCAGATGGAAGAGTCTTTGAACTTGCTGGAGCTGGAGAACGTAGGAGACGTAGGAGCACTCACACGAAGATGAGGATCACACTGGGAGATCGGGATGTACAGGAGACAGGTAAGTAGAGAGCGGGGAGTCCTTGAGGTAAGCATACAGGTAAGTATCGCTCAAAGAGACCGGACAGTGAGTGCAGGGTGTGAGTGCTCTTTATACTAGTGGTGATGAGGGTGATAATGATGTGCAGGTGACGGTGATTAGTATTCCGGTGATTGGGAGCGTTGGGATTGGTGCATGGTGGAGCCTGACGTGTCTGTGACAACCTGCCTATAAACCCAATGTCCCTGATAACGATTCGATCACAGCTACGTGCTAAGAAAGCGTTATCTTTCTGTTTTGAAAAATTGATAGACGATCAGTACTGAGTGTTTGCTGGTCAAACAGGTTAATTGATTGTAATATTAATTTTAACACATTAAGTTAATTTTATTAACTGATCCAAATATTTATAATTAATTATAACTAGTTATGATTAATTATCATATTTATTTGAGCTAATTTGCTGCACTTCCTTATAATGTGATCAAGGCCAAAGCACTTAAAACAAAGCAACTCACTGCTTGAAGTCAGGGAGCTGCCATACTATGAGAGTGCAAGTGGAAGAGGAGCTCCGATTCTTATGTCTACATATGTATAGATATATCTTGACCTAATGCCCTGCACAGCAGGACGGTTCCAGTTGCCCTTAACAAGCTGGGGACGTGAAAAACAGACATAAGAGAGTGGACAGTCTTGCTGACGTCGTCATGAGTGTATCAGAGCAAAGCGGCAGAGGCAGTAACGGCACTTGCTTATGTCACACCAGCGCTGAGCTACCAGACTTAGTTGAACACCATGGGTGAATGACAGCAAAGCAGCAGCAGGGCCAGCACTATTGCTTATATCACAGTAACGTCGAGAAAAAAACAGCTACAGTGCTGGTGCCTTACATGTCACAGGACTAATCAGTATAATACCTAAATTGCAATAGTGTGGCGGCCACGTCGGGATCTCCAACTATTTCACAAGTCTTATAAACACAGTTCAAAGGGTTTTCCAAAGGGTGCTGCCCTGCCTGCCCATGCTGGGCGAAAACATCAAGCAGTCCCAGTTGGCACACTGCCAAAGCAACAGCCTGAGTGTTTTCTGAGAACACTCAAAGGCAGAAAACTCAAACTCAGCAGGAGAGTGAATTACAGGCTGGGAGATTCCCCCTGCAAAAGGTGGGCCTGACAATAAAGCCCACTCCACTTCCTAAGAAGAGGATTCTGGGTGTTTGATAAGCAGGAGACTGTGATGGTTAAACACATTGCATAAATGTACACCAAAATTATTTTAAAAAATGTGTTTTACCATAGAAACTTTGTAACTACTGCAAATTGATGTTACTTGTGGACTTTCTTCAAGCACAGAGCACAGACAAGAGCAATCAAAACCTTTCATTATCAATTATAAAATAGTGTATTGCCATCTGGTATGTTATTGTGTTGCTTACTCTGTGGGTTTATAGATTCACACTATTATATGGCATAATACTGTACCATGTACATACTGTATTCTGGGTTTATGTATAGTGTTTCTTGTTTGTTTGTTTGTTTGTTTGTTTGTTTGTTTGCTTGCTATTTGTTAAATAAACAAGGTCTAATATAATGATTTAGTTCCCTGAAACACATGTTTCCATTACAACTTCTAGGATCACTCTCAAAAAAAGTCAATCCCTGGAAATTTAATTCAGAAATTGTCTGTGTGTTACAGTCATCAGAGCTCAAACAAATGCCAGCTAATGATTCATTCAAGACATCAATATATTTTGGAGTGTGAATATGTTTGTTCATCAGAATAACAAACATGATGCAGAATAAATTCTAAATCTGAAATTTTTTTTATATGTTGTTTTCAAACAAAGAAAGCAATCACAAAGCTAGGTTTCAACCCTGAGGCTTTAAACATATTCGGCCTGTTTACAACACAGTTTCTGTTACAACATCAAACATACAAAATCAATCAACTCTGTTAAAATAGATATTTGTTGAATGATCACAGATGATTAGGTTCAAACCTGTCATTTTTGTTTTGAATTTCTCCTACTACATTTCATTCTTTTTGTAGTGTTCACCTTGTTTCGTTTATACAGTTCTTTTATTGATTGCATGACCTCGTCTGACTTAAGAGTGTATATGATGGGATTCAGCATAGGTGGTATTGTCTGCGTCAGGGAATTGTTAATGAACCGGGTGTTTGGATGGATAGGTGTTGTAAAGGATGCAATATGATTGCATAAAATTGGGATGTAACTGATTGCCACCAACATGAAATGTGAGGTGCAGGTTTTCGTGGCTTTGATCCGTTCAGCACCATGAGCAATCTTAAGCAAAGCCAGAGCAATGCAGAAATATGAGATGAAGATCAGTATCAGCGGTGTGCAAATCAGGAGACCAAAATTAATTTTTACCATCAGAATATTTATAGAATTATCATTGCATGCTAGTCTATAGATAATGCCATGATCACAAAAATAACTATCAATTACATTCGATATACAAAAAGAGAGCCTATTCACCAAAGCTGTTAGTATAGAAAACTGTATTACAGAAAAAATCCACATTATGCATATAATCAGAAACATTGTTTTTCTTGTTACAATGGAATGATAATGTAGAGGAAAACAAATAGCAACCAGTCTGTCATAAGCCAAGACAGCTAGTGTCAAAGACTCCACGGTCATGAAATGATATACAAAAAAGGAAGTTTCCAAGCACGCTTCATATGAAATGTCATGGTGCTCAAATAAAAATGTGTCTATGACTTTTGGAATCAAAGTCGAGCTTACACACAGATCAGCAACGGCTAGATGGAAAACAGCCATGTATTTGGCTGTGTGAAGTCTGCGGGCCAAATAAATGATACACATGATAAACGAATTCCCTAAAACAGTCACAACATACACCAAAGACAAGAACACATAGTAGTATTTTGCATGTGGAATATTAGAATTGATGAAAAATGTTGCAGGACGAACAAAGGTCACATTTGCAGAGAAGTTTGACTGTGTGGAGCTCATGATAGCTGTTGTCTGGCTTTTTGTGACCTGTGATGAAGAATTGTTATAGAAATACACTCAATAACACAGAATATTCATATAATGATTTCATTTCCCATTCACAGTGCATTTATAGACAAAAATGCTTAGATGTTCTTTGATATAACCCTATTGAGCTAATATTAATAAAGTAATTGCTCATTGTAGTAAAAGGATTAGAGAGAAAAGAGAAAAAAAACATATGGTTTATACTCAACCTTCTACTAAGCTGCCAGAATCTTATTATTCTACCAGCTATCAGACACATTTATAATAGATCATTGTCTTGATCTTGGGACTTTAGTTGATGGAGCAACGCTTCTCCCTATAGACTCGAGCAAGAAGGGGCAGGAGTAAAGCAACAGTGCCACTGTCCAGAAAGCACTTCTTTTTTTTTTTGCCTCCAATTAATGCCCCAATTAAAGCCCTCACAAATGAACTTCTCATAACAGAATGTCTCATTATGTTGCATTTCAGTTACTGTTTTCAATATTATATAGGCCTACTTGCGTTTCATGTAAGATTTCAATTAAGTACAACTGATTTTAAAAATAAAAGCAAGGTCATGTCATTTTCTGTTTTGGTTCGTTTTCACTGTTCACCTGAGTTCTCGTCTTTGTTTGTTACTATGGTTTCTAATTAGTTTCACACCTGTTCCTTGTTTTGTTAATTAATATTCACTGTGTATGTAAGCCCTAGTTTTCCCAGTTCTCTTCATCATTGTCAATGCTTAATTAATGTGTAGTTGCTTTGTTCCTTCTCTGTGTTTTTAAAATCTCTAGTATTTCACTGATACACATGCTTGCATTACAATGTCTGGGACTGTCTGTGGATCAAAGTCATCAGAACTTAAATAAATGACAGCTAATGATTCATTCAAGAATATAATTCAATATATTCATTCAATATATTCTGGAGTGTGAATATTGTAACGGCCACCTAAATTATGTTGAATACTGTTCAAGACATTAATGTTGATGTGCCTTTAAGATAACTTCTTCTATAGCGTACGTTGTAGTGTGCATGCTGTTCTTATGTGAGCGCGCACGCACGGAGTTGAGAGAGAATGCTCGTGTGACGAGAGAGATGACTGCTCTACTGCTGACTGATGTTGCAGTGTAATAATGTTACTTTTCCACTTTGATTCGTAGCGTTTATCAGAGTGCTTTCTTTTCTTGTTTATCCTCGCTCTTTTGCATGTATGTGAAGAGTGTGCTATATTGTGCGAACCATCTATAAAGACTCGTGGGACTACCAGTTCATTTGCCTCTGGTTTTTCTTCTCGTCTCCTGTTTTCTGATTTTCATCTGGGCAGACTTCAAACCCTCGGGTAGATGTTACAATATGTCTGTTCATATGGATAACAAACATGATGCAGAGGCATTTCTAAAACATCTGTTATATTTAAAGGAAATGTAATGAAAAAACGGCTACAGTGCCGGTGCCTTATACATCAAAGGACTTATCAATATAATGTCTAAATCGCAATAGTGTGGTGGCCACATCAGGATCACCAACTAATCATGTTTTATTAACAAAATTCGGGAGGAGCATGTTCAGATAATTAACCTAATTCACACGAGTGGAGCACATTCAGGTAATCAACTCAATGACAAGAGCTTTATATACAGCAGACTTACTTCTGATTGTTTGACAGTTTATCAGCATTAGGCCCCGCCCTACGTTCTCAATATGCCTGAAATATCCCCAGGAAATGGTATCCATTATTACTGTTTGTTATATTGTACTCAGTATTGTATTCACATGTTTTATGATACATGTAATGCAACTTCAATTATGCAATGTTTAGTGTCTATAGGTTCGTATCGAGAAGATTTAAATGCTGCTGTATACGATATGTCGATACCTTTGCTTAATATTACAAGAATCTTTAATAGTTCTTCTTCAACAACTCAGCCAGATTAATCATGCTCGGTCGTAAAAGCCCCGACATGAGGGATGTTGTGGCCCAGAAATTCAGCTTTTTCATTGGTCAGGTCAACCCTAAGAGGAGTGACTTTGACCAGAGGTTAAAAGCCAATGCCCCTCCCACTCTCTCTTTCTTCTTTGGATGACTGAAGAGACCCCCTTTGCTGCAGGCCTCTTCAGGCCAAGCCCTGTGGGCCTGCAAGGCCTGTAGGCCTATGTAACACCTGCTCGTTAGTAGTATGCACGAACAGTGTTAGCTGAATGTTTGACTCAATGCCAACAAGTAGTAGCTAAATTTTTCAATGCACTGAGCTGGATCAATGGGCCGATCAGAAGATACGAAGCTCGAAGGAGGCAAAGCATACACAGCACACAAGTTTGGGATTTCAGATTTTGTTCTATTTGCTATTATGTATTTTCTTTTTTTCTTTCTGATTGAAATGTTGATGTGATGAACAGTAAATAATAAATGACAAAGATAAACCCAATGAAATGTCAACTTTTAACAAAAAGGGGAAACAAAAAATACAATATGACCAACTATAATCAAGTTCTTACTTGGAAGAAATTAATAAACCAAAAAAAACAAATAAAATGAATTCAACAAAACCTTTCCTTTGTTGACTCTTTGATTGATAATTTCCCTCTTTTCTTTCTCCTGGCTTAGGTTTGAAAATTATTGGTTTTCTAATTTAAATATTTTTTTATAGATTAATATGTTTAGTTTCAATTTTAAGATTTCTAATTCTCCTGCCTTTACTGTAGTTTGACTCTCTTGCTTCAAATGCAAACTCAAATCAATACTGTAACCAAGATGATTCAATTAGAGTAACCTGAATGGTTACCTCAAAATTTACAATGTGTATATAACCAAATAACACTTTTCAGAAATATATACATAAACAAAATAAATTGTAAATAGTGTTCACCTCAGTTCAGAAAGATATATACCTCAGTCCATTCAATATTAGAAAAATAGTCCATTCGAAAATTCAGTTCAAAAAAATATACCTGAGTCCATCAGAGTTCAGAAGGGAAAAACAAACGATACCACGAAGTGGATAAGATGATAGGAAATCAGAGATCCAAATTCAGTCTGGGGGCTCGCCATCTTTCTTTTCTCTCTCAATGCGGCTTGATGAATCCTCACCATGCGCGTGAATCACAGCGGAAAATCCAAACTTCTACATATACAACAAAAACTGGCCTGTACACACAGGATAACATTTTTAGAAACTCATTTTTCAACTCTGTTTCAACAGTATTTACTCTTCACACCAACATTTAACGTTCATTTACAACATAGGCCATACTTCATATACAATGAACACATCACTTCATTTTAACACACATAGGAATACAACACACCATTATAATTCATCACATGTATGAAAATAAATCCACAACTCACCGATTCCTTTGAATTAAGTGTTTTGTTAATCTTTTTTTTCAGATTGCACCACGAACTACGGTGACGACGCTGACCAACTTTGGCTCGAGGCTCCGGATCAACAAGGCCACAACAAGCTCTTTCACAAAACTACTCAATTCGGTAAGCAATTTAACTCTAAATAACTTTTATATACTTTGTTCAGTAGTTGTTCACTAATAAATTCTCAAAATTAGATCGTTTCAACACAGAATTCTTAAGCTTTGTTTTCATGCGTTTCTGTTCCTTCTCTGTCTCGTCTGCGTCTCCCAGTGGGCGGAGTCAGCATCATTGCTGATCACCCTCAATTGGACGATCTACACCTGCAGTGCAGATTCTAACTCTAATTGGATAAATGTTGCTGCAGTAATTTGCATGTTACTGATATAATTAATAAAGCATTTTATTTCTCTCAATTTTCTTTTATCATTGTTTTTTTTTTTTCACACATAAACAGTTTTACTAGAAGGGTAATTATGCCAAAAATAGTTTTTTTTCTATGGACTGTAAATTTCAGTCAGGGTTACACCCTCCCCTCCTAGAAGTATGCAAGTCCCTTTGCATATCACCAACAGGTGCATAACCCCGAGTTACAGGGAATCCTACTTGAGAGAAATCCTGCAGGGACTCCGAGAGAGCAACATTTAGACCTTGAAGAAGGGATTGAACTATGGTCACCAGAGGATTCCCCAGTTCAGGGTAAGTCAAGATTTTAGGTTTCTCTCTATGTCGGACAGACCTTCTCAATTCAGTTTCATCCTTTTCTACATTGTTTGCTTCTTCGGCTTCAACTGTCTCCTTTTCAACTGAACTGGGTTCTGGAATGAATAATTTTCCATGATGATTCGGATCCTGCACCTCCAGGGTAGGTGGACGACTCATTTCAGCATCTTTTTCTCTTTCAGGATGGACCTCAGGATTTACAGGTAAGTTGGTTCCAGGATTCACAGGTAAGTTGCTTATGGGGTTTACAGGTTCAATCACAGATAATTCATCAATGTCCTGAAATTCCCTTTCAGGTATGTCATGTTGAACTCCATGGTCGATCTCCAAGCTTGCTTCAGGTGAAGGAACAGTACTTTTCCTGTTTGGGTGAGCTACTTCAGAAGTGTGAACTGTAAAAGACTCCTTCACAATATCAAATTGAGGTGTTACACAATAACTTTCCTCTTCATCAGAGTCAGGGATTTCCTCCGTTTCCTCAGAACGTTTACAGGCTGTCTCACTGCGAGTTTTGCGCTTGGGAACTGGACTCTGGGTCTCACATTCATGCATTTCAGATGGAAGAGTTCCACATGGGAGTAACAAATCCCGATGTAATGTCCGAATGGGTCCTGTTTCAGTTTCAGGGCATACTTTGTACACTGGCAAATCACCATGTTGGTCAATGACTACATAAACTACTCCTTCCCATTTGTCAGCGAGTTTGTTCTTTCCCCTGAGTCGAACACTTCTGACTAAAACACGATCTCCCTTGTGCAATGTTGATGCTTTCACACATCTGTCATAACGGGTTTTATTCCGTTCCGCCATCTTCTTTGAATTTTCACTCGCAATACGGAAACTTTCTTCAAGATGTGACTTGAGATTCTTCACATACTGTGAATGTGTCATGTCTCCCTCATTCTTCAAAGGTAATCCAAAGGCCAGATCTACAGGAAGCCTTAGGCTGACGCCCGAACATCAACTCATAAGGGCTGAACCCCGTGGTCTCATTGCGAGTACAATTGTAAGCATGTACAAGAGGTTTTACATACTCTTTCCAGCAGCTTTTCTTTTTGTTCTCTAGCGTTCCAAGCATGCTTAACAACGTCCTATTGAATCTTTCAACAGGATTTCCCCTTGGATGGTATGGGGTTGTCCTGACCTTTCGCACTCCAGCTACTTCACACAACTCCTTTATTAAATGGGATTCAAAATCAGGGCCTTGGTCACTGTGAAGGCGCTCTGGGTAACCATAATGGCAAATGAAATGCTCCCACAGGCACTTCGCAACAGTTTTGGCCTTCTGGTTAGGGGTTGGGATCGCAAGTGCATATTTAGTAAAGTGGTCAGTAATTACTAACACATCTTTGGTGTTACTACGGTCAGGCTCTAGAGATAGAAAATCCATGCACACAAGTTGCAAGGGACGAGTAGTTGAAACATTCACAAGAGGTGCAGCCTTTTCAGGTGAGGTCTTCCTTCGTATGCACCGTCCACAAGTCTTGACTTTGTGCTCAACATCTGATGCCATCTTGGGCCAATAGAATCTGTTTCGAACTAGATCTAGCGTACGATCAACACCCATATGTCCGAGGTCATCATGCAGGGACCTAAGAACATCTAGATGGAACTTTTCAGGTAAGACCAGTTGGTAGGTAGGTTTCTCAGCAAAATTCCTTCTTCTGTATAGGATTCCATTGCGAAACACCAGGCGGTCTTTCTCTCTGAGGAGGTAAGGTAATCTGGGAAGAGCAGCCCGTAAGGTACTAGAAGGAGTTTCCCCGGTTCGAAGTTGTTCAATAACCTCTCGGATACAAGGATCGGCTAACTGTGCACTTTGAATTTCAGAAGGGGAGAGGTGAGAAATGGTCGGTAGTCCTCCGCATTGATCTTCCTGTGCATAAGCATCAGGTACAGCAGTTTCGTGCATCGCCAAGGAACTGACGAAGGAAGCAGGTAAGTCGTTTGGACACTCCGGCCATTGAATGAGACGACTGTCACAGATGGCTTTTACCACATCATCACTAATTTCAGGTTCACCAGAATTCATAGTAAGCTGTTCAGTGAAATCAAGAATGCGGGCTTGTTCTTTCAGGGAGACATCATCAGCTGGGAGCTTTGCGTGAGGTCGACGAGACAGCCCATCTGCATCAACATTCTGCTTCCCCGACCTGTACTGTAATTTGAAATTGTAAGTCGAGAGTGCAGCTAACCACCTATACCCAGTTGCGTCAAGTTTAGCGGTGGAAAGAACATAGGTAAGGGGGTTACTGTCTGTCACCACTGTAAATATGCCTCCATAGAGGTAATCATGGAACTTTTCGACCACTGCCCACTTAAGTGCCAGAAATTCTAATTTGTGGGCAGGGTACTTGGACTCACTACTCGAAAGCCCTCGGCTTGCATAGGCGATAACTCTAACTTGTCCATCCTGCTCCTGATACAAAGTAGCGCCCAGACCTGATGTGCTTGCATCAGTATGCAGAATGTATGGTAACCTGGGGTTAGCGAAGGCCAATACTGGCGCAGTTGTGAGCTCCTTAATGATCAATTCAAATGCGTCTGCACAGGCGGTCGTCCATCTGCCATTGAAAAGCTCTTTGGGGTTTCTGTACTGGGCATTGCTCTTTAACTTAAGGTACCGACGGGTAGGGGGATACCCTGAAGTTAACTCATTTAAAGGCTTCACCTTCTTGGAGAAATCTTTGATGAAACGTCGGTAATATCCAACAAACCCAAGAAAGGAGCGGAGTTCTTTCAGATTTTTAGGAATCGGCCAGGTTTTGACAGCGGCTACTTTATCGGGATCAGTTTTCACTCCCTGGTCTGACACTATATGGCCGAGGTACTTGACTGAGGTTTGTGCAAAAACGCATTTCTCTGGCGCAAGTTTAAGACCATATTCTTTAAGCCTGTTTAGGACTCTGACCAGCCTTTCCTCGTGTTCCTCCAAATCCTTGGAAAAGACAATTATGTCATCTATAAAGACAAGGACTTCGCGAAGATTGATGTCTGCCATACACTTTTCCATTATTCTTTGAAATGTGCTTGGGGCGTTAGTAACCCCTTGTGGCATACGGTTGAATTCATAAAATCCTAACGGACATACAAAAGCTGTTTTTGCTTTGTCAGTTTCTTCAACCTCAATTTGGTAATAACCAGATTTTAGGTCAAGTACCGAAAACCACTTGGACCCCGTTAAGGCCATGAACGTGTCTTCAAGTTTGGGGAGTGCATACCCATCCTTGATGGTCTTTTGATTTAATTTCCGATAGTCAATGCATAATCGAATGTCACCACTCTTTTTTCTGACCACAACAATGGGAGAGGAGAAGGGAGACTGAGATTCTCGTATAACTCCTGCATCAAGTAACTCCTGAAGGTGCTGCTTCACAGCTTCCAGATCTTCTGGATGTATGGGTCTTGCCCGATGTTTAAAGGGTGTTTCATCCACAAGATTTATCCGATGTTTGACCTTATCAGTGCATCCAAAGTCCTGGGAATGTAAGGAAAATACTTCTGGCATTCCTTGAAGCCGTTTGGTAAGCCTACTCTTCCATTCTGGTGAGATGGGGGAATCACCAAAATTAAACTCAAGAGTGGACTTTGGAATGAAGCTTGGTTTGCTATCATGGTCATTACGCTCCTCTGAACATATGGACTGAACTGCCTTTAATTCAGCTAAAACACATCTAGGAGGGATTTTGATGTCATGTGTGGTAGGGTTGGCGACTACAACAGGTAAGTGGCAATGTCTCTTGTCTTCAAGCGTGACCATGCATGTCTTAACTATCAAGCCACAAGGCAGAGGGGAAAAAGATGGATGTTCGACAACTACCCATTTATCTAAATGGGATACAGCAACAGAGGCCTTTCCACAAAGAACTGCACTTTGTCCAGCAGGTATCACCTGCGAATGGTTTTCAGATAGTCGCACTAGTCCAACATTTCCTTCTACATTCTGCCTCTGGCGCAATTCCAGAATCTTTAGCACTTGCTTATATCCATAAATAGGAGAAAAATATCTAATTTCTTGCCGTGAAAAGTCTTTGTACAGGTTATCCAAGGTGTTTGTGCCAATCAACACTGAAGGTTGAGAAGTAGAAGAAAGATCAGGGACAATCAAAGCTAAAGTAAGTACCTCTGTGTCAACTCCCACAAAGTCCTTGGGAAAAGTGATGGTCAGCTTGACATAGCCAAGGTAGGGGACGTTTTGACCATTTGCCCCCTCAACTTCCAAAAGATCATTTAAAGAATGAATTGGCTGATCGAACAGGTTCTCATTGTAAAAGGATTTTGTGATGGTTGTGACCTGTGAACCAGTGTCAAGCAAGCAGTCACAAATTACTCCTGCAACATCCACTTGCGCAGTGCATTTTGCTCCAATTAACCCCTTAGGTAAAACAGATTGTCGCGACCTCGCTTGTGCGCGGGCTGACAGTGCCCTAAAAGACTTGGGACACCTTGATTCAATCCCAGTTCCCATTTGTCCCGCAACAGGAACTGCTGTCAGTTTAAATGTGGCTTAGTACTGCCATTCCGCAAGTCCCATTCACGTTGTCTCTTTGCAAGCTCATCCCGCTTCTCTGAAACCAAGGCTGGATTTGGGTCATTGGAACAAGAACTGGCAATGTGCCCATCCTCCCCACACCGAAAGCAATAGCCTGGTTTTGGTCTAACTGGTTGGGACTTGTCTTGGACTTTGGGTTTTCCTTTAGGACTGATGGCACTCTGCTTACTTGAGGACTTGCAAGTGTTCAACTTGGGGTTTGGTTTGTCTTTAGACTGCTTTGAAGTTAACAATGCAAGCTGATTTTGGAGTTCTGCTATCTGACTGGCCAACTGAGCAGTGACAGAATTAAATTGAGTCATATCATCTCTAGTGGCTGTTTGAGACTGCATTATGGCACGCTGCTTAATGCCTCCCAGGTGTTGCTTCATTCGTGCACTTTTGGAAGCATGCTTGCTCTCCTCGGTTCGTAATAAGGTCATTAGCTCTGCAAAGGATGGGGGAGCATGCCTTTTCTGCTCTAACTGCAACTCCAGAATCAGAGAATTTTCCCAACATCCTTTGCAAAACTGCTTCAGCAGATGCTTGTCAATTTCTGAGCCAAGGACTCCACCACGGCGCATGGTGGTCTGTAACGCAACATGCAATCGTTGCAAGTAAGCAGATGGGGTTTCTCCCGGGTTCTGGAATATGTTCAGGAACTTGGCGAATAACTCATCGCCATCCTCAATGGGCGCGAAAGCAGAATCAAGAAGCTGAATATAAGTTGAAGGAGATGCCGCCGGGCCAACAGATTTTACTATGTCTGCTGCCGGGGAAAGAAGGCTCTCACAGATCCTGCGCACTCTGTGGAAATCAGAGACTGTTGGGTCTTGGAAAAGTAGTTCAGCGCTAGTGCGCCAAGTCTCATAATCAACCTCGTTGGGTGGATGGGGAGTTCGCCCAGAGAAAACACGGAGCCGTAATGGTGAGTTTCCAGGTATGGCTAAGTCACTGGTGCGTACAAGATGCTCCACCACAACTTTCTGCACTCCAGGTGGATTTAAATCACTGACGGAGATTGACGGGGAGCCTGGGCTTGTGGCTGACACTAGCGGGACAGAGTGATGTTGTGCAGCATTTGCTGTTACCTGGAACTGCTTAAGCGGGAGCTCAGTCAAGGATGGGTCTGCTGGATGAGCAGGTGAGGTGTCATCAACTTCAGCAGGGACAGGTAAAGGACATGGCTTTGGCACCACTGTCTCATGAATATGAGCTAACATGCCCTTCAAGACATCCTCAAAATTCTCTCCACTGCGACTGGCCAATTCTTTCAGCTCGTTAAGGTAAGTTTGGGTTGTGTTTCGTCCAAACCTCTTGACGTAGGCACTTGATAAAGCTGTCACATGGAAAGAGACATCAGGATTATTCTTTGCATGCTGGACATATGGAAACACTGTCTGAAGGGTTTGGACTGCTAGTCCAGAGCTGAACTCAACTACCAAGGACTTCTGTGATTCTAGGCAAGGATCACTGATTGGGATGATTCTGTTAATTGACCCATACTGCTTTACAAAGTCCAATATTTCCTCATCCACTTCAGTTTCAGTTATGCCGCTAATTATGATTGCATTAGGGAC
Organism: Megalobrama amblycephala; assembly: GCF_018812025.1. Lineage (NCBI taxonomy): Eukaryota > Metazoa > Chordata > Actinopteri > Cypriniformes > Xenocyprididae > Megalobrama > Megalobrama amblycephala. The sequence goes on from NC_063045.1 coordinate 49,074,515, forward strand.
TTTTACACCCTTTTCCTCTATAACTTCCATTTTGTTTTACTTGTACACTTATTTTTCTTGAGAGGGAATTTATAAAATCAAAAATAAAAGTTAATGTGTGCGTTTCTCTTTGCCTCCTGGCTGCTGGCTCGCCACTATTTATGTAACACCTGCTCGTTAGTAGTATGCACGAACAGTGTTAGCTGAATGTTTGACTCAATGCCAACAAGTAGTAGCTAAATTTTTCAATGCACTGAGCTGGATCAATGGGCCGATCAGAAGATACGAAGCTCGAAGGAGGCAAAGCATACACAGCACACAAGTTTGGGATTTCAGATTTTGTTCTATTTGCTATTATGTATTTTCTTTTTTTCTTTCTGATTGAAATGTTGATGTGATGAACAGTAAATAATAAATGACAAAGATAAACCCAATGAAATGTCAACTTTTAACAAAAAGGGGAAACAAAAAATACAATATGACCAACTATAATCAAGTTCTTACTTGGAAGAAATTAATAAACCAAAAAAAACAAATAAAATGAATTCAACAAAACCTTTCCTTTGTTGACTCTTTGATTGATAATTTCCCTCTTTTCTTTCTCCTGGCTTAGGTTTGAAAATTATTGGTTTTCTAATTTAAATATTTTTTTATAGATTAATATGTTTAGTTTCAATTTTAAGATTTCTAATTCTCCTGCCTTTACTGTAGTTTGACTCTCTTGCTTCAAATGCAAACTCAAATCAATACTGTAACCAAGATGATTCAATTAGAGTAACCTGAATGGTTACCTCAAAATTTACAATGTGTATATAACCAAATAACACTTTTCAGAAATATATACATAAACAAAATAAATTGTAAATAGTGTTCACCTCAGTTCAGAAAGATATATACCTCAGTCCATTCAATATTAGAAAAATAGTCCATTCGAAAATTCAGTTCAAAAAAATATACCTGAGTCCATCAGAGTTCAGAAGGGAAAAACAAACGATACCACGAAGTGGATAAGATGATAGGAAATCAGAGATCCAAATTCAGTCTGGGGGCTCGCCATCTTTCTTTTCTCTCTCAATGCGGCTTGATGAATCCTCACCATGCGCGTGAATCACAGCGGAAAATCCAAACTTCTACATATACAACAAAAACTGGCCTGTACACACAGGATAACATTTTTAGAAACTCATTTTTCAACTCTGTTTCAACAGTATTTACTCTTCACACCAACATTTAACGTTCATTTACAACATAGGCCATACTTCATATACAATGAACACATCACTTCATTTTAACACACATAGGAATACAACACACCATTATAATTCATCACATGTATGAAAATAAATCCACAACTCACCGATTCCTTTGAATTAAGTGTTTTGTTAATCTTTTTTTTCAGATTGCACCACGAACTACGGTGACGACGCTGACCAACTTTGGCTCGAGGCTCCGGATCAACAAGGCCACAACAAGCTCTTTCACAAAACTACTCAATTCGGTAAGCAATTTAACTCTAAATAACTTTTATATACTTTGTTCAGTAGTTGTTCACTAATAAATTCTCAAAATTAGATCGTTTCAACACAGAATTCTTAAGCTTTGTTTTCATGCGTTTCTGTTCCTTCTCTGTCTCGTCTGCGTCTCCCAGTGGGCGGAGTCAGCATCATTGCTGATCACCCTCAATTGGACGATCTACACCTGCAGTGCAGATTCTAACTCTAATTGGATAAATGTTGCTGCAGTAATTTGCATGTTACTGATATAATTAATAAAGCATTTTATTTCTCTCAATTTTCTTTTATCATTGTTTTTTTTTTTCACACATAAACAGTTTTACTAGAAGGGTAATTATGCCAAAAATAGTTTTTTTTCTATGGACTGTAAATTTCAGTCAGGGTTACACCTACGCCTGCAACCCAGCCATGTGCTCATCTATGAGATAGAGAAAGAACTCTTTTCCCACTAAGAGTCAAATTAACAGCTTAAGTTGTTTCATATTTCTTCATCCAACGCAGAAGATATTGAATACAACTTTGGACCGATTCATTAAGGATTTCTCCTCAGCCTGCAAATCCGATGTTCCTCGACCTAAAGGCATTTTGCAAGTATTGTACATTTGAACACTAAACAGTGATTTAGTACTAATTTGTGAACCAACTTTGTTAGCAAAGGTGCTTTATAACTGAGAAAACTGATGGTCTGTTCTAGATTGTTTTTTGACTTTTTCCCATGGCTCCATCTCTTGTCCCTCTTCCGGTTCAACTCGATCATTGTTCATTTTTACCCATGTATGTGTGTGATTTGTGTGTGTTATGTGTTTGTTAGTTTAGTTATGTGTTTGTGATTTTGTTAAATAAAACTTGTGTGCACACTCTTGCGAGTTGATTCTGACCTGCCTACACAGCAAAATCCCCAGAGTTAAATCAACTCTGCTCAGAGAACATATGGTCCCTCTCTACATAGAGTTAAAATAACACTGAAGCAGAGTTAAAGTTAATGAGATAATATGCTGTTTGTTAAATCAGATCCTGAGAGATTTAATGTCTTTTATCTTCAGTTGATTTCATCTAAGACTGTGACTGGAAGTCATTTGTAGTGTTTCTCTTCGGTGATTCTGCTTGTTAACAGCAGGTGTTCATCACTAATGCTCAATCATAACTTAATTAATCACTTAATTATCTCACTAACTTTAACTCTGCTTCAGTGTTACTTTAACACTATATAGAGAGGGACCATATGTAATCTGAGCAGAGTTGATTTAACTCTGGGGATTTTGCTGTGTATAAACCCAATGTCCCTGATAACGATTCGATCACAGCTACGTGCTAAGAAAGAGTTATCTTTCTGTTTTGAAAAACTGATAGACGATCAGTACTGAGTGTTTGCTGGCCAAACAGGTTAATTGATTGTAATATTAACTTTAACACATTAAGTTTATTTTATTAACTGATCCAAATATTTATAATTAATTATAACTAGTTATGATTAATTATCATATTTATTTGAGCTAATTTGCTGCACTTCCTTATAATGTGATCAAGGCCAGAGCAGTTAAAACAAGGCAACTCACTGCTTGAAGTCAGGGAGCTGCCATACTATGAGAGTGTAAGTGGAAGAGGAGCTCCGATTCTTATGTCTACATATGTATATATGTATAGATATATCTTGACCTAATGCACTGCACAGCAGGACGGTTCCAGTTGCCCTTAACAAGCTGGGGACGTGAAAAACAGACATAAGAGAGTGGACAGTCTTGCTGACGTCGTCATGAGTGTATCAGAGCAAAGCGGCAGAGGCAGTAACGGCACTTGCTTATGTCACACCAGCGCTGAGCTACCAGACTTAGTTGAACACCATGGGTGAATGACAGCAAAGCAGCAGCAGGGCCAGCACTATTGCTTATATCACAGTAACGTCGAGAAAAAAACGGCTACAGTGCTGGTGCCTTACATGTCACAGGACTAATCAATATAATTAAGGAGTAAAGCAACAGTGCCACTGTCCTGAAAACACTTTTTTTTGCCTCCAATTAATGCCCCAATTAAAGCCCTCACAAATGAACTTCTCATAACAGAATGTCTCATTATGTTGCATTTCAGTTACTGTTTTCAATATTATATAGGTCTACTTGCGTTTCATGTAAGATTTCAATTAAGTACAACTGATTTTAAAAATAAAAGCAAGGTCATGTCATTTTCTGTTTTGGTTCGTTTTCACTGTTCACCTGAGTTCTCGTCTTTGTTTGTTACTATGGTTTCTAATTAGTTTCACACCTGTTCCTTGTTTTGTTAATTAATATTCACTGTGTATGTAAGCCCTAGTTTTCCCAGTTCTCTTCATCATTGTCAATGCTTAATTAATGTGTAGTTGCTTTGTTCCTTCTCTGTGTTTTTAAAATCTCTAGTATTTCACTGATACACATGCTTGCATTACAATGTCTGGGACTGTCTGTGGATCAAAGTCATCAGAACTTAAATAAATGACAGCTAATGATTCATTCAAGAATATAATTCAATATATTCATTCAATATATTCTGGAGTGTGAATATTGTAACGGCCACCTAAATTATGTTGAATACTGTTCAAGACATTAATGTTGATGTGCCTTTAAGATAACTTCTTCTATAGCGTACGTTGTAGTGTGCATGCTGTTCTTATGTGAGCGCGCACTCACGGAGTTGAGAGAGAATGCTCGTGTGACGAGAGAGAATGTTCGTGTGACGAGAGAGATGACTGCTCTACTGCTGACTGATGTTGCAGTGTAATAATGTTACTTTTCCACTTTGATTCGTAGCGTTTATCAGAGTGCTTTCTTTTCTTATTTATCCTCGCTCTTTTGCATGTATGTGAAGAGTGTGCTATATTGTGCGAACCATCTATAAAGACTCGTGGGACTACCAGTTCATTTGCCTCGGGTTTTTCTTCTCGCCTCCTGTTTTCTGATTTTCATCTCTGGTAGACGTTACAATATATCTGTTCATATGGATAACAAACATGATGCAGAAGCATTTCTAAAACATCTGTTATATTTAAAGGAAATGTAATGAAAAAACGGCTACAGCGCCGGTGCCTTACACATCAAAGGACTTATCAATATAATGTCTAAATCGCAATAGTGTGGTGGCCACATCAGGATCACCAACTAATGATGTTTTATTAACAAAATTCGGGAGGATCATGTTCAGATAATTAACCTAATTCACACAAGTGGAGCACATTCAGGTAATCAACTCAAATAATGACAAGAGCTTTATATACAGCAGACTTACTTCTGATTGTCTGACAGTTTATCAGCATTAGGCCCCGCCCTACGTTCTCAACCTGTCTGAAATCGAGCTCTTGTCTGATTAAAAATTATTTTGTCCTCGAGGAATCTTTACCACAATCCTCTGGCCTAAAGAGCAATTATCCCCCACCTAGAACCACCCCCGATCCCTCTGTGTTATCTCATGGTTGTCAGCCCAAACAAACCGGTTCCAGCACACCGAGGCCTATCCTCTCCACCACGGGCAAAACATCCGCAATCTATTTCCCCGTCATTCTCTACTCCGGCCCATTTAATCATTCCAGCCATAAAGAAATGGACAATAAGGCCCCTCGAGCACCAAGCTTGCGTCTCTGACAATTCTGCCCTCTTCCCGCTAAAGAACAGGCCTTCCTCTAGCATCAGGCCACTGCAGCAGGCCCTCAGCAAGCCGCGCCGCAGATTCAGTTTGTGCCAGCTCCCGCTCTCCACCCCTGCTGGCTCAAACCCGTAAGAGCTCAAATTCTGTTCATTTTCTGCCCCTGGTTGAATTTCACTTCAGTCTCTAAATCACGAGCACAGTTTATGCTATCTGGATACTCAATTTTGATCAGAGGAAATACACATTTTAACTGTTTTCATACAAGTGATTTGTCTTTCTAAACTAACGCACTGCTTCCTTGTAGCTTAATCACACGCGTACAAACAGCAGCTCGCACACTAGTGCAGTAAGATTGCACGCACAGTCGCACACAGAATCATTAAGAAATTATTGTCAGCGTTGTCCTGCGATTTATCAACAAAATCGATTAGAAACTGAAAGTTATATAGCGTATATGTGTTTCTGTTTTAAAGTAATTTAAACCCAGCTTCACTGTTGTTAAGGAGACGCCGCACAGACTGGTAGGAAAAAATTCATACATGCATTCATTCTCACTAATGCATTCAAATAAATTCCACCCTATCTGTATCTGATTTAGAATGAACAGAAATCTGTAAGTAATGTAATGTAATTCATCAGATAACTGATGAACTGATGATAACTGATGAAAATAAACTGTTATGTTGAGGGTTCCTCCACAGTTTGGAAAAGTATGGAATTTTAATTTGAGTAATTGTTTAGTGATCATTTATTGATTATTGAACTTGATTGAATGATTGACAGTGCACATTTTTACTATGTAAACCTCTTTTATCATAAGTGAGTCTCTTTTGAACTTCACTAAATTAATGCACTTGTGCCACTCAAACCAGCAATGGATAAAATCAGATTACTTTGCTGTTTGATGATCATCCAACATCAAACAATGATTACAGTATCAAATTGAAGTGTCAGAGGTGAATAAACGCAGATTATAACATGTTTTATGCTTCTCATCATGTAAGCACGTGTTATCATTTTGAGAAAAACTAGAATAGAATATTTACAAAAACACTTAATGATCAAACTCTCAACCCCGCAGGATTTCCAATGAGCTTGTGATTCCAATTGACCAGGATAAAACCTTGGGTCCTGCCACGTCCATTGAATTCTGGGCATTAACTTGGATTCCAGGCCTCACTGCACAAGGAAAAATCAATAGGATATTTCTGGTCACATCCACCTTCCTAGATGTCACGCTGGTTGTGTATAAATACGAGAACAAGACAAGAAGATCAGATAACAGGTTAGTTTAATCCACAAGATAATATCCAACAACGATTAGCAAGTACACAACTATAACATAAAGACGAAATCCGACAAACACAGAACAGGGAGATTTTATCAGGGAGCTAATGAGGGAGAATGTAATTAGGGAGAACAGAAACAGGTGTTGATGGTTAACTTATCAGGATACACACAATGAGGGCAAATGAATAGAACAAGACATGACAGAACTAAATGTAAACATGACAAAAGTCCATGGTTGTGACAGTACATCCCCTCCCTGGAAGGCACGGCCTCGCACCTTACATGGACCAATTGTGGAGGGAGGGGGCTCAGGTAGAGGACAAGGAGCAGGTGAAGGGTAGGCAGAACGACAGGCAAACATCCCAACAGGAGGGACCAGGGCGGAGCAGATGGTGGGAGGAGCCAAGGAGACAGAAGGACCTTGGAGCAGGAGGAGTAAGGTGGGACCATGGTGGAGCCAATCCGGCAGGACACGGTGATGCCGATGGCTCTGGCGACCAAAGTGCAGATGGGGATCCAGAAGGCCCTGGTGAAGCCGGAGCGACAGAGGACCAAGGTGGAGCTGGAGAGGCGAGGCGACGCCAAAGGAGTGCAGTCCTGAGGCAAGGGCAGGTAGACGAACAACCAAGGTGGAGCCGGAGGGAGCCCGGCGGAGCTGGTGAACTGATGGGCCATGGTGGAGATGAGGGAGGTTAGAGCCAAGGAGGAGCTAGTGGACAGAGGGGCCGAGGTCACGGAGGCTGGAGGCGAAGACCAGGGATCCACTGACCACGATGTAGCTGTAGACTGGCAGACCCACAGCGAGCCCACATCACAGATGGTGGGCTGAGGGTGAGCTGAGGGGCTGGCAGGAAGCAGCGGAGATGAGGAAGATGAATGGGTGATGATGGGAGGAGGTGGGAGGGGGAGGCTGGGTGGGAGTTTGGGACTGGCTGGGAGTTCAGGGACCATATGTGCTGCCCAAACACACAAAAATGCCACACCCAGCACTGGGAGTGCCACAGACAGGGGAACAATCTCAATTCAAGCTCACCTGGTAGAAAGTGCAGAGGCAGTTGTCCGTGTAGTGTTTAAAGTAGGCAGTCTCTAAGAAGATCTGTATGTGGTCCTCCAATGTTTGTTCCCCCTGCTCCAAACACAGAAGACGAACAGCGGAGATATCCATGATGGGGGAAAAACAAACAAAGCCAAACCAAACCAAAAAAAAAAATATGGAAAAATGCTGCCACACTTAACACTTATTTGGTCGGATCTTCTGTCATGCTGGTTATGTATTCATACGAGAACAAGACGAAGAAGATCAGATAACAGGTTAGTTTAATCCACAAGATAATATCCAACACCGACTGGCAAGTACACAACTTTAACATAAAGGCGAGATCCAACAAACAGGGAGATTATATAAGGGAGCTATTGAGGGAGAACGCCGGGAGAACAGAAACAGGTGTGGATGTTTAACTAATCAGGATACACACAATGCCGCAGCAGCATTACCTCCTTGCTCCCGCAGGAGCTCAGATTCCCTGGCTAATTTTCTTCACTGCCACAGCAGCATTACATCCTCGCTCCCACAGGAGCTCAGTTTCTCTGGCTAATTTTCTCCACTGCCACAGCAGCATTTCCTACTCACTCCCACAGGAGCTAAGTTTCTCTGGCTAATTTTCTCCACTGCCGCAGCAGCGATGTCCTCGTCCAATGATGCAAGAGCCCACCCGGTCAAGCGTCCATGTTTTCTCATTTCCCATCCAGCGAGGCTTACCTGTCCAATGCTGTGAGTCTTGATCTCCCATCGGATGCCACGAGAGTCCACCTGGTCGAGCGCATATGTTTTCTCTTTCCCCGTCTGGCGAGGCTTTCCCTTCCGATGCTGTGAGTCGTGATCTCAAGTCAGACACCGCAAGAGTCCTCCCGGTCAAGCGCCCATGTTTCCTGTTTTCCTGTCTGGTGAGACTTACCCATCCAATGCCATGAGTCTTGACCTCCTGTTGGATGCCGCGAGAGCTATCCCGGTTGAGCATCAATGTTTTTGCTTTCTCCATCCGGTAGGGATGTCCAGATCCGATCACGTGATCGGAAATCGGGCCCGATCATGTGGTTTCAGACTCGATCGGAATCGGACGTTACCTCCCGATCAGGACTCGGATATATATGTATATATATTCTCATTATTTTTAACACATCTATAGTGATGCGGTGGCACAGAGTTAGGCCTGTTTCACACAAGCGTAAGCGGCGCGTGAGTAGCGCATATTTTTTTCAGCGTGCATGTCAACCAACGGATGCATTCACACAGGCAGCAGGAGCAGCTCGTAAAGCGTCAGGCAGGAGCGTCGCGTAAGCAGCAGTGCCGCGATCGTCTCGGCACCAAGTCTATCCCTGTGTCTCAATCAGCTCCCTAGCTCCCTAGGTCATGAATCAGTATATAATGAAAGTGAATGTGGCTGATACCCTGATCAGTGCCCTGACTACTGAACTAGGGAGCTGATTGAGACACACGCTGCGCTGCTGACGCGTAATTAAAGTGAAAGCACACTTTTGATGGACAAAATAAATATAATTTCACACAAAAAGTGTTCAAAATGCACACAATACGCATGTCTAATGTGTTTTAACAAGAATTTGAGTATGACAGAAAAGAAAATTAAGAATCAAAAATAATAATAGAAGATTTACCTATTTAAACTTGTTTTTTATTATTCAGTTTGGGTTAAAGTATGGTGTATTATAAAAACTAAAGTAAACTAGCCAGAAAATATGATATATATATATAAACATTATTTTAGTTATTACACAGACTGCAGCATACCCAAATCAAACCAAATATATTTGTTTTTATATTAGCCTTTTTTATATTTACTGTTGCACTAAAGTGAAGTGAAGTGAACAATTTATGTTATTTATTACTTGATTGTTCAAGCTACCTCACAGAAGTGCTCTGTTTGTAATTAAATAAAAAATAAGGAACGTCCTGGATCTGTTTGTTTTTTTTTCGCTCTTCTTTATTCTTTTTTTGATGTATTATAGAAGTATCGGATCGGGACTCGGTATCGGCAGATACTCAAAGTCAAATGACTCGGACTCGGACTCGGACTCGAGGGCAAAAAAACCTGATCGGGACATCCCTACCATCCGGCGAGGCTTACCTGTCCAATGCCGTGAGTACTGAACTCCCGTCAGATGCTGCAAGAGCTCTCCTGGCCGGGTGTTCCAAATTCCTTCACCCTGCCATCACCCGATAGGACCCACTCGCCCGACGTGAGCTGCTCCCGTTGAAGGCTACATGGGCCCTCTCTGTCTGTCTTTTTGAACCATGCTGCTCCCCGTCCATCGATTGGTAGCGTTCGTTGACCAGTAGGGTCTGTCAGCCCAGCGCTGTTAGCTGCTCCCATCAGAGGCAACACAGGCCCACCTAGTCAGGCGGCTTAAATCACGCTGCTCCTGATTCATCGGCCAGTAGGGCTCACCCGTCTGATGCCACGAGCTGCTCCTCTCAAGAAGCAGCAAGAACCCTCCTGATCTGACGTTCCAAATTATGCCTGCTCCTCGTTCATCAGCCAGTAGGGCCCGTCCGGTCGGCGCTGTGAGCTGCTCCCATCGGAGGCAACACAGGCACATTTAGTTAATCAACTCAATTAACAACAAGTGCCCCCACCCCCGGACAGCACACCAAATATGCATAACCTTTACTCTACTTAATTATATGTAAGTGTGAACTCATGAATTTGACAACTATTTCACAAGTCTTATAAACACACTTCAAAGGGTTTTCCAAGGGGTGCCGTCCGTGCTGGGTGAGAACATCAATCAGTCCCAGTTGGCACACTGCTAAGGCCACAGCCATCAGCCTGAGTGTTTCCTGAGAACGCTCAAAGACAGAAAACTCTTGGCTCAAATTCAGCGGGAAAGTAAATTACAGGCTGGGAGATTCCCCCTGCAAAAGGTGGGACCATGTGACAATAAAGCCCACTCCATTTCCTAAGAAGGGGATTCTGGGTGTTTGATAAGCAGGAATCTGTCATGGTTAAACTTGAGACTTCCTGAATTAAACATGATCAGCTCCACTCATTTTAGAGGGGAGAGAGCCGTGATCACACATTCCATAAATGTACCATAGAACCAATGTAACTGCTGTAAATTGATGTTACTCATGGACTTTCTTCATGCACAGTGCACAGACAAGTGTAATCAAGACTTTTCATTATCAATTAGTTGTTGCATTCCGTCTGGTATGTTATTGTGTTTTACCATGTATACTGTATTCTGGGTTTCTGTATAGTGTTTTTTGGGTTTTTTGCTTTTGTTTTGTTAAATAAACAAAGTCTAAGATAATAATTTAGTTCCCTGAAACACATGCTTCCATTACAACTTCTAGGATCACTCTCAAAAAACAAACAAAAAAAAAAGTCAATCCCTGGATATTTAATTCAGAAACTGTCTGTGGGTCACAGTCATCAGAGCTCAAACAAATGCCAGCTAAAGATTCATTCAAGACATCAATATATTCTGAAATGTGAATATGTTTGTTCATCAGGATAACAAACATGATGCAGAATAAATTCTAAATCTGAAATTTTTTATATGTTGTTATCAAACAAAGGAAGCAATCACAAAGCAGCTCTGCTGAGGTTTTAAACATATTTGGCCTGTTTACAACACAGTTTCTGTTACAAAATCAAACATACAAAATCAGTCAACTCTGTTAAAATAGATATTTGTTGAATGATCACAGATGATTAGGTTCAAACCTGTAATTTTTGTTTTGAATTTCTCCTACTACATTTCATTCTTTTTGTAGTGTTCACCTTGTTTCGTTTATACAGTTCTTTTATTGATTGCATGACCTCGTCTGACTTTAGAGTGTATATGATGGGATTCAGCATAGGTGGTATTGTCTGCGTCAGGGAATTGTTAATGAACCGGGTGTTTGGATGGATAGGTGTTGTAAAGGATGCAATATGATTGCATAAAATTGGGATATAACTGATTACCACCAACATGAGATGTGAGGTGCAGGTTTTCATGGCTTTGATCCGTTCAGCACCATGAGCAATCTTAAGCAAAGCCAGAGCAATGCAGAAATATGAGATGAAGATCAGTATCAGCGGTGTGCAAATCAGGAGACCAAAATTAATTTTTACCATCAGAATATTTATAGAATTATCATTACAAGCTAGTCTATAGATGATGCCATGATCACAAAAATAACTATCAATCACATTCGATATACAAAAAGAGAGTCTATTCACCAAAGCTGTAAGTACAGAAAACTGTGTCACAGAAAAAATCCACATTACACCTATGATCAGAAACATTGTTTTTCTTGTTACAATGGCATGATAATGTAGAGGAAAACAAATTGCAACCAGTCTGTCATAAGCCAAGACAAGTAGTGTCAAAGACTCCACGTTCATGAAATGATATACAAAAAATGAATTTTCCAAGCATGCTTCATATGAAATGTCATGGTGCTCAAATAAAAATGTGTCTATTACTTTTGGAATCAAAGCCGAGCTTACACACAGATCAGCAAGGGCCAGATGGAAAACAGCCATGTATTTAGCTGTGTGAAGTCTGCGGGCCAAATAAATGATATACATGATAAATGAATTCCCTAAAACAGTCACAACATACACCAAAGACAAGAACACATAGTAGTATTTTGCATGTGGAATATTAGAATTGATGAAAAATGTTGCAGGACGAACAAAGGTCACATTTGCAGAGGAGTTTGACTGCGTGGAGCTCATGATAGCTGTTGTCTGGCTTTTTGTGACCTGTGATGAAGAATTGTTATAGAAATACACTCAATAACACAGAATATTCATATAATGATTTCATTTCCCATTCACAGTGCATTTATAGACAAAAATGTTTAGATGTTTTTTGATATAACCCAGTTGAACTAATATTAAAAAAGTAATTGCTCATTGTAGTAAAAGGATTAGAGAGAAAAGAGAAAAAAACATGGTTTAAACTCAACCTTTTACTAAGCTGCCAGAGTCTCATTATTCTGCCAGCTATCAGACACATTTATAATAGATCATTGTCTTGATCGTGGGACTTTAGTTGATAAAGCAACGTTTCTCCCTATAGACTCGAGCAAGAAGGGGCAGGAGTAAAGCAACAGTGCCACTGTCCAGGAAGCTCCTCTTTTTTTCTTTTTTTTTTTTTTTTTCTTTTCATTATATTATAGGCCTAATTATGTAAGATTTCAATTAAGTACAACTGATTTTAAAACTAAATGCAAGGTCATGTCATGTTCTGTTTGGTTTAGTTTTCACTGTTCTGCGTTTGTGCATTTTGCATTTCCTGTACAATGACGTAACTCACTGGTTCACTACCATACGATCCATCGTTGAACAAATCAATTAGCTAGTCATGACTGTTTCCCGAAACAGTTTTGTCACAAACCTGTCGTTCAGCCACATTGGTAAATGATGTAATGCAAGTGGTGGAGTAGTAACTTCTTTAAATTAATCCGTTGGAAATCGAATTCTTGCTAGATTTTTGCTATAAATTATGGACATGGCATCTGAGGACTAATTCTCATTTTTCTCAGTTATAATAGGCTTGTTCTTACATAATACAGCACGTACGCACATGCGCACTCTTCAAAAACAGTGCTTAAAATCTCTTGACAAACTAAAATATGTAAATGACATTTGTATATATTCGAAATAAAAGATATACATTGTACTTACTGTGAGCTTGCTTATCTTGCTCAAGATAACTATTTATTAAAGGTGCTCTAAGCGATGTCATGCGTTTTTAGGCCAAAACATTTTTTGTCACATACAGCAAACATCTCCTCACTATCCGCTAGCTACACGGTCTCTGTAGTCGCCACAAGCTCCGAAAACGGCAACAAAAACTACCTGGTGCAGCCTGGACCACGAAACATAATAAACATGCTCCAGCCAATAACGAAAAGAATGATTTTAAATGCGCGTTCATGACTGTTTCTGGAAGCACAGAGGGGAGGGGGAGGAGGAGGAGGAGGGAGGGTCTAGCTAGCCTCTGTTTTGTTTGACAACACTTCGAACGTCAACAGGAAGTTACTCCACCCAGGATCGCTTAGAGCACCTTTAAGTCCACATGTCATAAAAACAAGAAGCTATGCTTCTAACCACAGCTTGAGAGCTGTCGTTCCAACCACACAAGTTTGCGAATGTTCATTTGAACTGTGGTTTTGGGAAATACCAAATCATTGAACTATGTTAGTAATGATAGAACTTGCGATGTTAGTTGGCTAATGATGCTTTTGGGAAACGTACCCCTGGCTGCCAATGTCATCGTCTTTGTTTGTTACTATGGTTTCTGATTATGGTTTCTGAAGGGGCAGGAGTAAAGCAACAGTGCCACTGTCCAGAAAGCTTCTCTTTTTTTTATTTGCTTCCAATTAATGCCCCTATTAAAGTCCCCACAAACTTCTCATTACAGAATGTCTCATTACGTCATATTTCAGTTACTGTTCTCATTGTAATATAGGCCTAATTGCAGTTCCCTCAGTTTCTGTTTGTTTCTTGTCTTGCATTGTTTGATGTCAGTGTGTTCTTATGTTTCCTCCATGCTTTTCTACAGTTTAATGTTCTGCTTCTTAGATTAAAAGACCCTTGAGTATCGCCTTCGTTGTGCACTTTCATTACATTACATTATTATATTATATTATAGTAATATTCTTTCATAACATATTTTCTGTCCATGGAGTGGTATGGTGCTGCCTTCCTGAAATGTGTTTTTGCAGGGTGGAATGTCTGTGTATGCCATTGTGTTGTTTACTGTGTGGGCAGAACACTGCTATTTGGCATTATACTGTGGAGTATGTGATAGGGTTTTGTAATTGCTTGTAGTTATTTACTGTAGTACTTTTGATAAATAAACAAGGCCTAATATAATGATTTTTGTAAATAGAAAAGCATACCCACATTACATGGTCTGGGATCTCGAGGAAAAAATAATAATAAGCTGTCAGTATTTAATTTACAAACTGTCTGAAGGTCACAATTAGCAGAACTCAAACAAATGCCAGCAAATTACATATTCAAGACTGTTCATTCAAACAATATTTTCAGGAGTGTGAAGATTTCGGTTCATAAGGATAACAAACATTATGCAGAATATATTTTTTAAAACATTTGTTATATGGAAAGCAAATGTAATGCAAAGTGACATATTGTTACTTAGTCACTGCATAAAAAATGTGAATATTTTTAAAGCTTTAATTTTAGACTGAAATTATTTTTGCATTGTTTTGAATAAAGGAAGCAATCACAAAGCAACTTTCTTAAGCCCAGAGGCTTTAAACAGCCTGTTTATGACCCAATGTGTTACTTACAACATCTACATACAGAATCAATCAACTCTGTTAAATTATTTATTAAATGATCACAGTTGATGAAACCAGTCAAATATTTATAATCAACGTACAAGTAAATCTTTCTTTCAGGCAGGTAATGAAAGTCAACTAACGCCAATATTGTGGAAGGCAAAATGCACCTCGTTTCTTATTCACACACTGATCAGATCCTGTAGTTACTTTTAATTTAGCCTACTGCATTTCATTTCTCTTTTTCTGGTAGTGTTCACTGTGCTTCGTTTGTACAGTTCTTTTATGGATTGCATGACCTCCTCTGTCTTTAGAGTGTATATGATGGGATTCAGCATAGGTGGTATCGCCTGTGTCAGGGAATTGTTAATTATTTGAACATTTGGATGCAGAGGTGTTGTTACAGATGCAATTATATTGCTAAAAACAGGGAGATAAAAAATTGCCACCAACATGAGATGTGAGGTGCAGGTTTTTATGGCTTTGATCCGTTCAGCACCATGAGCAATCTTAAGCAAAGCCAAAGAAATGCAGAAATATGAGATGACGATCAGTATCAGCGGTGTGCAAATCAGCAGGCCATAAGAAATTTTACCCATCAAAATATTTATCGTATTATCATTACAAGCTAGTCTACAGATTGGGGCATAGTCACAAAAATAACTATTAAGTACATTAGACCTACAAAAAGAGATTCTAGTCACTAAACCTACAAGAACAGAAAAAAATGTTACAGACACAATCCACATAATGCCTATGATCAAAAACATGGCTGTTTTGGTTACAATGGCATGATATTGTAGAGGAAAACAAATAGCAACCAGTCTGTCATAAGCCAAAGCAAGTAGTGTCAAAGACTGCAGATTCATGAAATGATACACAAAAAACATATTTGTTAAGCACGATTCATATGAAATCTCCTGATGATCAAATAAAAACATTTCTATGATATTTGGAATCAAAGCCGAGCTTCCACACAGATCAGAAAGGGCCAGATGGAAAACAGCAATGTATTTGGCTGTGTGAAGTCTGCGGGCCAAATAAATGGTACACATGATAAATGAATTCCCTAAAACAGTCACAACATACACCAAAGATAAGAACACATAGTAATATTTTGCATGTGGGACATCAGAAAAGTCACTAATGAAAAATGTTGCAGGACGAACAAAGGTCACATTTGCAGTGGAGTCTGATTGCATGGAGCTCATGATAGCTGCTGTCTGACTTGTTGTGACCTGTAAAGAAAAACTGTTATGGAAATGCACAGAGAATATTCAAATAATGATTTAATTACCAGTCACAGTACATTAATGAATAAACAGTCTTAAATGTTCTTTGACAATAATATTAAACTAATAATAAAACTGTTTAGTCTTTGTGGTAAATTCATTAGATAGAAACAGAGGAAGCACATGGTTTATACTCTACCTTCTCCAAAGCTGTCAGAATGACAATATTCTACGAGTAACAGACACATTTATATTAAATCAGTCTCGCTTGGGACTTTCATGGATCATCCCTTCTCCCTATGGACTTGAAGAAGAGAGGGCAGGAGTAAATCTATGAAAATATAGCAAAATCTTTGTATTTTCTGGCAATAGTTTCCAGAGAATGTCTATTAAAAAACAGAAAAGTACTTTCAAAACATAGATAATCTGTAAACAAAAAATAAATAAATAAACAGTACATTCACTGTAAATTGCCTCAAACCAAATTATTTATACTGTGTTAGTAATGTGAGTATATGTGAACTTTCATTTGATTCCACTAAACAGAATATTTGTTCATTTAAATTAAACACTGTTCAAATAAACACTTTGTGCACCTAAAACTCAGCTAAATAAAGTGAGATAATTAAACCTAAAAGAATTTAGTGACATCAGATTTGTTCGTTTGCGAGATTTCATTGACTGTCAGTTTTCAATGATGGTTGGTTTTCTCCTGTTACAAGATTTCAAAGACAGTTTTGTTTCATTACAAGATCTCAATGACGATCAGTTTTGTTCTGTTATGAGATTTCAATGATGGTCTGTTTCGTTTCATTACAAGATTTCAGTAAAAGTCGTTTTTTTCCATTACGAGATTTCAAAGATGGTCAATTTTGTTTCGTTACGAGAGTTCAGTGATGGTTGGTTTTATTTCTTTATGAGATCTCAATGATGGCAGGTTTTTTTTCCTTTGTTCCTTTATCTGTTTTGTTCCATTCTAAGATTTCAATGACAGTCGATTTTGCTCCTTTACAAGATTTAAATAATTCTCTCTCTCTTTTTTTTTTTTTTTTTTCATTATGAGATTTCAGTGCCACTTGGTTTTGTTTCCTAATAAGACTTTAATGACGGTCGGCTTTGTTTCTTAATGAGATTTTGCAGTTGACAGCAGGTTTTGTTCAGTTAAGAGATCTCAATGACTGTTTCGTTTGGTTGTGAGATTTCAATGACTGTTAGTTTTCGGTGTTGGTTTCATTTGGTTACAAGATTTCAATGAAAGTTCTTTTTTTCTATTAAAAGATTTCAAGGACGATCAGCTTTGCTCCGTTATGAGATTTCAACAACGGTTGGTTGCATTTCGTTAAGAGATTTCAGTAACGGTCGGTTTTGTTCCTTTGTAAGATCTCAAACATGGTCGGTTTTGTTCCATTATGAGATTTAAATGAAGGTCAGTTTTGTTACTTTATGAGATTTCAATGGTTGACGGTTTTGTTTTGTTATGAGATTTTTTTTCTCTCTTTTCTGAAAGCAAACTTAATAATTTCATTCAGTAAGGATGTGTTAAACTGACAACAAGTGATAGTAAATGCTTATATTGTTAGAAAAGATTTCTATTTCGAATAAATTTTGTTCTTTTTAAAGTTTTATTCATCAATGAATCATGAAAAAAGTATCAAAGTTTCCAAAAAATATTAAGCAGCAAAGTTTCCAACACTGTTAATAAATCAGCATATTAGAATGATTTCTGAAGGATCATATGATACTGAAGACTGGAGTAATGGCTGATTAAAATTCAGCTTTGCATCACAGAAATAACATTTTAAAGTATATAATAAAGGAAAACCATTATTTTAAACTCTAATAATATTTCACAATATTACTGTTTTTTCTATATTTTTGATCAAATAAATGCATGCTTTATGAGACTTCTTTCAAAAACATTAAAAATAATAATGAAAAAAATAGAGTGCAAACAAAATAGCATTATATGTAAAATTCTTTTATTTATAACAAAATAAAGTTTTATCCTTTTCTCAAACTTAATTCCTTGAGAGCCTCAGCTCTACACAGGTTTGTTCCAACCCTTAATCAAACACACCTGATCCAGCTAATCAAGGTTTTTGAGATCACTGGCTTAGTTCAATGAATTTATAAATGTGCAGTACCAAATCTTCTCACATGAATTAAATCTTTCAAGATCTTAGCAGGGGAGGATTAAACAACTCCATAAACAGCATTACCAGCACTTTTGACTAAACAGACTAAACTGACTTCATTTCAGTCACCATTATGGTGGTCAGTATTTGCTTTAGTTGTGCAGTTTGACACTTGAGTTGTTAAAGTAATTTGTACTTTGGATGCTGTGATTGTGTTTGTTGTGGAAAGAGAAGCTGCTGATGTTGTTTACTTGATAAAGATATAATCATTATATAGCTGGCTGGTGACAACTAGGATTCACTCAAATTATATAATTATTAATTATAGCAAGACAGTAATTTTAAATTGTGCACTGAGCATTTTGACCTGCAACACCTGTTAGACTCACTCAGACACCAAAATATAAGTCTCAACAATGTAACATGCTTCATGCCACAATGCATTCTATAACAGACTATTATTAAGTTGAAATTAACTGCATTACATCTACATTATCAAAAAAATCATCATCAGCTAACACAATTTCAGCAGCAAGAGAAAAACTAAGGGTACACTTACACAACAACGATGTACTAAAAACAGGGAGGGTTTTTCATTGTACAGATGACAACATTATCAAAACTATCCCCATTCACATGGATCCACGCAAATAACTAAAAACGTTGTATTATGCAAGACAAGCAGTTGGCAATGTCACTTTGTAAAGAAAGACTGTATACGCGCCTGTGCATATACACATTCTTTTACAGAGCACTCGCTTTGTACGTGCCTTTCCACCTTAGTTTTACAATTTACTTTGATATTCTTCTCGTTATTTCCCTATAGCAGCTAATACATCGGAAGTCTCGCACATTCACAGAAAAAAACTTCTGTAGATATCTGACAGAAATAGTCAGTCTGGTTAGTAATTTATGTCTTCTCTAATTTTCAGTTGATTTGATCTAAGGCTGTGGCTGAGGTCAGTTGTAACATCTTCAGTCGTTAGTTCCATTAATGAGGGGCTACATCCTGTGGAGTACATCCTGTGCCTGCTGGGTAAAGGTGGTGATGGAGTGATGCTGGAAGAATATTCTCACTGGAGTGATGTAAGTGACATCAAACATGACTTGAGAAGAAAAACAAATGGAGGACAATCAAGTTTGTCAGCAGGCTCTCCTGCCACACATTCTGCTTTAGAGTGAAAAAACAAAATAGAAAAAAAGGAACATGGGTGATCTTCTGTCTCAAAACTCCACTTTCGAGGCATGTTTGTGGCTGCCAAATTTAAGCTAAAGAAGCATGCAACATCCGGTAGTTGAAGCTTGCTCGTTCTTATTGGTTTTCGTGGGTATTATGTCAGAAGCAGCCCAATCAAGAATCGTAAATATCAAACATGATTTCAACCCATACAGTGTGATCTCATGTTGCAATAAAACAGAGTTTGCAATATAAATGTATTAACGGCACAACACAATTATTACATTCTAATGACATCAGTGATCAAGGCTATTTTACGATGATTATAAAACCATCATCTGATCTCATTTCAGCTTTCTTTGCTACTGCAAATGTGACTTCAAATGAAACAAACAAGAGTGTTAAACTTCTGTTAATTCTAAGTAAGAATTTATGTAGATGAATGACAGAAATTAAGTCAGTCTGGTTTGTAATATGTGAAGCTGTAATCCTATTTGTGGAGTTGTTTAATCATCCTCAGCTGCCTTTATCTTCAGTTAATTTCATCTAAGGCTGTGGCTGAAGTCAGTTGTACCTCTTGTGTTTCTGTTGGTCTGTTTTTTCTGTTCTCTTCTTTCCTTCAGTGATTCTGCTTGTTAATGCTAAGATGGATAGAAGGATTTTGTGGCTCAGATGAGGTCCAGTTCTGATTTATTTCTTTGCTCTTGGCCGACATGTGGCATTGCTATGGCCTGCTTGTGGCTCAGATCTGGCAGTGTAAAGAGTTGGTAGAACTCAAAAAAATTGAGACAATCAGTTAAATCAAAGTTTTTAAGTTAACAAACTCCAAGACTAATGCCGGTAACACACTACACGATTTTAAAAGTCATCGAATCACTGTTCTTCTCAAACTACATGTTGCTGTTGTGTGTACATTACAGATGGATCATTACAAGACGGAGTTAATCTCTCTACTTCATCCACAATGGGACCCAATGAATATAAATATACAATATACAATATAATAATAATAGTTGTTATTATTAAAACAATATTATTTTTAGTTCATTAAAGTATAAAAAATAATAAATGCATAAAGAAATATATAATATTACTATTGTACTGCAATATATTTATTGAACTATTTAATAATAATAATACATTTATTTTACAGAAAAAGAGTGAAATTACAATACTGTTGCATATTTAATGCACATATATTCTACAACGAGAGCCACCCACACAAATAAAAAAAAACATCCCCCTTTTTTTAAACTCACAAGAAAAAAAAAATATGAGATGAATAAATAATTGAAATTACACACTTCACCTTTAATATGGGGTTTTGTTTTTAAATGTCAGAAATGTTGAATTGATTTAAAGCTTAGAACTCTTTATTGAAAAAAAACTAAAATGCCTATAGAAATGATGAATGACAATTTTGTGCTTCAAAATAAAAAAAAGACATTTATTGTATGATAAAGAACTGTTTTAAAAATGAACTTCACAACAGAGAATATAAAATTAATGGTATATTTAAATTTATTTCCAAGGTAAAAATGTGATGCGCCTTTTAAGAAGTCTTTTCACAGACACCATGAACTCCTCTGTCATGAATGTGTAGATTATAGGGTTAAGCATTGGAGGAAGTACAGTGGTCAGAGAGAGATTGATGATCCTTGTGTTAGTGTTAATAATGGATGAAAGAGCATATGTAAAAGTGATGGGAACATAAAATATAGCCACTAATATTAAATGAGCAGTACATGTCTTTGTGGCTCTTTGACGGTCTTGTGGGGTTGTGATTCTGAACAATGTTACAGCTATGCATGTATATGAAAAGATAATAAAAAATACCGGGAAACCAAGGATGATCGCCGGGAACAAACTGGCAATCACAGAGCTTGGGAAATTATTGTTACATGCAGAACGATATATAGGCCCGTGATCACAGTAGAAACTGTTAACAGTGACAATAACTCTGCAGAAAGAAAGTCTGCTCATGAAAATTGCTCCAATTATTGTTAGCAACATTGCTAGTGTCCATGAAGAACTAATTATAACAAGCATTGATCTATGGGTCACAATCATATGATACCTCAGTGGTAAACAAATAGCTACTAATCTGTCAAACGAGAGAACAGCGAGAGTCAGTGACTGCACTGCAAAAAATAAAATATTGGAGAACATATTGGATAAGCATAGTCCATAAGGGATCAGCTGATTCCCAAACAGAAATGCGTCCAGTAGCTGAGGGATCACAGCGGTACTCTCACAAATGTCTGTCAGTGATAAGTTAAAGACAGACATATATTTAGGAGTGTGAAGATTTCGGTCTATAATGATAACAAACATGAGGCAGGAGTTTCCAAGCAAAGAAATTATGTAAACAAAAAGCAGAAATATGTAATAGTATCTCATGTGAGGTATACCAGAAAAACCACTGATATAGAAATAAGATGGGGTAGAAATATTCCTGTTTTCAGAGAAATCTTGATTCATGGTCAGTTCAATCACTGATCTTGTGTTTATCCTGTCTGGGCAGAAATAAGTGTGTTTAGTCATTGTGATAAGAAATCATTTGAAATGGCATGGCATTTCTGTACGGCATACAGTACAGTCCAAAAGTTTGGAACCACTAAGATTTTTAATGTTTTTAAAAGAAGTTTCGTCTGCTCACCAAGGCTACATTTATTTAATTAAAAATACAGTAAAAAACAGTAATATTGTGAAATATTATTACAATTTAAAATAACTGTGTACTATTTAAATATATTTGACAAAGTAATTTATTCCTGTGATGCAAAGCTGAATTTTCAGCATCGTTACTCCAGTCTTCAGTGTCACATGATCCTTCAGAAATCATTCTAATATGCTGATTTGCTGCTCAATAAACATTTATGATTATTTTCAATGTTGAAAACAGTTGTGTACTTTTTTTTTCAGGATTCCTTGATGAATAGAAAGTTCAAAAGAACAGCATTTATCTGAAATACAAAGCTTCTGTAGCATTATACACTACCATTCAAAAGTTTGGGGTCAGTAAGAATTTTTATTTTTATTTTTTTGAAAAGAAATTAAAGAAATGAATACTTTTATTCAGCAAGGATGCATTAAATCAATCAAAAGTGGCAGTAAAGACATTTATAATGTTACAAAAGATTAGATTTCAGATAAACACTGTTCTTTTGAACTTTCTATTCATCAAATAATCCTGAAGACTGGAGTAATGATGCTGAAAATTCAGCTTTGCCATCACAGGAATAAATTACTTTGTGAAATATATTCAAATAGAAAACAGTTATTTTAAATTGTAATAATATTTCACAATATTACTGTTTTTTACTGTATTTTTAATTAAATAAATGTAGCCTTGGTGAGCAGACAAAACTTCTTTTAAAAACATTAAAAATCTTAGTGGTTCCAAACTTTTGGACTGTACTGTATATTTTAAGGCACGCAACATATTGACATAGACAGAAAATGTTCTAATGATTTACATTAAAAGCTATTATGATTGTTAAGGTTAATACACATCTTTAAAATTTTGTACTCACAAAAAGGTGAAGAGGACTTCTGCTGTATACAGGCACACAGCACTGTGAAAAAAGACTTTCCCTGACTTGTTACATACTGAACTATATATCCTTCAGTCGATCAGTTGTACTACAAATGCCAGACCTCACTGGATTTGTCAGCTGACCAATCACAGCACAGAACTGGCACTGCCACTGATACTAATCCATAGAGAGGAGAAAGATTTATACTGCTATTCATTTGGTGCTCCATAATGTTTAAGGTTAAATTTTCTAAAATTCTTAAATTTTAGAATTTAAGAGAACATGAGGTGATGTCGGACACTTCTTGATGATAAGGCCCTAATAATAAGCCAACTTCATTCGTCCTTACTGCAAATAGGTAATTCTAATACATACAATGACTATCCATTATGACATGTAGGCATCTTTATGTACATAATAATAATCTTTTTCATTGTAATCCTTTTATTTTTAATATTTGGCATGTTTGTGTGCTGCTGCACATCCATGTGTGTGTATCAAGCAGAGTATACTCCGCCTATAGGCACATATTACTAACAAGCCCTTTAAATAACAAAATAAATAAATAAATAAAATACTACAACTGAAAACGACTGCACTATTGACCAGCCAAAACCTGGTCTACAGTCAATGGCACAATTGTTTTCAGTTGCCTCAAAATAGCAACACGGCAAAAATGCGCCTGAATGCGCCATGGGCGAACAGATGGGCGCGAATACATTTGCTATTTAAACAACGTGGGTGCTGGACGTAAAAATGATAACTGCGTCGAGCTGAAGCTAGCAAAAACACTTGCGTCGTTCCTGGTGTCGCATTGCACTGGGTGTATAATGTAGAAAATGTGATCAGGTGAAGTTGGTTTAATGATGATGAAGTACAGTATTCATCATATAGTGGTCAAATTCATTGATTTTATTCAGAATCTAATCATTTACATAACTTATTAATTTTATATTATTGTGTATTATACCCCTAGAGTACCACCACATGATATCCAAAAATGTCATGATATTTTGAAAAAAAAAAAAAAATGTAAACTCATTAGGTGGTTTTGACTTGTCAAATCATTCAGACACACACAGACATCAAGAATCAGTGTATGAATCTCAACAAGGGTGACAATCAACAAATAATTCAGATAAACAGATGAACCTTTTATTTGTTGATTGTCACCATTGTTGAGATTCATACACTGATTCTTGATGCCTGTGTGTCTAAAATATTGCAGGTAATATATTCAGAGATTTAACCTCTGGGTATTATAGTTTTTCTCAATTGCTAACACACTATAACTGCTTCATTTGACACAATTTCCCAAATGGTTCATTCAGCTCTAGAAACAAAGATACAAGTGTCAAGTGTCACACTGTGAATTCAAATGGCACATATTTATCCATGTGTAAACATTGAGTAGCAAAACTGATGACACACCAATCAGAATCTCAGGATAATATAAATAGTTGATAAATAGGGGATGGGGTCAAAGGACATTTGTTCCTGATGAAGTACAAATCACTATAGTTGACCGTGTTCTTGTGTAGGAATGACCATGAGGGCAGTGGGTCTACAGGCTCATCTACAGGGTTTTTATACTACTTACACACACAGTATAATTACAGTACACAGTAGCAGCAGTTTAGATGAGAGAAACTTCACTATTCTATGTATAGTAAATACTGGAGCACATGTTGTTCGCCCTCAAACGCATAATTGTCAAATTGATTTATAGCCATAAATACTTCTTATGTTTCATATTTTTGAAGAACTGAGGGAAGGGAGAGAAAGTCTAAAGAAGAAGACTAAGAAACTAGTATGGCAAATATGGTCATTACAAGTACTGTAATGCAATTTGGTCGAGGATGATGAATTGTTTTTTTGTTGTTTTTTTTTTTTTTTTACTGTTCTGTGATTTATGTTCAATTCTTTAATATTTCAACTCTTCTTTTCTAGTGCTTTTCATCTACTGAAAGATCTCTTTACAGTGTAATGAAGATAAACTTTTCTCAAAACTTGAATTTCACTGTATCTGTTATATATATACCATATATCTGCTCTATTTATGTTGTATAACTGTGATAGACATTGATCTGTAAAATGATACCTGAGTGCCAAAAGGAGGTTTTTGTAACAGTGTTTTGAATTGATCTCACTAAGACTATATTGTAGTGTGTGTGTTTTTGAGGGCTTGTGTGTTTTGTATGAAGGCATGAGTTTGTTTTTTTCAGTAAGATTGAATGGTTTTGTGTTTAGAGCTTCATTTTGACCTGAAAATAGGAAGTTTGGGGAATTTGGTTAGAAGTTATGGATTTCTGTTTAGAGTTTTGAGAAAGGAGGCACAATTTCAAGAAATGTGTTTAAGCAATTGATGATGAAGATTACATCATCAGCAAGTGGCCAACATCACCTTGGTTTCTCTTTGCTCACCATGCTTCAACAAACATGATTTATAAACACAGTTATTACTATATAAACATTTACATATTAATAAGTCAAGAGCCCAATTAACAAAAACTAAAAACCATAATGCTGAGTTCAAACTAAACTATTATTGTCAATAAGACATCAACATCTAAACCTCTGTTAATTCTCAATAAATACTTTTGTGCATGTATGAAAGAAATAAAGTCAAACTGGTTTGTAATAAGTGAAGCTGTTGTTTTGTAGTTGTGTAATCATCCTCTGCTGAGATATGTTAGTGTTTAATGTTCTATTATGTTGGGATTTAAAGGGTTTCTGTATTGTCTTGAGTTTTATGAGGTTACCATTGTGCTGAAGAGTAGTGTCAAGTCAAATTTGATTTATATAGCACAAATTTAACACAACTATAGTTGATCCAAAGTGCTTTACAGTAAATCAGAGGTTAAAATAGAAAAGGAGGGGGGGGGGAAAGAAATTGTCGATTAAACAAATTGTATATACATAAAATGGAACACCAACATATAAAAAATATATATATATATATATATATATATATATATATATATATATATATATATATATATATATATAGTGCCTGTGCTTCAGTCGAGGATGGACCAGAAAACATTGATGTTGTGCTTCAGGTTGTTTTGTTTGAAAAGCATTAACTGTGTAGTTGTCAATGCAGTGAGTTCATACATGTGTTACTGAAACGATTAACTGCAAGAGATTTACATTCCACAGTGATGGTGTTTGATCATAATAATTCAGGAAAAGACTGTAAAATAAAGACTTTTTTGTTTTGTTTTTTGTAAAATGTTTCATGAAAAATTCTGTAAAAGTATTTGTACTTTATTTAAATTAGGATATTTTACTTTAATTTTGCAGGTTTTGTTTGTCAGCCATTGCTGCCAGTCATTTGACCATTTTCTTTTTTTTTTTCTTTTTTTTTTAGTGTATGTTATGCATTTATTCAATATTATTTGTAATCACTATTATATAACTATAACTGGTTACATAAAATCAAATACTGTTATTGTCTCTTGTTTTTGCTACTTGGCCACAGTGCATTCCTTCAATGTATGTTAGAACAAAAGAAATACACACTAAAGGAACAATGATTTAACCTTCACATTATTTGTTTTATTTCATTTTATTTATTTTTTTCATGTAAATTGGCTTTTACATTACAGTAGTTTGTTAGTGGTTTCAAAATTTGTTAATGAGGTCATGATACCTGTTGTCTGGCTTTTTTTTATAGAAGCTGTGATATTATAGAAGCATACATTATTCTAAACATTCACAGAAAAAAAACAAAAAAACAATAAAAACCACAAAAGTGTCTAATAGTAATAATGTATTTACAATGTAGATAAAGAGGTTTATTTTGGAGATGGGAATATGATTCTCCGTTTAAGAAGCCTTTTCACAGACACCATGAACTCCTCCGTCATGAATGTGTAGATTATAGGGTTAAGCATTGGAGGAAGCGCAGAGGTCAGAGAGAGACTGATGATCCTTGTGTTAGTGTTAATAATGGATGAAAGAGCATATGTAAAAGTGATGGGTACATAAAATATGGCCACTAATGTTAAATGAGCAGTACATGTCTTTGTGGCTCTTTGACGGTCTTGTGGGGTTGTGATTCTGAACAATGTTACAGCTATGCATGTATATGAAAAGATAATAAAAAATACTGGAAACCCGAGAATCACTATCGGGTTCAAATTGTTTATCACATAACTTGGAAAATTATTGCTACAGGCAGAACGATATATAGGCCCATGATCACAGTAGAAACTGTTTATGATGACAATAACTCTGCAAAAAGAAAGTCTACTAATGAAAATTGTAGCAATAATTATCATAAACAGTGCCACTGCCCATGTGACTCCAATTATAACAAGCATTGATCTATGGGTCACAATCATATGATACCTCAGTGGTAAACAAATGGCTATGAATCTGTCAAAAGACAGAACAGCTAGCGTTAGTGACTGCGCTGAAATAAATAATAAGACAGAGAGCATATTGTACAAACACAATCCATATGGGATCAACTGATTCCCAAATAAAAATGTGTCCAGTAGCTGAGGGATCACAGCGGTACTCTCACAAATGTCTGTCAGTGATAGATTAAAGACAGCGATATATTTAGGAGTGTGAAGATTTCTGTCTATAATGATAACAAACATGAGGCAGGAGTTTCCAAGCAAAGAAATGATGTATACAAAAAACAAGAAAATATAATAATATCTCACGTGAGGTATACCAGAAAAACCACTGATGTAGAAATAAGATGGAATAGAAATATTCCTGTTTACAGCGAAATCTTGATTCATGGTCAGTTCACACACTCCTGTCTGGGTAGAAAAGCAGTAGATTATTCAGAGTTGTAAGAAATTATTTCATTATGCTGTTTTCCTCTATAACAGATATTGCTACAATGGAATCTTGCATAGATATTTTTACTCCAATTTGACTGTAAGCAATTACAATACATTATTTTTTGCCATTATACTTAATTTGGTCCCACTTTATATTAAGTGGCCTTAACTACTATGTACTTACATCAAAAAATAAGTACAATGTACTTATTGGGTTCATATTGAATTGCAAAACACTTTTGCTGCTATTGAGGTGGGATACAGGGAAAGCTTTGGTGGTATGGGTAGGTTTAAGGGTAGGGGTAAGGTGTAAGGGATGGATCAACAGTGTAATTATAAATGTAATTACAGAAATTAATTACAGATATAATTACATGCATGTGTTTTTAAAATATAAGTACAATGTAAAAACATGTATGTACACAATAAGTGCATTGTATCGAATGATTAATTTAAATGTAAGTACATAGTAGTTAAGGCCACTTAATATAAAGTGGGACCCTTAATTTTTATCCCTGCAAAACAAGACCAAAAGTATGAGCATATTAGATATTACAAACCAAATTTATTTTAACATACATCTTTAAAAACTTCAATTGAATATGTAAGATTTCAGGTTCAGTAACTATGGTGTACTCACAGAAAGGTGTAGAGCAGCACAATACAGTAAAGCTAATACAGGCACACAGTGCTGTAAAAAGTCTTCCACTGACCTCATATGTACTGAACTATACAGTATATCCCTCAAATACAAATGGCAGGCCCCTCCAGACTTGTCAGTTGACCAATCATAGCACAGAACTGGCATAATCAGATACATCAGAATCAGACACAGATCACACATACTAATCCACAGAGATGCTGCAAGTAAATGCGAAGGGCGCCTTTTACTTAGCACCTGCAGAATCGCTAAAGGAAAGATGAAAAACAAGAAGAGAAACATGACAACTACAACCAACACAATCGCATGGCAATTCATAGTTATTGTACAAATTTACAAAATGAAACAAGTTAATTTTACTCAAATATAAGCTACTTAAAGTTCATTGTTCTTAACAGAAAATAAACTCTACTGATTATATTACACTAATAAAAATAACTAGCCCAATTGCATTTTGGGGGACGGTCCCCCACCGCATTCTGGGTGGTAAAATCCGCATTTTTGGTGGGGTTCCCCTGGTAAAATTTGCATTCCAGGGGCTAAATATCATGTTATTTGTGGTCACTTCAACCCGCGGCAACAGTATTAAAGTAGCCAAACTAGGCAACATTGATGATCCCTTCTCCCTGCAAATCGCCGTCTAAAGCCACGCGTCCTCCAAAACACATGAACACACACAGACCAGAAACAAGACTACCAGAGACAACGTTATTGTATTACATCATGTGTCATTCACAGGTGAGGAAAGTTTACAGTACAGTGAGTAACACTACTACTAAAGAAAAATTAGGTTGTTGCTGTTTGCCTGCCATTCTCACTCTGTCTGCACAGCGTATGTGAACACGCTGATGACGAATGATGTCTACGAGAACAGGCTGCGCAGTGGTATGCAAACACACACTGACTGAACACATGCTATCGTTTCATTCAGACCAAATGCAATGATTGAACGAACATTTTATGGTCCTACATCTTCCACAGATTATATATATTTATAAAAATACATTTAGACTGCTTAACATAGTGATTGCTATCAGGATATGAGGAGACTTTCAACCAGCCTAAAAAAAGTTTCTGTAGAGAATCATTAGTAGATTAACCTTGGTGGACTTGAACTTGAAAAAATGGTGTATTGACAACTTTCCACAGTTGAAACAACATACCTTCTGATGTTCATTCATGTTTATTTTTGTGTTAATAACATAATTCATTTCGAACTGGTTGTTTGGTTTAATAACCTGTCTGGGCATGTTCATACTGGCTCATTCAGTGATGCACAAAGACCATGCATTGTGCACCTGCCCATAGGCACATATTACTAACGCGCCCTTTAAATAAAAAAAAAAATACTGCAACTGAAAACGACTGCAAAAACGACCAGTAAAAACCTAGTCTAAAGTCAATGGCACAGTCGTTTTCAGTTGCCTCAAAATAGCAACACATCAACAATGCACCTGAACACACCTCGTTTTCAGAAAAGGCGCGCCCATGGGTGAACAGATGGGTGCGAGTGCATATGCAATTTAAACAATGTGGGCACTGGATGTGAAAATGATAACTGCGTCAGGCTGAAACTAGCAAAAAAACACTTGTGTCGTGCCTGCCGTCGCATTGCGCTGGGTGTACCAATCTGATAGGCCCCCTAATCATCATTTAGTGGCCTGATTCACTGATAGCACCCAAAGTCAAATCTCTGAATATATTAACTGTTAATTTCACATTAATTATAGTATCATTATGCAGAAAAACTTTAGAGCTACTGTATCATTTAGACTTACAGACATAATTTATAACACAGGCAAGGTGAGCCAGAAGAAAATGTGATCAGGTGATGATAGCTAACTAATGATTGATGAAATACAGTAATCATCATGTAGTGGTTCAGTTCACTGATTTTATCCAGAATCTAATTGATAGATTTTATGTTGGCATTGAAGGAAAGTGGACAGAGGGCCCTTTGCCCTCTGTTGAAGTTGTATCCTATGTTTTAACATATGGTTTTCTTTATGTACCAGAACCATTTCCATATAAGGAACAAGGCTCTACTAGGATTGAATGGGAGACAGGGAATGGTCCCTGCTTTTTGTATTACAAGCATAGGAGAAGGTCTTTGGGATACCAAGGAACTCCTGGGTACCTGACCGGGAGGTGACCATATTTAGACTTGTTTTTCTATATGTATCACATTCCTATACCATGAGCTATATGATGTATTCTCTCTCTCATTGGTTAAACCTATACTACACCCATTGTACTCTTTCTATATATTCTCTCTTCTACTAAATAAACTGAGACTATATTCTCCCTCAGCACTGAGTAATTGTTTATTCAATTGCCAATTAAGAGGACTGGGATGAGACATTTAGGAGCCGTAATCTAACACTAATCATTAGCATGAGTTTTTATTTTTACATTATTGTGTATTGTAATCCTAGAATGCTACCACATGATACCCTTCAATGTTGTGATATTTCAAGTTTTTTTAAACTCATTAGACAGTTTTGACTTATCAAATCACTGACACACACAGACATCAAGAATCAGTGTATGAATCTCAACAATGGTGACAATCAACAAATAATTCAGATAAACTTTTCGTTTGTTGATTGTCACCATTGTTGAGATTCATAAACTGATTCTTGATGCCTGTGTGTCTAAAAGATCGCAGCTCTAAACATTTTTTGCATAATGATTTTATAAAATCTTTTACAGTATTTGAGTGTCATAACATTAATGCGACAATATCACAGGGCGGATATAATTAACAATGTGAAATTAACAGATAATATATTCAGAGATTTAATCTTTGGATATTAAGAGTGAATCAGAAATTACAATTTTGTCAAGTGGCAACAACACCTCAGTTTCTCTTGGTTCACCTTGTTACAAAAAACATACTTTATAAACACACAGTTATAACAGCCAGAAAAAAAACTAATATTAATAAGTCAAGAGCCCAATTAAAGAAAACAAGAATCACCATAATGGTGACTTCAAACTAAACTATTATTTTCAATAAGACATCAACATCTAAACCTCTGTTAATTCTCAATAAATATTTTTATGCATGTATGAAAGAAATAAAGTCAAACTAGTTTTTAATAAGTGAAGCTGTTGTTTAGTAGTAATCATCCTCTGCTGAGATCTGAGATCTGTTTGTGTTTAGTGTTCTATGTTTAATGATGACACCCAGATTTACCTAGCCCTATCACCTAACGACTACAGCCCCATTGACTCCCTGTGCCAATGCATTGATGAAATTAAAAATTGGATGTGTCTAAACTTCCTTCAGTTAAACAAAGACAAAACTGAAATCATTGCATTTGGAAACAAAGATGAAGTTCTCAAAGTGAACATGTACCTTCACTCTAGGGGTCAAACAACTAAAAATCAAGTCAGGAATCTTGGTGTGATTTTGGAGTCAGACCTGAGTTTCAGTAGCCATGTAAAGACAATAACTAAATCAGCATATTATCATCTCAAAAATATTGCAAGAATTAGATGCTTTGTCTCCAGTCAAGACTTAGAGAAACTTGTTCATGCTTTCATTACCAGCCGGGTGGATTATTGGAATGGGCTCCTCACTGGTCTTCCCAAAAAGACCATAAGACAGCTGCAGCTCGTACAGAATGCTGCTGCCAGGATTCTGAGCAGAACCCAAAAACATGAACACATCACACCAGTCCTCAGGTCCTTGCACTGGCTTCCAGTTGCATTTAGAATTGATTTTAAAGTACTGTTACTTGTTTATAAATCACTCAATGGTCTAGGACCTCAATACATTGCAGATATGCTCATAGAATATAAACCTAACAGATCACTCAGATCATCAGGATCGTCATTTAGAAATACCAAGGGTTCACTCAAAGCAAGGAGAGTCTGCTTTTAGCTGTTACGCCAGCCGCAGCTGGAACCAGCTTCCAGAAGAGATCAGGTGTGCTCCAACAGTAGCCACATTCAAATCCAGACTCAAAACATATCTTTTTATATATGCATTTGCTGATTGAGCACTGTGCTATGTCCGAACTGTTTGCACTTTATTTTATACGTATTATCTTTTTATTCTTTTAATTCCTTTTCCTGTTTTTATTTCATTTTTAATGTATTTTATATCTTTTATGTATCATCTTGTTATTCTGACTTTTAATGTATTTTAAATATTGCTGTCTGGTTGAAAGAGCTGGGAGAATTAGGAAGAAAGTGATTAGGTTAAAATTTGGTAAATTTGGATAAGGAGACAAACCATGGGGAAATTTAAGCTGTAGTGCATGGTTAAGATATCTCTGGATTACAGTCAGGACACTTTCCAAAGGGGGAAATTTCCAAAGGGGAAATTTGAACTGCGTTGCATAGATAAGATATCTCCGGAAGGGGGATTAGGGCTGTGTGGTGCAGTTTGAGGTGTCTTGGCAAAAGGGGAGATTGAAACTGTGTTTATCAGTTTGAAGTGCCTTAACAGGTAGCAGTCCTGTCGTGTGAGGAAGATCCATTCAGATCCGCTCTGATGGATAGATCCGTTTAGATCCACTCTGATGGACAACAACAACGACAACAACAACAACAAACTCCCTGAGACTTCCTAGCTCTTCCATCCAGATAGCAAAATTCTCTGTTTTTACTGTTATTTCTATTCCTTATGTTCTATTTTTATTATTCTTTTTTATGTAAAGCACTTTGAATTACCATTGTGTATGAAATGTGCTATACAAATAAAATTGCCTTGCCTTGGGATTTAAAGTGTTTCTGTATTGTCTGATTTTTGTGAGGTTACCATTGTGCTGAAGAGTAGTGCCTGTGCTTCAATCGAGGACGGGCCAGCAAACATTGATGTTGTGCTTTAGGTTGTTTTGTTTGAAAAACATTAACTGTGTAGTTGCCAATGTAGTGATGCATGTGTTATTGAAACGATTAAGTGCAAAAGATTTGCATTTCACAATGAAAGTGTTTGATAAAAATAATTCATGAAAAGACTGTAAAATAAAGACTTCAATGTATGTCAGAACAAAAGAAATTCACACTAAAAGAACAATGATTTAACCTTCACATTATTTGTTTTATTGTTGTTGTTGTAGTTTTTTTTTCATAATGTAAATTGTGGCTTACATTACAGTAGTTTGTTAGTGGTTTCAAAATTTGTTAATGAGGTCATGATACCTGTTGTCTGGCTTTTTATAGAACCTGTGATATTATAGAAGCATACATTATTCTAAACATTCACAGAAAAAAGAAAAAAAAAAGAGAAAAGTGTCTAAAAGTAATAATGTGATTACAATGTTGATAAAGACGTTTATTTTGGAGATGGGAATATGATTCTCTGTTTAAGAAGCCTTTTCACAGACACCATGAACTCCTCCGTCATGAATGTGTAGATTATAGGGTTAAGCATTGGAGGAAGCGCAGAGGTCAGAGAGAGATTGATGATCCTTGTGTTAGTGTTAATAATGGACGAAAGTGCATATGTAAAAGTGATGGGTACATAATATATGGCAACTAATATTAAATGAGCAGTACATGTCTTTGTGGCTCTTTGACGGTCTTGTGGGGTTGTGATTCTGAACAATGTTACAGCTATGCATGTATATGAAAAGATAATAAAAAATGCAGGAAACCCGAGAATCATTATTGGATACAATCTGCCTATCACATAACTTGGAAAATTATTGCTACAGGCAGAACGATATATAGGCCCATGATCACAGTAGAAACTGTTTATGATGACAATAACTCTGCAAAAAGAAAGTCTACTAATGAAAATTGTAGCAGTAATTATCACAAACAGTGCCACTGCCCATGTGACTGCAACTATAACAAGCATTGATCTATGGGTCATAATCATATGATACCTCAGTGGTAAACAAATGGCTATGAATCTGTCAAAAGACAGAACAGCTAGCGTTAGTGACTGCGCTGAAAGAAATAAAAAGACAGAGAACATATTGTACAAACACAATCCATATGGGATCAACTGATTCCCAAAAAAAAATGTGTCCAGTAGCTGAGGGATCACAGCGGTACTCTCACAAACGTCTGACAGTGATAAATTAAAGACAGCGATATATTTAGGAGTGTGAAGATTTCTGTCTATAATGATAACAAACATGAGGCAGGAGTTTCCAAGCACAGTAATAATGTATACAAAAAACAAGAATATATAATAGTATCTCACGTGAGGTATACCAGAAAAACCACTGATGTAGAAATAAGATGGAATAGAAATATTCCTGTTTTCAGCGAAATCTTCATTCATGGTCAGTTCAAACACTGATCTTGTGTTTATCCTGTCTGGGAAGAAAATGAGTACATTATTCAGAGTTGTAAGTAATGATTTCATTATGCTATTTTCCTCTACAACAAATATTGCAATATGGGAATGTCAGATAGATACTTTTACTCCAATTTGACCTTAAGCAATTATAATTCATTATTTTTTGCCATTATACTTTATCCTTGCAAATCAAGACCAAAAATATGAGCATATTACATATTTCAAGCTCTAAAATCGATTATATTTTAAAATGCATCTTAAAAAACAGCCAAATTAAACAAATTAAAGATTTCGTATATAACATGCAAGATTTCAGAATCATTAGCTATGGGGGTACTCACAGAAAGGTGAAGAGCTGCACAATACAGTAAAGCTAATACAGGCACACAGTGCTGTAAAAAGACTTTCTCTGACCTCATATGTACTGAACTATACATCCCTCATATACAAATGGCAGGCCTCTCCAGACTTGTCAGTTGACCAATCATTGCACAGAACTGGCATAATCATAATCACTAAAGGAAAGATAAAAAACAAGAAGAGAAATGCAACAATTACAGCCAACACAGTCTCATGGCAATTCATAGTTATTGTGTATTTTGGCTCTTTGAAAGAAAAACTCTTTGTCTGAACTTGATTTAAACATGATCTCCACCTGATGGAAACGTGTTATCTCTACTCAAATACTTAATGTAGGTCGAACTTGATTAAATTAAGTTATTTGGAAACATCTAAGATCAGTTGAGTTAACACAATTCTGTTTAATACATCCTTGATGTTTAAATCTTGTGGAACCACTGTCAATGATTGCAGTTCAGCCAAGGAGTCAACTCAAGTCACCTTTATTTATAGTGCTTTTTACAATGCATATTGTGTCAAAGCAGTTTTACAGTGATAACTGCACAGCAGCACCAGAAGAAAATGGTGTCATTGTCCAGCTTAAGTAAGTTCAGTATTGATTCATTCCTTTGTAAAAATCAATAGTTATTAATTTAGTTAATTCATCTATTGGCTCTGGAGAAAACAGTGATGTCATCATTCAGCTCAGTTCAGCTACCCCCGATGCATGTCCTCCATCTGATCTGGATACGGCCCGGATCCGACTGACTACGGTAGACCTCAGGATAAACAGAGAGATTAATATTAGCGTAGACGCTATTCTTCTTCTGATGTAACAAGTACATCGGGTGTTATAGGAATGCTAATAATAATTTGTTACATTTATATAGCACTTTTCTGGGTACTCTAAGCCCTTTACATATGGAAGGGGGAATCTCCTCAACCACCACCAATGTGCAGCATCCACCTGGATGATGCGATGGCAGCCATATTGTGCCAGAACACCCACACCAGCTTATTGGTGGAGAGGAGACAGAGTGATGAAGCCAATCAGTATATGCGGATGATTAGGAGGCCATGATGGACATTGGGCAAATTTGGCCAGGATGTCGGGGTTACAACCGTACTCTTTTTTGAAGGACATCCTGGGATTTTTTAATGACCACAGAGAGTCAGGACCTCCATTTAACTTCTCTTCTGAAGGACATAGCTAATTATAGCTTTTCTTTATACATGTTAGCCAACCAAAAGATGGTACTGGTTACATCCATGGCATTCCCAAAGTAGGCACTTTTCTATTAAAGGGGACAACGGATGCCAATTTTCCACAAGGTAGTATGATTCTTTAGAGTCTTCATGAAAAATCTATAACATACTTTGATTAAAATTTCTTAATGGTTGTGTAAAAAAACACCCTTTTTACTTTACTTTACTATGTTCACAGCTACCCATTTCGGTGCATGTCCCTTTAAATAATAATGAGCTACTGTTCACCCTTAATGCACCTTAATGCATTTTTCATTATAAAAGTGCAGTTATGAATTAGAGTGAGAAGGTTCTAAATAGAAATGACGACATATATGTTTGTTCGACTGTATTATTTTGATAATGAACAAGCTGTGATGTCACGTTTGCAGTGCTTTGTGTGCTCGTGAGGAGCCGGCACTATCAAACAGCAGTCTTTGCAAGGGACTTGCCTCATCATCATGGCAACGGTTCGTGGCCAGGTCAGATTACGTCAGAGTTTGTTGGAAAATCATACCACACTGCTCAGATGTTCTGCAACACGACAAACACCGATTAAACATGTTCAGTCTTGTGAAAACAAACTCCGACCAACAGCAACAGACGCTGACAGGGGTATCACATGCATACCACACTAGCTGCGTCTCAATTCGGAGGCTGCGTCCTGATCCAGCAAACTCCAACAGACGTGTTTGTTGGAGTTTATCTGTGCAGTGTGAACTGGCCTTTAACTGTAGCCACATTCGTCGTGGAACTTGCTAACTAACTAGCATATTATTAGGAAAGGCGATTTGCATAAGATTCATAAAAATAAAAAAAACCATCCTATAAATACAAAGTTCTGGCATGAAACTCTAATGGGCAGGCTAATAGGTCCTTTAACACAACCTGCTAATTATCGCATCATTATCTATAGGTCACAGATTGGTTCACATTGGTTCCTGCTGTATTAGTAGCCAATGAGCTTGCATGCTTAATCTTTAAATACATGAGTTGGCATTGCTTAGCAGTGCAGCGTGCTTCAGAAACCCTCCACCTTCCCCAGCTCCACCTGTATAGATCTGCTATGGTTATTCATGTACATTATACTGTACAGCAGCAGCATGTCTTACTTGCTCACAGCAGCGTGTCGTGTATGTATTGGCAGTAGCAAGTCCCGTACAGCAATAATCAGCAGCAGCAGCAGCAGCAATAAAGCAGCAGTGTAGCAGATCTATTCCGCCAAGACCAAATATATCTACATTGTCATATCTGTCATGACAACTCTCAGAGTGTTTGGCATGGTCATATTACACCATGCCAAACACTCCGAGAGTTGACATGACAGAACTAGTTTACTTAAATGATCTGGGTTTACCTTAACTTTTTTTTTTACAGTATACAATCTGTTTACGGTCCAGTGATGTTATGTTAGTGATGGAAAATTAATTTTCATGTTTTATTGAAACTATTTGTTTTTATCATTATAGTGATTAGTGTTTCCTTAAATTAGACACTTGACCCTCAATGTTTATTACATTACTTATCTTTAATAGGTGTAATAGTGTTTCATTAAGATTATTTATGCATTGATAAAGAAAAAGACTTAGTGTCAAAATGATCAAATTCAACTAAAGTTTTCTGCTTTTGTTACATTCAATTGACTGTCATAAAAATAAAAAGTGGAATGTAATTGTAGTAAGGTTGAGGTATTAATGAATTGTGAAAATGTCCTATTGAACAAATGCAATGTTTTGATTGATCTCAAGTTGGGGTGCAAAGTCTGTTTGCCTGATGACTTAATTTGAATTAATTTTCATATTTACATTGTTGAGGCGACATATATCATGAAGTGATTTTGTAGGATTTCTAATTAGCATTTCCATTAAAAGTTCTTCAAGTCGATTAAATCAAAGTGGGGTCCAAGAACAATAAGATTCTGCAGGGGAATATAAAGGATTTTCATCATGATATGGCCAATTTTAAGCAGAGGCAAAGCAATGCAGAAAAATTAGATGATGATTAGTATTATATTGGAGTACAAATAAGGTGAACAAAGACATTGTCAGATGAAGCTGACATTGTGATACCTGATACTAAATTGCTGAAATGCATTCTAAAATAAAAAGAAACATTGCACCAATTATTGGAAACATCATGAAGAAATCCACACTGAAAAAAAACACAACTATTAATGTTATTAAAATGGTAAAAAAAAATATATATATTTATTTCCAAGATGGGAATATGAATCTTCTTTTAAGAAGTCTTTCCACAGACACCACAAACTCTTCTGTCATGAATGTGTAGATTATAGGGTTAAGCATTGGAGGAAGCGCAGAGGTCAGAGAGAGATTGATGATCCTTGTGTTAGTGTTTATAAAGGACCAAAATGCATATGTAAAAGTGATGGGTACATAAAATATAGCCACTAATATTAAATGAGCAGTACATGTCTTTATGGCTCTTTGACGGTCTTGTGGGGTTGTGATTCTGAACAATGTTACAGCTATGCATGTATATGAAAAGATAATAAAAAATACTGGGAACCCAAGGATTATTGCTGGAAACAAATTCGCAATCACAGAACTTGGGTAATTATTGTTACATGCAGAACGATATATAGGCCCGTGATCACAGTAGAAACTGTTAACAGTGACAATAACTCTGCAGAAAGAAAGACTACTGATGAAAATTGCTCCAATGATTGTTAGCAACATTACTAGTGTCCATGAAGAACTAATTATAACAAGCATTGATCTATGGGTCACAATCATATGATACCTCAGTGGTAAACAAATAGCTACTAATCTGTCAAAAGACAAAATAGTTAGAGTTAGTGACTGCATTGCGAGGAATAATAAAACAGAGAACATATTGGACATGCACAATTTATATGGGATCAACTGATTACCAAACAAAAATGTGTCCAGTAGCTGAGGGATTGCAGCGGTACTCTCACAAAAGTCTGTCAGTGATAAGTTAAAGACAGCGATATATTTAGGAGTGTGAAGATTTCTGTCTATAATGATAACAAACATGAGGCAGGAGTTTCCAAGCACAGTAATAATGTAGACAAAAAACAGAAATATGTAATAGTATTTCATGCGAGGTATACCAGAAAAACCACTGATGTAGAAATAAGATGGAATGGAAATATTTTCATTTTCAGTAAAATCTTGATTCATGGTGATTTCGCTCACTGATCCTGTATTCATGCTGTCTGGGTAGAAAAGAATACATTTTATTACACACTGTAAGACTTACTGAAACAATTTTCATATAATAATATATTTAATTATTTTCTACATTATACGTAGGACTCTAAATTGGATCCCAACAAAAAAGGCCAAACTTACAAGCATATAGACATTCTATATTCTAAAAACACGTTTATGATTTAACATGCATGCTCGCTTAAAAACAATGCTGTTCAAGTATGAAATACCCACAGAAAGGTGAAGAGCGGCTCAATAGGGTCCTGTAAATTTGCTTATACAGGCACGCAGTACTGAATGACCCGGAGCTGTTACATACTACAGTATAAATGCCACTGATAGTTATATGAATGCCAGGCTGTTGGATTGTTGACCAATCATGGCTCTGATAGCATGATCAGCTACGTCACATACAGCTAATGATCCATAGAGAGGAAAAACTGTTGTTGTGCTGCTGCTTCTAAATATTTTAGACAAAAAGGCGATATTTGGATTTGCAGGTTTTTAACTGCAGTACAGTACACTTTCACTTTTCACTCTAACTGTTTATTCCAAATAAAATAGACTTTATTTTGGAAACTCATAGCCTCTGGAGAGTGTCTTTACTATCTACAACCTGGACAATGTGAAGGGTGCACTTTGCCCTCAAAAAGTATGGAAATTACAGCTACATGTTGTTTTAGTAGTGAGGAAGTCATGTTCAAAACTTTTGAAATAGTACATTCTTAGTAAATTATAGCTATTGTAGTAAATTATATACTGTGTTCTGTGGCAATGCGTCATAAGTAATGTTTTTTTTTACCTGTAAGCTGATGACAGTATTACTAATCTAACAGCCAGTTTATTCATGATATTTTGTGTCTGTTAGGTTAATTTAGGTTTCAGTCATACAAAGTAAGTTCATGATTTCTTTACCCACAGCAAAGTATGTATGAATGTGAATGTGTAGTAATCAACAAGTGTTGCATCATCAATGAGATTAGAGATGTGTTAATTATCCTACTAATAGCACCGTGTTTTCTCAGGGAAATCTGTGGAGAGGTACATGTGGTACCTGAGAGATTTCATTCTAGGGTCTCAAAGCTCATTAGTGTAAAGCAACAGTGAAAAAACAAGTGGAGCGTGACTTGCAGTGCACACACAAGAAAACAGACACAGAGGGGGCAGAGGTCACATGGAACTTAACAGAAAAAAATAACAGAAAACAAGTTAATTCTCAGTCTTGGTCATTATCCTCCAGAGGTTTCACTACTCTAATGGTGCAATGTCATCAAGTTGCAAATAACCCTATATTGTTTATAGCTGATGGATTATAATGCAGGCACTAAAAATTTTAATGCTATAGCAACATGGATTACATTTGAAACATTGCCTAGTTTACATTTCCTTGTAAACTAATATTGGATCCCACACTTTTAGTGAACAAGGAAATTAATGTTGTCATAATCCATGTTTCTGTAACTAAAACATTTGAGTGCATTATAATGCAACTATAGATAGTTGTCACACTACTGTATATGGGGTAAGTTGTCACAATGGAACCTGCCATAAAATAACCTACTATTTGCTTTTTTATTAGCTAAATTAAAATAGTTTATGTTTGAAAAATACAAATATATCAACCCATTGTTATGACCAACAAAATGAATAATAAATTCTATAACACTACAAAAAACATGCGACAGATTGCCTAATTAAAATATATATATATTTATGAAAAATATCACTTTCCTAAGAAAACGGTTCAACCTAAAATGTAAAGGACTCTATAGTTACTGAGATATGGCTCCTGTATACATGTGTGAGAAACTATTCAGGTCTCCTAATATATTGTCTGATTATAATACTTACAACTTCTGAATAAATGTGCACTTTAAAAATTATAGGTTACAAGATGTGTGTGCATGTGTTTTACTGCAAACTATATTTGGAAAAACTATCTATGTTGTTAAACTCCTAGGTTTACTAGCTTGATCACGGGTGCTAGGAAACCATGACGTATCTGTCACACAATATAATATAAAAGGCAGTATTTCTGTCATATGTTTATCTGGATGAGAAGAACATCTCAGATGGTTTATTATATGGCATTTTAAAGTACTCTAATTGGAATTGTAAAATAGAAGTAAAGGACAAGACATTATTTTACATAATATCTTCTTTTTGTTGTTGTTCTTAAAAATGCAAGAAACTCTTTTTGTATTTTTGTTAAAACTATACTACAACTTTCAGAGTTTTCAACACCTGGCCGTCACAGACGCTGTCTGCATCTTTCTGCCTTTTTCCTTCATAGGAGCTTTTTTTCTGTGCATTTATGAGTACATTGAGGCTTTAATAGATTTCATTTTTTCATCTATGCAAACTGTATTTTGAAATATTTGTGTATGTATATTAGGAATTGGGTGACTTAAAATGGCAA
Organism: Megalobrama amblycephala; assembly: GCF_018812025.1. Taxonomy (NCBI): domain Eukaryota; kingdom Metazoa; phylum Chordata; class Actinopteri; order Cypriniformes; family Xenocyprididae; genus Megalobrama; species Megalobrama amblycephala. Next base: position 49,116,250 of record NC_063045.1, read on the forward strand.
ATGAAAATTACACTGTGAGCAATATAGACAGCTTTATAATCACTGGATTTGATCACCTGCAGAACCAAAAGCTCCTCGGATTCCTCATCTTAATAACCTACATGCTCATATTGCTTGGGAACAGCATCAATCTGTGTATCATCATGACTGACAGACATTTACACAAACCAATGTACATATTAATCTGTAATCTAGCTGTTGTTGATATAATGTTCTCCTCTACCTGCAGCACAACTATGATCTCAGTGTTGCTGGCTGAGATTAAAACTGTCTCATACTACTCTTGTATCTCAAGGACGTTCTTCTATCATCTTGGTGATTTCACAGAGGTCATGGCTCTGACTTTAATGGCCATAGACCGACTTATTGCAATTAAGCTTCCTTTAAGGTATCACAGCATTGTAACAAATTCACGAACATTTCTGTTTATTTTTGTGACCTGGATCGCTGGTTTTGCTGTTTTGGGTTTTGTGATATCAGTGGTAGACAGTGTCCCATATTGTCAGCCTGTCATCAGATATGTGTTTTGTGACTATGCTTCCATGATCAGAGCTGCTTGTGTCAATCCTGAGCCCTATTTTTTCTTACCTGTAATGTTAAGTCTGTGGCCAATGTGTGGACAATTTCCCTTTATTTTGTGCACTTATGCTGTTTTGGCATACAGTGTGAACAAACTCTCTAACTCAAGCAGAAAGCAAATGATCAACACCTGTTTGAGTCACCTCATTGTCCTGCTCAGTTTTTATGCACCAAAGCTTGTTTCTAGCATACTAACTCGAATAGGAGTTGTACTAAATTTAACAGAGCGAAACGCCATTGTGATTGTAGCCTCTCTAGTTCCTCCCTTAATAAACCCCACTGTTTACTGCACCAGAACTAAAGAGATCAGGAAACGATTAGCAGATATATTCTTGCGCAAAAAAATAGTACCAAATCATTTAAAGTCATTATCAATAGCTTTATCATCTTAATTCTGATTGTGATGATGTTGCTGCTGCTTGTTTTGATCGTGTGTTTTGTGATGCTGTTGCTCATGTTAGATACTATAAACCAAAGCATAGACATGCTGATATTAAATTGTTTGTTTTCAAATAAAGTAAAAGTAAAATAGGGAAAATATTTGGAGCTCTGTTTATTTTTAAAATGACAGTATTGGCAAAAAATTTTAAATGTAATGTTCAATAGAAATCATTTCTATGCAATGACAAATACCTATTAAACAAAACTGTTTGTAGATACATTGTATATCCCATCTTTGTATGTGAAGCATAAACAATATCAGTAATCATAATAATCAAAAATTATGCTGTCCCTGAGTCCAAACAAGTTATTTACTGATTCTTTTAAAACATTTGTGCACTGGGATCTGAACCACTTTTCTGCTCAGCTAATGGATGATTATGAGGACCCTTGTGTAAGGAAAAAACATTGCAAATGTGTCCCAATATTGGGCAAGCTATGCTAACTAACTAAATGTAGCTAGCTATAAGACACAAATTACTCAACAGAACTACTCTACAACCTACATGGAAAAAGTAGCTTGCTATTTGGATACAATATATAGGCCTATATATATATACACATAATATATTACACAGATCTCCAGAATACTTTATTCTGATTGACACTTCAAATTCCAAAGAAGTACAGTGGCCAAAATGCTTCTGTTTTAAAATGTATTTTGGTGTACAGCTTGTTATGTTAATTGAGCAACAGACATGATTGCAATTTTCACTAGTTTTCAGATAATTTTTACTTACAGATAGGGTATGGAATTAGTGCATTTGGCATATTGTCCAGGAATAAAACTCCAAGCTCAGAATTCAGCCCAAACCCAGAGTACCACATCAAGAATCAGCATATAAATCTCAACAACGGTGACATGCTTAATGCTGCAATGCATGCTGGGAGTCATGGATGAGTTTGGCTCCCAGCATGCATAGCAGAATTAAGCATGGCACCGTTGTCAAGATTTATATGCTGATTCTTGATGTCTCTGTGTCTAGACATAGAAGTAGTTCAAAATGTGTTTTGTCTAATGATTTTAAAAATATTTGTCCTCAACAGTGCTCAGCCTCTTGCTAGAGTTTCAGCGCTTATAAAACAATATTTATTTGTTTTTAACGATAAACTACACTCTCAATCAAGTATAAACCTTGGGATGAAATCTGTGGATATTTGACGATATCATCAGTAAACAGATCACTTCCAGTATTTATTTTTTTCATCATAACAGCTGTGTCTTATAAACACTGAATTACAGCAATCAAAGAAACACTAACATTAAATGTCAAGGTCAAGAGCACAACTAAAGCAAACACTATCCACCATGATGGTGACTTTAATAATTTCTAAGTAAATTCAACTAATTACGTTTTACAGTGTAATACGCATGCGAATGATGTCACCATTTTCACAAATTCATGTTTTTGTTGTTTAAATGTAGATGATAAAGGTATAGTTTTCAAAAACTTAAACTTTGAAACTCGATTTCAAAAGCTTGCATTTTAAGGTTGCCAAAATGCATTTGTTGTGTAAATGAATGACCAAAATGTATAAAAGTTTTCTGTTTTTAGTTGAAAACAGTGTCAAGTAAATGGCCCCTAAGAAAATAGCAATGCAACTGCTTCACTACCAAGGGCGTTTCTAGCATGTCATCAGTACTGGGACACAGACCCCAATCAAAAAATGGCCGAATATTTAAAGCTGCTGTCTGCGATTTTTGGCCCTCTAGTGGTTAATAAACAGAACTGCATGTGTCTTGCGGAGGAACATTCTAGCCAGAGCTACTTTTCTCCATGTAAGTCTATGGCGAGTCACGCAGTTACTGTGATACTCTGCGGCGGGTCCTACCAGTCGGGTCTGAAATAGTCAGAATATAAACACTTATTATAAGTGTACCATAATGATTCAGGATAAGACAAAAACACAGTTTGGAAAATGGATTAATGTTGTACATTATCATTATATCATTTTTGTAAATTTTTAACACCAAAAAAGTTGCGGACTGCAGCTTTAAATAAGTAGTTATAAAATATGTATATATTTAAATAAATTGGTTTTGAAATACAGAGTCAAGCTGCTTCACAGATGACAAAAGACATTTGCAGGTTTTGTTTCCTACTGTGGATTGTATGTAAATACCTCATGCAGCTCTCTTTTTGTTTTATCTCTTATAAAGTATCCAGTCACTATTTCAGTGTGAGAAATTGCTGAAACCAGTTCTGTGCATGAGTGAATTAAACTGAATTAATTGTCAGATTAGATCAAACACAGATAACTCAGATTAGAGTTATTTATTTGCGAATCTGGCATCATTAGTTCTGATTGTAAACAGTGAAAAGAAAAGACACAACAATGATTGCTGAAATATTATCAGGGAAAATGTTTCTCAGATTGGTATACCATAATCTCCATTGTCAAACAAGGATTTATCAATAATATTTTACTGGGGCACAGAGGTATTTCACTGGGGTTTGTGCTCCAGTAAAAAGGATCAAGCGATACCCCTGTCTAGTCTGATAAATTTATTTGACCCTACTGGACCCTTTTCACGTTTTTGGATTTGGAATATGTAAACTAGATGTATGTAGAGGTATGTAGGATGATAGCAAATATTTTTACATTCAACAGCAAAAGAAAAAATACAGTTCTGGTTCCACAAGTAAAGGAGGAAAAAATATAGAGAGATTACAGCAGAAGAGTGACATTCACAGAAACAAACCATAGGTTAATTCATCACATGAAATAACTGCTTGTGCATTTCTATGACACAGCCAACACAGCATGGTGGGGCCTGGGCTGTCACCTGGGCTGCCTAAAGCCGAGTTCAGACTGCATGATTTTAGCCCCGATTTTGGCTCGCCGACAGGTTTTGAGAAATCGCCGACAAATGCCCGAAATCACAGGCAAATCGGTGCTCGTTCACGCGAGTGACAATCACGCAGTGTGAATGAGCAAAGATGCGATCTGAGAGAATCGCCGACGAGTCGCCGACGCCCGTGAGATATTTGGCATGCTAAATATCTGGACCTGTCGGCGATTCAAAATCCTGCTGTGTGAAAAGTGTTCTGACTGAAAACTACATCGGCGATGACCGACAGCCAATGAGAGAGCAAGATACAGAGCAGCGGGGAGTTCGGGGAGGAGTTATAGACCACACTCGTTGCAGAACACACAATCCTTGTTCCTTGCGTCTCCCCAACCATTTCCTCCTCCGTATTCTTCTTTTCGCTGCAAATCAGCGCACAGGCAATTTGTATTGCAAGCTTCTTGCGTTCTACCATTTTTAATAATAATCCCAGTCTCAAGTGAGAACTCCGGTTTTGCACGCGTGATATCGCGTTGTTTCCTTGTCACATCTCCCGTGTGTTTGGTTGTGAAACGTAATTTGCGTGCCAGACAAAGTTGTTGGCGATTCTTCCTATTGTAAAGTCATGCAGTGTGAAACCTTCTGTCGCCGATCCATCGTGCAGTGTGAACACAGCAGCGACTGAATGCTGGCCAAGATAATCATGCAGTGTGAAAAGAACAGTGACCCGACTACTTTGAAAATCGTGCCGTCTGAACTCGGCTTAACTGGGGCCCAGACATTTTTGTCCACGGTTTCCATGGAGGCCCCACATGGGTTAGCCCAGATGAAATGAACACTGCTCAGTGTGCACACTACAGGCTGTTAAATGTAACACAGAAACATGCTGGAGTTAATGAGATAATTAGGTGATAACGAGCAGAATCGCCGAAGGACAGAGGGACAACAAGAACTACAACTTCAGCCACAGCCTTCGATGAAATCAACTGAAGATAAAAGACATTAAATCTCTCAAGATCTGAATAAACATCTCCACAAACAGCATTACCTGCTTCACTTATTACTAACCAGATTGGCTTTATTTCTGACAAACATCTACAAAAGTTGTTATTGAGAATTACCAGAGGTTTAGATGTTGATAATTTGTTGAAAAGTTTGTTTTGATGTCACCGTGATCGAGGTCAGTGCTTACTTCAGTTAGGCAGTTTGACTCTTGCTTGTTTTAGTGTCAGTGTTTCTCTATGGGATTAATATTCTGCTATGATTCAAAACTGAAAATAAAGTTCTGAAAGGTTAAAACTAAGTGTTTGAAAACTCAAAATCTTGCAAAAAAAAAAAAGCTTTGCAAGATCAAAAAATAAGATTTGCAAACTTGCAAAATATAAAAAAAAAAATCTCTGCAGACATTATGTTGTTTTTGAAATTTTCTTCTTCAGAACTGCAAAAAAAATTTTACGATGTAGTGCAAAGAATTTTTCAGAGTTTCAAATTTGTCAGTGTTCTCCCACTGTATTAGTTTGTTTTCCAGGTTTGAAACCTTGTAAATGGTGATCTGAAAACTGGTGTGCGAATGTGTGAAAAAAAGTTTTGAAACTCTGAAAACAGAGTTTTGCAGGCTTGCAATGTGGTAAAAAAAAAAAATCTCTGCAAACATAATTTTGTTTTTGAGTTTTCCTTCTTCAGAAGTGCAACACTCTTTTTTTTTTTATGGTGTTGTGCAATCATTTTTTCAGAGTTTCGAATTTGTCACTGTTCTCCCAGTGTATAGTTTGTTTTCCAGATTTGAAACCTTGTAAATAGTGATCTGAAAACTGGTGTGCGAATAGGTGAAAAAAAGTTTTGAAACTCTGAAAACTGAGGTTCGAAAGGGCGAAAGTTATTACATTACATTACATTTGCACTCCTATTGCAGACTATTTTTTCAGAGCCGAGTTTACAACACCCACTTTGCGGAGATACGCCCACACAGTTGCGAGCTTGCGACTCACGTGATTTGTGGCAGCGTTGTCACCATAGACTGTAAAAAAATATGGACGTAGTGTCCGTGACGTCACCCATAGAGTTCTGAACAGAAGTTTTGATGCGAAAATGAGGCCGCTGCCATCTTAGCTGCGCGTCACCGCACATCACTCCCGGATAACTGAAAATGGGCAAAGAGGCGGGATGTAGTTGGAGCCCATGCGACTGGTTGCTGAAACCACACCCGCCTAGCATATCTATCTTAGATACTATCTAAAATATTAATAAAGATAACAATATCATTAGAAAGTACTAAAGGTTTACTGTCAATCTACAGTGTTTTTTTTAAGATAACGTTATAGATGCTCTAACACCAGTAGGCGAATTCATTTGTGTGGGGTGTGCAAATAACAAAAAAAAAATCAACTGGAACTTCATACCTTTAATGAAATAGAGATCGCGAGATGAATCCAATCTGTTGCACTTGGGTAAAATGTCCATTTCAAAACATAAAAAAACTACTTTTTGTTCATGAAATCGTTAAATCCATGAAATCTTTATATATTATCCATCGTTTGCATTATATCTTCGGAATGATTTTCTCTCCATCATCGTTCTTCAAGAAAGGATGCAATCTGAGCATCGTTTATAATGTAAAACTCTATACATACATATATAGGTACCAGATATCTGTATAACTCTCAAATGTTCTCTCAGCATAAGTATAATTTTTCAAAATAGTGCAGCAGTTTTAGTTATATCCAAGCAGTGCTGTCGGAGTTGTATATCCTCCTGGTATTGTCATTGTAGTAAATCTCAGGAACAAAACTTTTAGCCAATGCTACGACGATCCAACAACGTGTGTTCCGCATGTGAGCACATGTACACAGACTGACATCTGTCTCGAGTATGCAGCAAGCCATATATTGTATAAAATATTCCAGAAAAAAGGCACAAATACGCTGAGATGCCAAATTCAGTGGCTGAAATTAGCTGCTGAGGTGACATGACGGCTCACAGACAGCAGCGCCAATCCACCTGTCACTCAAGTGACCACGCCCTTAATTATGCAGAACTTTAAGGCTTAATATAATTTAAATGGATGAGTTATAAAAAAAATTCACCCCCCTCAGAGTTGTCAGGGCAAAATTAGCAGTATAGACCAAAACACAATTTGAACCAGAGTGTAAACATGTTTTTTTCTGCTGTAAACTTGGCAGTTTTAACATTATGGTCAATGAGATTCTGCTCCCTTTTGCAGCCTGTCCCTAGCGGCCAGTGGATGAATCGCAGTTTAATTTACTTCCGTATTGGCTTCACGAGAAACTGGGGGAGGCTGCCGCTTGGTTGTCACGCAGCTCTGCTCTGAAACTCTGAAACTCAGACTGAGCGAAAATGAAGCTTCGCAACCTCGCAACTTAAAAAAAAAAGCCTGGATTGAGGGCCATCTGCTCTTGGCCAATGCTTTGCTGTCTGCTGACGTACAGTCCAATCACAAGTCTTCTTTACTGGAAAGGTGGGATTGACCGACTGCTCCGCCAATGACGAAAGTGCACAGGATACGCAAACACCACGGATCTCTGGCCATAAGGCGATTTACTGCTGGCCATTAACTTTAGCCAACTAAAAAGCTAGCTAATACCTGTGAACTTATTAGCATGCTTGTGATCATCTCTGTAGTCACTAGCTAACTGAGGCTGTGTTCGAAACTTTAAAGTAAAGTTATGGTGAATTTTCCCGGGCAGATTCATCACTCCTCCTGACAGTAGGGGTAAAATCTTTGCGTGGCAGGGGCAGCTGCCACTGAGACCTGTCACTCGACCTGCCACCGCTAGTGGCAGCTGCCACTCGACCTGTCACAGATATATGCGCCTGTCACTTGACCTGCCACGGCTATACCCGCCTGCGCCGCGACCTGGCTGCCACGGATAAACGCGCCTGTCAGTTGACCTGTCACAGATATATGCGCCTGCCCCGCGCTCTGCCACGGATAAACACGCCTGTCAGTCGACCTTTCACAGATATACGCGCCTGTCAGTTGACCTGTCACGGATAAACGCGCCTGCCCCGCGACCTACCAAGGATAAACACGCCTGTCAGTCGACCTGTCACAGATATATGCGCCTACCCCGCGATCTGCCACGGATAAACGCGCCTGTCAGTCGACCTGTCACAGATATGCGCCTGCCCCGCGACCTGCCACGGATAAACACGCCTGTCAGTCGACCTATCACAGATTTATGCGCCTGCCCCGCTACCTGCCACAGATATACGCGCGTGTCACTCGACCTGCCATGGCTATACGCGCCTGCCCCGCGACCTGTATGCGGTCACGCCATCTATGCTTAAAATGTATTGCGCCTCTACATGAGGTTGCGTGGTAGGTGTTTAATGTCGCTAAAAATATTTTTTTAATTCATAAAAAATAAATAAAATGAAACTGTTTACTGTAAATTTCACCCGATTCTTGTTATACATGTTCACATTAAGTAGGCCTACCACTGTGGTGACTATCATGTTGTTTTACTGTTTTATTCTTTAATAATTACATGCCAAAGTCATGACCAATATTACCTTTCTATTCCACCGATCTATTTGCAGACCTTGTTTAGCGTTCATTCGCTCGGACCGTAATGAGCTCTTGTAGCGGATATGAATATCCAACTATTGTGAAAACACTAATTAATAGATCGGTAACAAGATCAACAGTTTAATACATTAAATTGTCAAGCACATATAATACATAAGACCAGCTAGGGTGCGATTTGTGAAAAAAACAGAGGGAGGATGTTTTTATTTATTTATTTATTTTTTATAAAAAACACAGTGGAGCTATATACTATTTTTGGCAGCTGTTACAGAAACATTTTTACAAAAAATCATCTGATTTAACCTTAAGATTTGAAGTATTAGCTTAAATATTTGCACCACTATCTACAATGACACTAATAATTCTTAATTTCTGATAGAAATGCAAAATCAATCGGTAGTTATTAATAGAATAACGAGACACAAACCTTTACATTCAATCGAGTTTGGTCCCATTTATTTGTGATCACAGTGCACACACATACAAACTTTTAGTCCAAAAGTGCGCACATTTGTAGAAATACACGTTTACCTGAGATTTTATTCGATAGAATATAAGCTGGACCGTACGCAGGGTTTCATAATTACCGAGGTCAGAAAATGTAGTTTCCCTGGTGTACATATATGTGCATTTTTAAGACGTTTTAAGGCCAACAAATTGGATAACAATAGCTTTAAAACCAATACATGCATGCCATGCACAGTTTTAAGGCAGCTTTAATCGCATGTTTGGTAATTTCATGACTTAACTTAGAACAACGACGGTCATTGTTCGTAGTTTCTTTTGCGCTTTATTTAAGCTATAATCAAATAATTGTGCAGCGCGCGCCGGCGCATTTGCGCATGCAATTCTTGAGTGCGCGCCACGAGCACAGTATAACGGCTGATTGAACAGGCATGTTAATTTTTCTGAGGTTTACCGACATAGCCTGATAAGATCTCATTTGACCGCTGTTCACTGTTGTTCAACTGAAGCTCACTCGTTGTCACCTGCACCTTTTCCGCGCTCGTTAGACTTGCTCCTGGCGCTGAGGCGAAGTCGGAATGCGCGTCTGGGAGTCTGGTTTCCCGTTTGTTGTGGTGGTAAAAAGACAGTTTTATATAAACGCAGCGTTTTACTTGGCGACGTTTTGAAAAAAAGATTTTTATTTTTGGTATTTTATATGCTCTGTTGGTGGTTTGTGGAGTAGCATGCATTGCGGCATGAAGCATGTCACCATTGTTGAGATTCATAGGCTGATTCTTGATGTCTGTGTGTAAGTAAATCTTGCAGAGGTTTGAAGAGTTTAGTGAACAATTTGTTGTTCAAATGTTCTCATTAAAGCATTTTTATTGTTATTATCCAATGCAAAGAGATCCAATGCAAAGTCAAAGACATTTTGCTCATAAAAAACTCAGTCATTAGATCAGTGAATTAAGCCACTAAATGATGATCACATTGTCTCTTGTTTGTCTTGCCACAACAAATAGCAAGAGCAGCCAAAAAGACACTAACATTAAAACAGTTAAGAGTCAAACTGCCTAACTGAAGTAAGCACTGACCTCGATCACGGTGACATCAAAACCAACTTATTTTCAACAAATTATCAACATCTAAACCTCTGGTAATTCTCAATAACAACTTTTGTAGATGTTTGTCAGAAATAAAGTCAATCTTGTTAGTAATAAGTGAAGCTGGTAATGCTGTTTGTGGAGATGTTTAATCAGATCTTGAGAGATTTAATGTCTTTTATCTTCAGTTGATTTCATCGAAGGCTGTGGCTGAAGTTGTAGTTCTTGTTGTTTCTCTGTCTTTCGGTGATTCTGCTCGTTATCACCTAATTATCTCATTAACTCCAGCATGTTTCTGTGTTACATTTAACAGCCTGTAGTGTGCACACTGAGCAGTGTTCATTTCATCTGGGCTAACCCATGTGGGGCCTCCATGGAAACTGTGGACAAAAATGTCTGGGCCCCAGTTAGGCAGCCCAGGTGACACCCAACTGGGCCCCACCATGCTGTGTTGGCTGGGGATTGGACAGGGATTCTATGTTTAGGTCTTGATCGTGGTTGCTATGAAACTATGACTGATCTGTCAGAATAAAAATATAAAAAGCAGGACATCACACACTTCTCTGGAACTGGATAAGAGGAACATCTTAGATTGTGTATTATATGCAATTGTAAACTACTCTGTTTGGAATTCTAATTTTTTTAAAGTCGTAAATAGGAAACAAGCTTAAATTGTTTTACATAATATTTTTATTTTCTCTATTTTCTATTAAGAATGAATGAAACTCTTTTTATACTTTTGTTAAAGCTATACTTTTATAATTTCAGTTTTCATCACCTGCATGTTACAGACACTGTCTCCATCTTTCTGCCATTTTCCTTCACAGGAGCTTTTTTTCTTTGCTTATATAAGTACATTCAGGCTATAAATGAATTCATCTTTTCATCTGTATTAACTGTATTTTTTAAAATATTTGTGTGTGTATGTTAGGAGCTGGGTGACTGAAAATGGCAAATGAAAATTTCACTGTGAACAAGATAGACAGTTTTATAATCACTGGATTTGATCACCTGCAGAACCAAAAGCTCCTTGGATTCTTTATCTTAATAACCTACATGCTCATATTGCTTGGGAACAGCATCAATCTGTGTATCATCATGACTGACAGACATTTACACAAACCAATGTACATATTAATCTGTAATCTAGCTGTTGTTGACATAATGTTCTCCTCTACCTGCAGCACAACTATGATCTCAGTGCTGCTGGCTGAGATTAAAACTGTCTCATACTACTCTTGTATCTCAAGGACGTATTTCTATCATGTTGGTGATTTCACAGAGGTCATGGCTCTGACTTTAATGGCCATAGACCGACTTATTGCAGTTAAGCTTCCCTTAAGGTATCACAGCATTGTAACAAATTCACGAACATTTCTGTTTATTTTTGTGACCTGGATCGCTGGTTTTGCTGTTTTGGGTTTTGTGATATCAGTGGTAGACAGTGTCCCATATTGTCAGCCTGTCATCAGATATGTGTTTTGTGACTATGCTTCCATGATCAGAGCTGCTTGTGTCAATCCTGAACCCTATTTTTTCTTACCTGCAATGTTAAGTCTGTGGCCAATATTTGGGCAATTTCCCTTTATTTTGTGCACTTATGCTGTTTTGGCCTACAGTGTGACCAAACTCTCTAACAACTCAAGCAGAAAGCAACTGATCAACACTTGTTTGAGTCACCTCATTGTCCTGCTTAGTTTTTATGCACCAAAGATTGTGTCTAGCTTACTAACTCGAATAGGAGTTGTACTAAATTTAACAGAGCGAAACGCCATTGTGATTGTAGCCTCTCTAGTTCCTCCCTTAATAAACCCCACTGTTTATTGCACCAGAACTAAAGAGATCAGGAAACGATTAGCAGATATATTCTTGCGCAAAAAAATAGTACCAAATCATTTAAAGTCATTATCAATAGCTTTATCATCTTAATTCTGATTGTGATGATGTTGCTGCTGCTTGTTTTGATCATGTGTTTTGTGATGCTGTTGCTCATGTTAGATACTATAAACCAAAGCATAGACATGCTGATATTAAATTGTTTGTTTTCAAATAAAGTAAAAGTAAAATAGGGAAAATATTTGGAGCTCTGCTTATTTTTAAAATGACAGTATTGGCAAAAAATTTAAAATGTAATGTTAAATAGAAATCATTTCTATGCATTTACAAATACCTGTTAAACAAAACTGTTTGAAGATACATTGTATATCCCATCTTTGTATGTGAAGCATAAACAATATCAGTAATCATAATAATCAAAAATGATGTTGTCCCTGAGTCCAAACAAGTTATATACTGGTTCTATTAAAACATTTGTGCACTGGGATCTGAACCACTTTTCTGCTCAGCTAATGGATGATTATGAGGACCCTTGTGTAAGGAACAAACATTGCAAATGTGTCCCAATATTGGGCAAGCTATGCTAACTAACTAAATGTAGCTAGCTATAAGACACAATATATAGGCCTATATATACATACATAATATATTTATACATAATAATATATATACATAATAAATTACACAGATCTCCAGAATACTTTATTCTGATTGACACTTCAAATTCCAAAGAAGTACAGTGGCCGAAATGCTTCTGTTTTAAAATGTATTTTGGTGTACAGCTTGTCATATTAATCAAGTGATTTGAATGATAGACACGATTGCAATTTTCACTTACATATAATCAGATAGGGTATGAAATATGTGTATTTGGCATATTGTCCTGGAATAGAACTCCAAGCTCAGAATTCAGCCCAAACCCAGAGTACCTCATCAAGAATCAGCATATAAATCTCAACAACAGTGACATGCTTAATATTGCAATGCATGCTGGGAGTCATGGATGAGTTTGGCTCCCAGCATGCATAGCAGAATTAAGCATGTCACCATTGTTGAGATTTATATGCTGATTCTTGATGTCTCTGTGTGTCTAGCCATAGAAGTAGTTCAAAATGTTTTTTGCCTAATGATTTTAAAAATATTTGTCCTCAACAGTGCTCAGTCTCTTGCTATAGTTTCAGCGCTTATAAAACAATATTTATTTGTTTTTAATGATAAACTACACTCTTAATCAAGTATAAACCTTGGGATGAAATCTGTGGATATTTGACGATATCATCAGTAAACAGATCACTTCCAGTATTTCTCTTTTTTCATCATAACAGCTGTGTCTTATAAACACTGAATTACAGCAATCAAAGAAACACTAACATTAAAAGTCAAGGTCAAGAGCACAACTAAAGCAAACACTATCCACCATGATGACTTTAATAATTTCTAAGTAAATTCAACTAATTATATATATACTGCTTGACTACAGCCAAGAATCTATATGCCATTAGATCTCAGTTCGTTTATGGTCATGCCATGCCCTTGATGTCTCACTTGCTGATGATAGTGATCAATCAGTAACTTGGTGATATGGCTGGTCTTTGGTAAGATAACTGGATGCTTGATGTGTGGATGTAAAATTGCATGCTCTAATCTACCCACTCTGAGGATGCCCTTGTGGTCCAAGAAGGGATTGAGTCGATACGATCTGCTTGCGTTGTCTTTAGAAATTAACTCCTTTTGGGACTGAAGTTCTTTGATTTCTTTGGAGAAGACTAATCTTTATACAGTAACAATGATTGTAAGCTCAGCTTCTTGCCTTTCTTTGAGACTTGTAGCTTTGTTGGTTCTCTTTATTGAGCCTTTAAACTCCTTTACAAATCTGGTAAGTCTTGCAATAGCTTTAACTAGTCTTGTCCAGCTGGAGAATTTCAGGAAACATTCTGCCAGAGAATCCACTGTTGTTAAGGTGTGGTGTACAAGAACCTTGCGTATTTCTGGGTCCTCTGTGTCAAGTTCTCCCACCTTAATCTCTCCACTGGGAAGCTGATCTTGCCAGAGAAAACTTGGACCACTAAACCAGTTGGAAGCAATGAGCTCTTTCGCTTTGAGTCCTCGAGACGCCTGGTCGGCGGGGTTGTCTTCCGATGCGACATACTTCCATTGTCTTGGTTTAGTACTTTCCTTGATGCGCTGGATGCGGTTCGCTACAAAGACATGAAAACGCCTTGCTTCATTGTTTATATATCCTACTTGCGAATCCGTCCAGAAGAATTCTTGAATGTTTTCCAACTCTAGTTCTCCTTTGAGCATGTCACTTATGCGCACTGCTACTACTGCTGCGGACAACTCCAGTCTTGGCACAGTAGTTACCTTGGTGGGTGCTACTCTTCTTCTGAGTGGAAACTGATAAGGCCATCATTCACATAAAAGTTTCTTTCGATGAATCTTATAGTTGCTTCACTGAACTGGCCTTGACTTTGTGCCGCGATGTACTTGAGACCAAAGTTTGCGCAGGCCGGCAAAGAGGCGGCTCCGAACAAATGAACTCGCATTCAGTAGACTGATGGACTTGAGTGAAAATCTCCGTTGTCCCACCACAGAAAACGGAGGTAGTCTTGATCTTCGGCTCTGACTCTGAACTGGTGAAACATACGTTCTATGTCGCACATCACTGCCACTAGACCCTTGCGAAACCGGCACAAGATACCTATCAGGGAGTTGGTTAGCTCTGGCCCTGTGAGCAGGTGATCGTTTAATGACACGCCCTTATACTTCGCTGAGCAATCAAACACTACTCGTATTTTCCCAGGATTTTGGGGTGGTACACCCCATTGTGCGGAATGTACCAGGCAGGGCTTTTGTTCAGTTCTTCAGGTGGGACCTTTTCTGCATCTCCACGCTCTATTGTTTCGTTCATGAATGTTGTATAGTCATTACGATATTGTTTATCTCTTTCATGTCTTTTCTTGAGACACATCGGTGTTCTGCACAGCTCTTATTGTTTGCCAGACTTGGCCTGTCCTCTTTAAATGGCAAAGGTAACTCACAATGTCCGTCTGCTTTCACTTTTACTCCTTCTTCCATTATAGAAATGAAGTGCAGATCTTCTTGGGAGAAGTGAGAATCTTCCACCTTTCTTTCGTTGAAGTCAGACTCAAGGACTTTAATCACATCTGGTAGTGTGACTACTTCTTTGACTTGTGTGCAACAAATGTAATGGACTTCATTTGGCAACTGATCTGATGACTGACTGGGTGTCACTTCCTTGACAATAATCCTGTGGCTGCTTCCAATAGCATCACCATAATCAGCACAAGGGTCGGCACCACAGACTATTGTCCAGCCCAGGTCTGTTCTTTGTGCGAATGGCTCATTGTCTTTTCCTGACACAACTTCTCTGGGTAACAGTGCTTGTGAGCAGTTGTAACCTATGAGAAGGCCAACATCGCATTCTATGAGAGGGGCGATCTCTTCAGCAAGGTGCTCTAGGTGGGGCCATGCTCTTGCTGTCTTAGGAGTGGAGATGTGATTTAGATTGGCAGGAATAAACTCTCTTGTATAGGTTACAGGAAGAGGGATTCTCTTTGAGGAATAGAAGCCTCTGACTTGTAACCCAGACAGCTTTTCACTTGGAATGACTGTATCTCTGGTTGACAGCGTAGAAAGCTTTAACTGTACATGTCTCTTTTCAGAATCCAGAGCATCTACCTTTTCTTGTAGAATGAATGTGGTGTCGCTCTTACTGTCTAAAAGGGCGTACAGCAGGATTTCGTTTTCTGGGTTGGTTGTTGTGGATAACCAAACTGAACTGATTGTGGATGTGAGGTTACTGCTGTTGTTTTGGACTACACAGTGTGATATTGTCTCATTTGGTGCTTCTTTACTTTGTTTGATTTCCTTTGTGTCTTTTATGCTTTTGCTTTCCTTTTGTTCCTTGTGACTTTCTTTGTTCTTTCGGATTTCCTTGTCCCGTTCCTCATGTAAACAGGTTGGGTGTTTTCCTTTGCATGTGTCACAAACACTTCTCTTTCCACATTTCTTTGAATAGTGTCCAGAGTTAAGGCATCCAAAACATAGTCCTTTTGTTTGTATGAACTTGATATGTTCCGTTATTGGCTTGTCCATGAACTGTCGACATGTGTGAACACTATGGTTAAATCTTTCACAGAAGACACATTTCTTTGTATATGGTTTCTCTTCTGCACCGTTTGCCAGCACCTTAGCTCCGATACTTCGAGTCTTTGTAGGCTTAACCTTCTCTGAGTCACTTCCCTTGGGTGCATGGAGTGACGTTACTGGGTTGCACGCTATCTTGGCTTCTCGTGACGAATTCGACAAAGTTACTAAATGTTGGAAAGGAACCATGCTGCTCAATGACTTTCCTATTCCATCTTGCTGTTAAAGGTGATAAAGAGGATCTTTTCGTCGACTAAGAAACCAAAGACTGTTACTGAGTTTTTGAAATGAGCACATGCGTAAGAACAACCCCCCCTCCTTTCGAGGGAAGGCCTCCCAAAACCCATGCACGAGTATTGGAACACGAGTGTTTACCACCGGCATTCGCTGTATCGTGTTGGTGGATTCATTATGTAGGACTCACCGCAGGTAACTCATAATCTGCAGTTGTTACTCCTGTCTCCGGACAAAAACATTGCATCGCAAGAACACTGCATCCGTACCCAGCAAGTAACTCTCGACAGCTCTTCTGGCTGGTCCGCCAACATACTTGCGGAGATAGTAAATCTTTTCATTCACTGGAATATTTTTCCTGTCTATTAGTGTCTGAAAGGCCATTTTCCAATCTTTGTACTTGAGAGGGTCGTCATTGAAAACAGTAGGCTCTGGTACTGGTAGACAGCTAATATTAATAGACTCTGCTAACGCTCTAGCCAGTGCTGTGGTGCTATCTTCTTGTGTGGCATTGGTTGTAAGCTGCCACCTTATGGTCTGTTGTGGAGCAGAAAACTGTTGCAGTTTTGCAGTGGGTTGTGATGGTGTGAGCTGAAGTTCAGGCATTACTGGCTTAGGAGCAGCTTTTCTTTGTTTAGCATTGTCATGTAGAAGGTCTGAGTTGATTTCTTACTCATATACTTTCAGTCGTGCTTTGGCAGCATTCATTTTCTTTACAATTTCTAGACGTTCTAGCTCTCTTCTTTTCAGTTCTAATGCTTTCAGTTTTTCAGCATTTTCTGCTTCTCGTT